>NC_133622.1:168767596-169105096 GCF_048593235.1 Sminthopsis crassicaudata | reverse complement strand
TCAGAAAACATATACAACCTACCATATCCATAGAGAGATTCATTCTCTATCTCTTTCATAGGACCAAGTTTGGCCCTATAATTAATACAACATTTACATAATGTCAGTTTATGCCAGTTCTACCCTAGTATACATCATTACCTCCCCACTGGAATGTCAGTTTATGCCAGTTCTACCCTGGTATACATCATTACCTCCCCATTGGAAATGTGGACTAGGAAATGTGGCCTCTACACCTGGAAGTATTTTGAGTTCTGATGGTAGGTTTTAGTTTTACTTTTTAGTTTTATTCTTTTTTCCCCTTATATTGCCTGATCTGTTCCTTCTCATCACCTCCTGCCAATATTTAGACCTCCCTAATCCTCTATTCTACACCCTATCCAATTAATTTGTATTATCATTAGTTATTTGAGGAAGAGGACTATCTTGCTTCTTTATTTTGAATACCTTATGCCTAGCACAATGCAAGGCAGTTGATAAGTGCTAATTATTTATTTTTCTTTATATCCATCAGTAGGCTGACTGTTATTCATGCATATCAGAAATAGCAAACACTACAGATTAGAGTTCACCTTATTATTTTGTTAATTACCTAGACTTAAGAAAATGATAAAGAATACATTAATACAGATTACACTTAGAACTATCCTATGTATATGTAGTTGTGTGTGTATTTATTTTAGTATATACACACAAGCACACATATATTATAGGCCAGATTGTCAAATATTTACTAGAACATTCTTGCTAATGATCATCCGTTAAAAATGTTTTTTGTTTGTTTGTTTGTTTGTTTTGTTTTTTTGTTTTTTTGTCTTATATTGTTTTTCTGTTAAGGTATACTATCCTATTCAATAGTTCATATGGTTTCCCATAATACACTGACTTCCTCTTTTCAGTTACGTTTAATAATATAAGGAATACAGGGGTAAAATTATACATCATACTTGAGGAGATTTTTTTAAAAGAACTTTTTTTTTTTTTTTAATTTTTTTTATTATATATATATATATATATTTTATAATATTATCCCTTGTATTCATTTTTCCAAATTACCCCCCCTCCCTTATTCCCTCCCCCCAACGACAGGCAATACCATACATTTTACATGTGTTACAATATAGTCTAAGTACAATACATGTGTGTGAATATCATTTTCTTGTTGCACAATAAACATTAGAATCCGAAGGTACATGCAACCTGGGCAGACAGATATTAGTGCTAACAATTTACATTCCCCTCCCAGTGTTTCTTCTCTGGGTGTATCTACCTCTGTCCATCATTGATCAACTGGAAGTGAGTTGGATCTTCTTTATGTTGAAGATTTCCACTTCCATCAGAATACATCCTCATACAGTATCGTTGTTGAAGTATACAGTGATCTTCTGGTTCTGCTCATTTCACTCAGCATCAGTTGATTTAAGTCTCTCCAACCCTCTCTGTATTCCTCCTGCTGGTCATTTCTTACTGAGCAATAATATTCCATAACTTTCATATACCACAATTTACCCAACCATTCTCCAACTGATGGACATCCATTCATCTTCCAGTTTCTAGCTACAACAAAAAGAGCTGCCACAAACATTTTGGCACATACAGGTCCCTTTCCGCTCTTTACTATTTCTTTGGGATATAAGCCCAATAACAGCAATGCTGGGTCAAAGGGTATGCACAGTTTGATAACTTTTTGGGCATAATTCCAGATTGCTCTCCAGAATGGCTGGATTCTTTCACAACTCCACCAGCAATGTATTAGTGTCCCAATTTCCCCACATCCCCTCCAACATTTGTCATTATTTGTTCCTGTCATCTTAGCCAATCTGACAGGTGTGTAGTGGTATCTCAGAGTGGTCTTAATTTGCATTTCTCTGATCAGTAGTGATTTGGAACACTCTTTCATGTGAGTGGATATAGTTTCAATTTCTTCCTCTGAGAATTGTCTGTTCATATCCTTTGACCATTTATCAATTGGAGAATGGTTTGGTTTCTTATAAATTATGGTCAGTTCTCTATATATTTTGGAAATGAGACCTTTGTCAGAACCTTTGTTTTTAAAAATATTTTCCCAATTTGTTACTTCCCTTCTAATCTTGTTTGCATTAGTATTATTTGTACAGAAACTTTTTAGTTTGATGTAATCAAAATCTTCTATTTTGTGATCAATAATGATCTCTAGTTCTCCTCTGGTCATAAATTCCTTCCTCCTCCACAAGTCTGAGAGGTAGATTATCCTCTGTTCCTCTAATCTATTTATTATCTCCCTCTTTATGCCTAAATCATGGACCCATTTTGATCTTGTCTTGGTATATGGTGTTAAGTGTGGATCCATATCTAATTTCTGCCATACTAATTTCCAGTTTTCCCAACAGTTTTTTCCGAATAATGAATTTTTATCCCTAATGTTGGAATCTTTGGGTTTGTCAAAGATTAGATTGCTATAGATGTACCCTTTTTTGTCCTTTGTATCTAATCTGTTCCACTGATCTACCGGTCTATTTCTTAGCCAATACCAAATGGTTTTGGTGACTGCTGCTATATAATATAGCTTTAGATCAGGTACACTTAGACCACCTTCCTCTGAGTTTTTTTTCATTAGTTCCCTTGCAATTCTTGACCTTTTATTCTTCCATATGAATTTTGTTGTTATTTTTTCTAGGTCATTAAAATAGTTTCTTGGGAGTCTGATTGGTATAGCACTAAATAAATAGATTAGTTTGGGGAGTATTGTCATCTTTATTATATTCGCTTGGCCTATCCAAGAGCACTGAATGTCTTTCCAATTATTTAAATCTGATTTTATTTTTGTGGCAAGTGTTTTGTAATTTTTCTCATATAATTCCTGACTTTTCTTTGGTAGATGGATTCCCAAATATTTTATACTATCAACATTTGTTTGGAATGGAATTTCTCTTTGTATCTCTTGCTGTTGCATTTTGTTAGTGATATATAAAAATGCCGAGGATTTATGTGGATTTATTTTGTATCCTGCCACTTTGCTGAAATTTTGAATTATTTCTAGTAGCTTTTTAGCAGAGTCTTTGGGGTTCTCTAAGTATACCATCATGTCATCTGCAAAAAGTGATAGTTTAATTTCCTCATTTCCTACTCTAATTCCTTGAATCTCTTTCTCGGCTCTTATTGCCGAGGCTAGCGTTTCTAGTACTATATTGAATAGTAATGGTGATAGTGGGCAACCTTGTTTCACTCCTGATCTTACTGGGAAAGGTTGCAGTTTATTTCTATTGCATATTATGCTTACTGACGGTCTTAAATATATACTCCTGATTATTCTAAGGAATAATCCATTTATTCCTATACTCTCAAGAGTTTTTAGTAGGAATGGGTGTTGGATTTTGTCAAATGCTTTTTCTGCATCTATTGAGATGATCATATGGTTCTTATTAATTTGATTATTAATATGGTCAATTATATTAATAGTTTTCCTAATATTAAACCAGCCCTGCATTCCTGGAATAAATCCTACTTGATCATAGTGTATTATCTTGGAGATGATTTTCTGAAGTCTTTTTGCTAATATCTTATTTAAGATTTTAGCATCAATATTCATTAAGGAGATTGGTCTATAATTTTCTCTCAGTTTTCGATCTACCAGGTTTAGGTATCAGTACCATGTCTGTGTCATAAAAGGAATTTGGTAGGACTCCTTCATCCCCTATTTTTTCAAATAATTTATATAACATTGGGGCTAATTGTTCTTTAAATGTTTGGTAGAATTCACATGTGAATCCATCTGGCCCTGGGGATTTTTTCCTGGGGAGTTGATTAATAGCTTGTTCTATTTCTTTTTCTGAAATGGGACTATTTAAGCAATTTATCTCCTCCTCTGTTAATCTAGGGAGCCTATATTTTTGGAGAAAGTCATCCATTTCACTTAAGTTATCAAATTTATTGGCATAAAGTTGGGCAAAGTAACTCCTTATTATTTCTCTAATTTCTTCTTCATTGGTGGAAAGATCCCCCTTTTCATTTGTAAGACTATCAATTTGATTTTCCTCTTTCTTTTTTTTGATCAAATTTACCAAAGGTTTATCTATTTTATTGGCTTTTTCATAAAACTAACTCTTGGTTTTATTTATTAATTCAATAGTTTTTTTACTTTCAATTTTATTGATTTCTCCTTTTAATTTTTGTATTTCGAGTTTAATTTTTGGTTGGGGGTTTATAATTTGGTCTTTTTCTAGCCTTTTAAGTTGTAAGCCCAATTCGTTAATCTTCTCTTTCTCAATTTTCTTCAAATAAGCCTCTAAAGATATAAAATTTCCCCTTATTACCGCTTTAGCTGCATCCCAAAGATTTTGATATGATGTCTCATCATTATCATTATCTTGGGTGAAATTGTTAATTGTTTCTATAATTTGCTCTTTCACCCAGTCATTCTTTAAGATGAGATTATTCAGTTTCCAATTACTTTTTGGTCTATTTACCCCTAACTTTTTACTGAATGTAGCTTTTATTGCATTGTGATCTGAGAAGAAGGCATTTATTATTTCTGCCTTCCTACATTTAATTTTGAGATCTTTATGTCCTAGTATATGGTCAATTTTTGTATAGGATCCATGAACTGCTGAGAAGAAAGTATATTCCTTCCTATTGCCATTCAGTTTTCTCCAAAGGTCTATCATACCTAGTTTTTCTAATGTTCTATTTACTTTTTTAATTTCTTTCTTGTTTGTTTTGTGGTTTGATTTGTCTAAATCTGAGAGTGCAAGGTTGAGATCTCCCACTATTATAGTTTTACTGTCTATTTCTTCTTGCAGTTCTCTTAACTTTTCCTTTAGAAAGTTAGATGCTATACCACTTGGTGCATATATGTTTAGTATTGATATGGCTTCATTATTTATGCTACCTTTCAGCAGGATATAGTTTCCTTCCTTATCTTTTTTAACGAGATCTACTTCTGCTTTTGCTTGATCTGAGATAAGGATAGCTACCCCTGTTTTTTTGGCTTTACCTGAAGCATAATAGGCTCTGTTCCAACCTTTTACCTTTACTCTGTATGTATCTCCCTGCTTTAAGTGTGTTTCCTGTAGGCAACATATTGTAGGGTTCTGCTTTTTGATCCAATCTACTATCCGTCTCCGTTTGATGGGATCGTTCATCCCATTTACATTTACAGTTAAAATTACTAATTCTGTATTTCCTGCCATCGTATTATCCCCAGATTATGCTTTTTTCCCTTGACCCCCCTGATCCCCCTCCCCGATATTTAATTTACAGACCCCCCTTGTGACGCGCAACCCTCCCTCTTTTTTTTTTTTTTTTTTTTTTTTTAGGATCCCTCCCCCCTCCCTCCAAGTCCCTTCACTTATTCCCCTTTTCCTTTTCCCTTTTCCTCTCCCCCCTTTTAATGAGGTGAGAGAAAATTCTCTGAAAAACAAATATGTTAATTATTTACTCTTTGAGCCTCTTCTGATGAGAGTAAGATTCACACAATGATTCTCCCCCTCACTAAGTTCCCTCAGATATGGTGTATTTTCTATGTCTCTTCCTGGGATGTAGTTTCCCTCTTTTTATCACTCCTTCCCCTTTTTCTGAACCGACCTCCTTCCCTTTACTACACCCCCCTTTTTTTCTTTTATATCAGTAAAATCAAATTATCCTTGAGTATTTTTTATATACCCACAACAGAGTTACAGTTCTCAAGGGTTCTGTGTACCTTTTTCTGTTTCTCTTCAGTCTTGTGGATGTAGATCAAATTTTTTGTTTAAGTCTGGTTTTTTTCTTAGAAACATATAGAATTCCTCTGTTTCATTGAATGACCATCTTCTTCCATGGAAAAAGATGCTAAACTTAGCTGGGTAGTTCATTCTTGGTTGCAGTCCTTGATCTTTTGCCTTACGGAATATCAGGTTCCAGGCCCTTCTATCTTTTAATGTGGAGGCAGCCAGATCTTGGGTGACCCTTATTGTGGCACCTTGGTATTTAAATTGTTTTTTTCTAGCTGCTTGCAGGATTTTCTCCTTTGTGTGGTAATTCTGCAGCTTAGCCACAATATTCCGTGGTGTTCTTTTTTTAGGGTCTATTTCAGAAGGAGTTCGATGAATTCTTTCCACATCTACTTTCCCTTCTGTTTCTATTATCTCTGGACAGTTCTCTTTGATAATTTCCTGTAAAATAGAATCTAGGCTCTTTTTTTGGTCATAGTTTTCTGGAAGTCCAATAATCCGCAGATTATCTCTCCTAGATCTATTTTCCAGGTCTATAGATTTTCCCAGTAAGTATTTGACGTTGTTCTCCAGCTTCTCATTTTTTTTGTTTTGTTTGACTGATTCTTGGGTTCTCTGTGAATCATTCATTTCTATTTGTTCCATCCTGACTTTTAAGGAGTTATTTTCTTCTTTCACAGTTTTTAGTTCTTTTTGTAAATGCCCAATTTCGTTTTTAAATGAATTATTTTGCTCTATTGAATTTTTTTCCATTTCCCTAATTTTTTTTTTTTGAGAATTATTTTCTTTTTCCAATTCAGAAATTCTATTTTCTTGAGACTTTTTTATCTTTTCCAATTCAGAAATCCTACTTTCCTGTGTTTTTTTAACCTTTTCTAATTCACTAATTTTGTTTCCCTGCATCTCCTGTGAATTCTTTATTTTTTCCAACTCCAATTTCAGGACGTTGTTATTCTCTATCATAACTTCCCTTTCCTTGCCCCATTTTTCTTCGATCTCCCTCAATTTCTTAAGAGCTTCTTCTAGGAGAGAGTTATGTGATGGGGGGCAGGAATTGTTCCCCTTTAGGTTGTTATCTTCTGAATCTTTGCTGTTAACTTCCTCGGGGTTGGGTACCCGCTCTTTCTCTGTATAGAAGGAATCTATAGTTTTTCTAGCTTTTTTGCTCATACTTAAAAAATGTTTTGGGGTCTGTCCCTGGGGTAGGAAATTATTTACTTCTTTACCAGCTTCCTCCCAGACCGGATGGATGCAGCGGCCCCCGCGCCCGCGCTAAGAGAGAGCTCTGGGAGAGAGTTCCCCACCCCCTCCCTGGAAGCGCCTCAGAGGTGATTAGCACTGCTGTGCTTTGAGGGCGTAGAATAGTGAAGACAGCAAGAAGCTCAGCCTATGTGTCCGGGTGGGGAGTGGATGTCTGCAGCAGGTGACGTGAGAAGCCCCTGCGCTCAAACTGGAAGTGTCTGCCAGAAACCGCGGTCCCTAGTTCAAAGGTTCAGCTTCTCTGGGACTTCCTGGAGCTGAGTTCCACTCCCTCCAGCTAAGCTAGGCCGTGTGTGTTGCCTTGGGCCGTATCCACCCACTTGTCAGTCTCTTAACTATTCTCAGGAGGGAGCTGAGGCCACACCCCCTGGTGCCGAGTCTGCCGAGTCACCCCCAGGGTGGGGGGGGGGGGGGAAATCTAATCTGAGTTTTAAAATATTTTGGCTTTCTCTTCTGAACTGCTAAATAATTAGCAGAGAAGAGCTAACAGCCTGTGCCAGATTCCTTTACCTCAGTGGCTTCTCTGATCCCAGAGCCCCTCCCAGCGCAATGGGCGCAGTGTGCCCCTACCCCCACCGTCTGTGCTGGTCTTTCTTATTCCTCCCCTGAGAACTGACCTTTCCTGTTGAAACTCCAGATTCTCTTCAGCTGGTAAGTCGTGCTTCCAGTCCTTGTGGTATCTATCAGTCCTGAGCTAATTTTGAGACTTAATTTATCTAATTGGTTGTGAGGGAGTGAGGACGTTCACTGAGTAGTGTGTTTCTTCTCCGCCATCTTGGCTCCGCCCCCTTAAAAGAACTTTTAACAACCAGAAGTCACTTTCTTTGTTATATGTGATATAAGCTTGAATCTATTTTCCACTGAATTCTGTATGTACTTCAGGATGGAATGTCACTTTTCTTAGTGGCTGGAGTAGCTGTAGGAATTATTCTCACCAGAAGAGTATTCCTACTCTTCTACCTTAGTATAAACTAACAGGCAAAACATAAATGGAGAGTGGGTACAGGATAAGAGTTATATCTTAAATGTAAGTATGAAGCAAAAGTGATAACATTTTCACCTAAGGAATGGGAAGAAATAATCAGTTACAGAATTCAGAAGTATACTCTGTTCATACATATTATTTCAAATTGGAAACATTAAAAAAGAGTACCATATTCTTTTTATGGGAGAGAAGTATTTACTTACAGATAATGAGATTATTTGTACCAAACCTTGAAATTAAACTAGGGTTTAATCTATTTTAAAGATCATTTTTCATTTCTTTTGTAATCAAAGTATAACATTCTGTCCATTGTAAATACTGGTAAGATGACTCTAAAAAGTCATTATGTGTTCATTTTTCCTGAGTAGAAAATTAACTTTTTACCTAAACACAACTTAATATTTAACTAAAGTACAAAATTCATTTTTTTACCTAAACACAGCTAATAGTTAACTAAATAGTAGTATAGGCAGGAAAAAGAATCCAGAAACATATGGGATCTTGACCCATATTCCTGTTTAATTAATCATTCCCAACATTATTTCATAGAAAAAAAAAATTCAACTTGTGAGGAAGTCATTTTTTCTAGGTTTCAGTCTCCTTCTAAATAATTAATTTAAGGAAAGAAAACAAATAACTTGATTTTTCTTTAAAAATTATCTACGGAAAAATTTTCAGTTACAGAATCCTAAGTAGCCTGAAGACAGTCTTTATTCTCAAGGCCCAGTAGGGGAGACAAAATGCAAGCCATTAGATACAAATAAGATATAAACAGGAGAAACTGGAAAGAATCAATGGAGAGAAGGGTCAGTATTAAGAAAAAGATAAATGTTTCTCATAAAATGTGAGATTTAAGCAGGGCTTTAAATGAAGCCAGGGAACTCAGGAGGCAATGATGGGGACAGAGTTTCAGGCATAAAAGATTGCCACAGAAAATTCCTAGAATCACAATTATATTGTTCAACAAACTACAAAAGGCAGAGAATCACAGAGTACATAGGAATGGTAGGGGATTTATTAATAAGCTGTAAGAAGTATAGACTGAAAAACTGTATGAATGCCAGATAAATATTACATTTGGATTTTGATACAACTGCAAAGCACAGGAGTTATTTAAATAGGGAAGTAGTTAGATGTGCATTTTAGGGAGATCAGTTTGAAAACTGAGTGAAGTTTCTCTAATAAAGTTTTTTTTTTCAAATATGGGGAACTGAACCACATGTATAAAAACAAGAGTCCCTGCCTACTTGATAAATAGGCCAAATATATGAACAAATAATTTATAAAAATCAAAGTTAATGAATCATGTGAAAAATATTCTAAGCCACCAGTAAACAGAAAAATGTGTACATTTTGACTCCGCAATATTTCTACTGATTCTATATCTGAAAGATATCAAGCAAAAAGGAAAAGATTTATATGTACAAAAAATATTTGTAAGAGGTGTGTGTGTGTGTGTGTGTGTGTGTGTGTGTGTGTGTGTGTATGTGTGTGTGTGTATGTGTATGTATGTATGTATGTGGGGGGGCAGATAATTAGAAAATGAGGGGATACCTATTAATTGAATAATGGCAGATGAAGGTGTGGACATGTATGATTGTGAGTAATACTATTGTGCTATAAGAAATGGCAAACAAGATAGTTTCAGAAAAAAATTGGAAACATATATGACTCAAAATGAAATAAGTAGAACCAGGTGAATATTATATAGAGTAGCATCAGAATTGTAATGATAATCAACTATAAAAGATTCAGTCACTATGAGTAATTCAAAGATACATAATATTCCAAAGTACTCATGATGAAAAATATTATCCATCTCCAGAGAAAAAAAATGGACTCATTTATATTGAAGCACATTTTTCACTTAATTTTTCTTGCTTTTTGCAACATGGTTAATATGGGAATAAGTTTTTCATGATTCACATCTATAACACAAATCATATTTCTTGTTTTCTCGAAGGATTAGAGAGGAATTGGAAAGTGGAAGAGAATTTAAAACTGAAAATAAGATTTTTTCACATTTATCTTTTTTATTAATTTTATAATTATAACATTTTTTGACAGTACATATGCATGGCTAATTTTTTTACAACATTATCCCTTGCACTCACTCTTGTTCCGAATTTTCCCCTCTTCCCTCCACCCCTTCCCCGAGATGGCAGGCAGTCCCATATATGTTAAATATGTTATAGTATATCCTAGATATAATATATGTGTGCAGAACCAAATTTCTTGTTGCACAGGAAGAATTGGATTCAGAAAGTAAAAATAACCTGGGAAGAAAAAGAAAAATGAAAACAGTTTATACTCATTTCCCAGTGTTCCTTCTCTGGTGTAGCTGGTTCTGTCTATCATTGATTAATTGGATCTGAATTAGATCTTCTCTTTGTCGAGGATATCCACTTCCGTCAGAATACATCCTCATACAGTATTGTTGTTGAAGTGTATAATGATCTCCTGGTTCTGCTCATTTCACTCAGCATCAGTCCATGTAAATCTCTCCAAGCCTCTTTATATTCATCCTGCTGGTCATTTCTTACAGAACAATAATATTCCATAACATTCATATGCCATAATTTACCCAATTGATGGGCATCCATTCATTGAAAATAAGATTTTTAAGAGACTGAGTGAAAAATTAATTGGAAAGAGGAGAAATTTGAAGTAAGGAATAATAATTATTCATTATTAATGCATCATACTGCTGACTCACTAAGTATCCTATACACTAAATGCCACAAATCATTTTTCAGATGAACCATTACCTAATCATTCATCTCACATTTTATAAATATGAAGTTGATTTTTTTTAATGCTCAAGTTTAAGACTACATTTGTCCCTACTGAATTTCATTTCATTAGATTCAGCTGGACATCATACCATTTACAGAACTTTTGGCATCCTGTCTCTGTCATTCCCTGTGTTAGCTAACTCTTCCAGTTCTTTATCATTTTCAAATTTGGTGAGTGTAACAGTTCGATTTTTATCCAAGTCATTGATAAAAGATGTTTAACATAACAGGCCCAAGCATACATCCTTGTGTTTTCTCACTAGAGACTACTTGCATGTTGACATTAAATCACTAATGAAAAATCCCTTGAAACCAGCCACCCAACTAGTTCTGAATCCAACTAACTGCATTAATGTCTAGTCCACATCTTTCCATCATCTTTCATTGGAAAAATGGGAATATCTGATTACATAGTTCTATCATCAAAGATGGCACCATTCACAGGAAAGATGAACTTCCATCACAAACATTATGGCTAGAGCATGTATAGATATTCTATGACACAGTGACATGTGATAGAAGGATACATGAGACAACCCCATCAGGGCTTTTGAAAAAGACTTGTATGTGTATCTGGAGGGATAGTGTGACTCCTTCGATCATCAGGTGAGATGAAAATGAAAATGGGGAGAGTCTTCCTTCCTTCCCAATTCTACAACCCTGGGTTATCTGGCCACCAAGAAATGGATCTGGGTCCTTGAACTATTATTCCTTTCATTATTTTCCTTCCTGGATACAGGATAAAGATTATGACCTTGAGAGGTCCAAAGGCCAGGAATGGAAGCCACAAGACTCTGGAAGCACAGATCAGACATGAATTTGTTGGGACCAGTATCCTACCAGTTTGTGGGAACTGAACTGACCTAAAATGTGAACCTAGTACCATTTCCACCCCTCAAATGAGCTGGGGGGCTCCCTCATGTGGAAGGAGAAATATTTGTAAATTCTTCCTATATCTTTAAAGTAAAGATGTTGTTAAAGAAAAGGGGTGCTAATCACCTTGCCCCTCAAAAACATGTGGTAGAATGGAATATAATTAATAAAGGATTGAGGCAATAGCAGAGGAAGGAGAATATCACACCTTATGTGCCTGAGAACCTTGGAAGATTGGGGAGCTCTCATCAGTCCAGCCCATGCTACATCTTCTATTTGAAAATTTTGATATATTTTATCAAAAGCTCCAGTTAAAATTTATATGCAGTTATATGCAGGACATTTCCTTCATCTACTAGTTTAATAGTCGTTAAAAAAAAAAAGAAAAAGGAAGGAAAGAAGGAAAAATAAAAAGGAGAGAAAGAAAGAAAAAGGAAGGAGGAAGGAAGGAAGGAAGGAAGGAAGGAAGGAAGGAAGGAAGGGAAAGAAGAGAAGGGAAAGAAGAGAAGGGCAAAGGGAAGGGAAGAAAAAAGGGAGGGAAGGGAAAAGGAAGGATGAAAGAAAAAAAAAAGAAAATTCCTTCATAAGGCTTTAGTTACTACTCCTCTTACTCCTGGAAAATAAATTACATGAGAAAACAAGACACCATGGCTATCATCCTGACCAGCCCCTGGATTCTGGATGACCCTGCATACTGTCTGGGACTTTGGCATTTATCAGCCTCAGAGGCTTCTTACTCCTGCAAGAATGGTTCCAAATTGAACTGAAACTTTCTCATAACTAATAGCTATTTAGCAGTCTCTCTTCCTTTGACCTCAAACTGTGAAAGAAGGGTAACTCATCACATCATCTCCTTTGCCTATGCTTGATTTACCCATTTTCATGATTTACCCTCAGTCTGAATTTCAGTCTTATTCATAGCCTGCTTCAACAATCACATTCTAGGCTAACAAACCACCAGAGTGTTTTTCAGAAAGTCTTCTGAATGGGGTGAATGGACTTTTTTGCTGAATATTTCAAAAGCTAATTTGAACAAGATTACATAAAATTCAGAACTTCTTTTTTAAAACATGCAATGATTTTTTTCCACATAGAAAGTTAGGTACATTTATAACTAATTTTGGACAGGTGTGCTAGGCATCTGTCACATTAAGATAACTGAGATATACCCTTTTGTTATTAAATATAATTTATTTGGCAGCAGTACAAGAGCATTGGACTTGAAATCAGGAAGCCTTGTGTTTAGATACTGCCTCATGTAATTACAAACTACATGACCCTTGGCAATTTATTGTTTAAAACTCTCTAGGTCTCAGTTTCCCCATCTTTAAAATGAGGTTTGATGTAATCTAAAGTTTTTTAGTAATCTAAATTTATCATTCTATGACCTATAGTTACTGGTCTGCTTATTAGAGCCATGAAACATAGGAAGGAAATCAATTGGCCAACGTAGGGTAAAACATTGCTGACAAGTGGAGATGTACAATTCCCCTTAAGTTTTTCCTTTCCCCTCCCCCTAGGTGGATGCTCTCAGCTTCAAATAGTGCTGAAGAGGCATTTGAATTCAATTCAAAAAGCAAAACATATTTTATCAAGCACTGGCCTTTTTATTCTAAGTGCAGAAGCTTAGCTAGGCCTGTCTCCTGGCTACCCCCTTTGTAATAAATGTCAGCTTGATGTTTAATGAAAACCAGCTGAGTCATTTGGAGGGTACAGATGCCGTCTTTTTCTTTTGATTCCAGTTCAGATTGGTCTTACTCTTCATAATCTCCCACAGCTGCCAAAAATTCGTCTTATCTTTTCATGAGGTGAAATTTCCATTAAGGGTGATTATGGTGACAGAGGTCAGGCGTCTGGTGTGAGATGAGCTACTAAAAAGAAACCCTGCACCAAGGTAAAGACTAACAAAGAAAACACTTCCAATGAGATCAATTTAAATTATTTATCAAAGTGCATTGTGCATTGTTTGGTCATATACACACACAGGCACATATACACACAAACACATAAAATTTTCTGGGCTTTCTTTTGACAAGATATTTATATGAAAGGGAAAGCAGAGAACAAAAGTGATGTATGAATGTGCTCATTTGGTTGGAGGGAAATTTTAGTAGTTGAAGCAAAACTCAGCTGTCAGTATATCAATAACTGGACTGTGTACATTTTTTGGATCAGGGTTCAAATGAAGGAAGTACTAGATATAAATGATTATATTATTCTAATTTGTGTTATTTCAGATAGAATTTTCTGGCTAGAAGCAATAATGAAACAGTTTTTAATAACAATCCTTCATTCAAAATCCAATGTTTCTTCCATGTTATTGAGATAGCTGATGGCTGGTGGGGACAAAGTTAAAGGAAGGAATTACCAGCCTGGTATAGATGATGAGACACTGCTATTGGAGCTGTGAAGGCCTACCAGAAAGCCTATTGCAACCAGTTGAATCAGGGACCATATCCTAGAGACCTAAATATTTTTTAGCCTCAGAATTTCTGCTTTAGTGGCCCCAAGATCCTCAAATATGATTCATTATGTCAAGCTGGCTGGCCCATTTAGGCTCTGATTTATTTTTCTATCATCTTCTGTTAAAACACCTTCTAATATATCCCCCTTTACATACCTACACACACATACACACACACACATACACACAATGTCACAATGTACTAGTAAATGTTTATCAGTCATCTCTCCAGAAAAAAAAAAAAAAGTCAATGACACACTTTTCTGTTTAATATGTATTAATACCTTAAGTCTAAACAATCAATAAAATCAGGTCTTCACTTTAACATTTGTCTACTATAAAGTATAAATATTCACAGTGAAAATATATTGACTTTCTCTTTCTAGTCATCTAAACAGGTTCCAAGGCACTCCTGCCTCCCTCCCTTGATTTCCAGTTCTGGAATTATAATCAAGTGAACAGTGTCAGTGCTGCTATCAAGAATATGGCAGTCTATTTACCTTTGGCTCCAATCTTCATCCCTAATGATTTCCTAATCAAAATACATCCATATGCCCACCATTTTTCCTCTATAGGTTATCTATACTAACTTATCTTTATAGAGTATTCCGAAAGGCTTTAGGATTTGATAGTTTAAAAATATGCTAAGACTTTTGAGACATGTAAAAATTATCTTATTCCTTCAAACTTTATTTAAGCTCCTTAAGGTCAAGGATTGCTTATGTATCCCCAGATTTGGGTATAGTTTTATTACAAAAGAAGCACCAAATAAACATTCCCCCCCCAGGCTGGGGTTAAGTGACTTGCCCAGGGTCACACCGCTAGGAAGTGTTAAGTGTTTGAGACCACATTTGAACTCGGGTCCTCCTGAATTCAAGGCTAGTGCTCTATCCACTGCGCTACCTAGCTGCCCCCCAAATAAACATTTTAATTTCATTTTTTCACTTGGGACAGTATGATATAACTGGTCCTAAGAAAGATCATTTGGGGGTCAGAAGTGTCCCTAGATAGAACCAACATAATGCTTAACTTGTACCACAGACAGCAGAGCTATTCTTTTGGGTTCTAGTACCACAGGAAGGCAAGATGCTTAGGAAAAGCAGAAGTACTACTGTTCTACCTGATGGAAAAATGCAGATGGTACTGAAAATCATGCTGTCAATGAACAAGAGTGCTTGAAAATGAGAGGCGGGTGCTTTTTATGTCTAGTAATACATTATAACAAATGGGAAACACATTTCACCAATTATCAGTAGAGATTGCATATTTATTTTTGTCAATGATATTCTCAGCTCCAATTGTAAAATCAATACTGTAGATGAATATAAGGCAAATATAAGAAATAACTTCATTCCTACATCCAGATAGCATGGGATAAGAGTAAAAATAAAGAAGTTGTAAAATCTAAAAAAGTCAAAGAACTTAAAAGTATTGAAAATCCACATTTAAGCATCAGAAACACCAACTAATAAGAAAAGACAAAGCATTCATACCAACATCTGGAATAATATTGAGAGGAAAATAAGTATACATAGAAAGAAATTGCAACAAAGTCCTTTTTTCAGTTTGAGGGCATAAATGTAACTTATAAAAAAGCCATTAATTGCAATAACTGACAGCTATTGTACCATAAAGAAACATATTATCTTACATTATTTGGCAATGTGCAAAAATGTTTCAGACTCTGCCCAAAACAATGTATTGAGAATCTTTTGACATGAGACAAAAGGTGGGGAAATATAGAAATCCTCCTAAATATAGGTATCACATATCAGTCTGCCAGAAGAGACTAGATGAAAAATTAAAGACATACAGGGAAAACCAGTGAAAGATTACCTCACTATATATTTGATATAGTCTAGAAAATATAAATGCCATAGTACACAACAAAAGTCAAAAATAAAAGGAATATAAGGAATTAGAAATGGAGGAAATGATATCAGAAATTCTCAATTCTTCTAAAAATTAAAAAAGGCCAATAGTCAAAGAGATACACAGAGCTAAAGTAGATAAAAGAACTAAAGAAACAACTCAACATAAACTTTAAAAAAAAAAAAACCTATACTATAGAGCCTTAAGAAGCAAAGAAATTCAAAGAAAATATCCTTGAAGGTTATAAAAATTGAGGTTGACAATAAAATGCAAACTGCATCAAATGAAAAACAGAAGGTTTGTGTATTGCTAATATATTGAATGATAGGATAGACAAATTAGGTGAATGAAACATCAGTATGTGAGAAAAATGGAAAGTAGTAGATCTGAAGATATTTTCTGGCTGAATTATTATGGGTTTTATATAGCCATGAAGCTATCTTTGTTAACAGAAGTCATCACATATGTATCACTGAAAGATTAGAACTCTAGGGACCTCTTTCAAATATAAATCAATTATATTTTATGTACATTGTTTCCCAATATACAACAAATCATTCACAAATCATTCATAGTTTGGATTGTTCAAAAATCTATAAACACAGGAAAACAATACATTGATTGAGGAGCAAAAAAAAAAAAAAAATTATCTTTTCAGGATTGCTGAACAACCTATCCAAAACTCATTTATATCATGTTTACTGATTATTGTAAAGCTTTTGGTTCAGTTATGTATTCATAGTTTAATAATTTACTGCCAATATATAAGGTAAATAAAATGAATTTGGCGTTCACTCAGAGTCTAACTCTGAGTCAGAAGAACTGACTTCAGACCTGTAGTGATTATGTGATCCTGAAAAGGTCATGTCCAGTCTCAATATCTCTCCTAAATAAATCCAAGCATAGTAAAAACGCCAAAATATGTGAGATTCATATATAAAACTCTTCTTTATTTCTACTGAAATAAGACAGAAATATTAATATTCTCCCTGCTGGAAATGCTTTGGTAGAGACAGTACTGACCACCAAAGCAGGCAAACCCCAAATACACATGAAAGCGACACATGAAAATATAAATGCTTTTATTATGTGCCAGTTTAGTATAAAAGTGAAATTAGAATCATATTGCTCCAGTTAGAGACAAGAACACAAGAACACAAGATTTCTATCAGCAGTACTTTCAGTTCCAAGTCACATAGCAATCATGAATATATATACATATATATATATATATATATATATATATATACATATACATACACATATATATACATATATATGTGTGTGTATATATATATATATATATATATATATATATATATATATATATATATATATATATATACATATTTATCCAATTATTCTGGACAGCAATTTGGAACTTTGCCCAAAGGACAATCAAATTGTGCATACCATTTGATCCAGCAATGTCAATACTAGGTCTGTTTCTCAAAGAGATAATAAAAAAAGGAAAAAAGCCTACATGTACAAAAATATTTATAGCAGTTCTTTTTGTGGTGACAAAAAAATTGGAAATTGGCTAAATCAGTTGGGAAATGGCTAAACAAGTTATGACATATAAATGTAATAGATAAAGAAAATAAAGAAATGATGAGCAGGCTAATTTCAAAGAGGAAAAAAAAAACTGGGAAAACTTACATGGACTGATGCAAAGGGAAATAAACAAAACTGGGAAGATCATAGTGCAATGTTATGGTAATGTTGTAAAATGATCAACTATCTTAGCTCTTCTCCCATCAATACAATGACCTAAGAAAATTTCAAAGGACTTATGATGAAAAAATGCTATCCACATCAGAATGAATGTCTGAATGATGGAATCTGAATGCAGAAAAAAAGCAAACTACCTTCACTTTTTTTCATATTTTTTTTTCCTTTAGGTCTGTTTATTCTTTCACAACATGACTAATGTGGAAATGTTTTACATCATTGCACAAATATATCCTACATCAAATTGCTTAAGGCAGCTGAATGGTGCAATGGATAGAGCAATGGCCCTGAAATAAGGAAACTTGAATTCAAATCTGGCCCCAGACACTTAATTCTTCCTAGCTGTGTGACCCTGGGCAATTGACTGAGCAAAAACAAAATGTTTGCCATTTTTGGAAGGGAAGTAGGATATTGGGAGGGAGAAAAAAAAAAGAAACTCAAATTCTTAAAAAAAATGAACATTAAAAAATAATCTATATATAATTGGGAAAATAAAATAATCATTTTAAAACTAAAATAACTAATCAATATTAAAATAAAAGAAATGATAAATGGATAACTACCAAAATCTGAAGAGATCATTGAGAATCTTCATTTCACTGATGATAAATCTTTTTTTTTTTTTTTCTCCTTTAGGAAGAGAATTAATTGACTACAAATGCAGAATTAAATATCTGTTTTAATATATAACCAAATGATGGATATAATTGGCATGATTAATTAGCTATTATGAATAATTTTTAAATTAGTTTATTTTGTTTTGTGAAAAAGGTAGAACAATTATATAACAATATTCAAAAGGGAAGGGGAGAAAATAAACTAGCATTCATGATTTAGAAATAAGCAGTAGAAAACAGGAAGTTCAAACTTAGATACATGCAAATAGTGCAGTGTGGAAGCTACCAAATTAAGTTGGAAATATACACAATCAAAAATCAGCTTTGTAGATTCACGTCTTCCCATGTAGTATTCTCTCTCATTTTTTTTTTTTTTTGTGCTAAAAGGACTGGCCAATGAGAGTTCAGTTCTAAAAGCATATATATTGATTCCAATACATAGGAAGTCTCCATGAGTCTCCTTCTAAGTATATGAAAAGGGAGGCTTATTCTTTTCACTTCAGAGTACAAGCTAATATTATCTGGTTGCTTCTTGTTAGTTCTCTGCTTTAGAATAAAAAATATTTTAAAGAGTTTTAAAGTTTTAAAAACTTATTATGCAAAAACAATATTCAGGTGGATTGTATTCCTCTCTCTTTGCTAATGGCTTTCAGGAAGAATGTGTGTGAACTTCTGAATAGGGGGATGGACACTGGGCCCTATCTTTCACCTGGCCTGTGAATATACAGCCTATCTGCTTCTTTTGGCTCTTGTGCTGATTCTTTTCTAATCCTTATTGATGAATATACAGAAATGGAAGAAAACAAGTTACAATGTTGAGCTTTCAAAAATCAGCAGATCATTCAGAGCAGGGACTGAACATGGATCACAACATAGTATTTTTAACTTTTTTGTAGTTGTTTTCTTCCTTGTTTTGTTTCCTTTCTGTTTATTTTCTTTTTGATCTGATTTTTTTGTGTGCAGCATGATCAATGTGGAAATATGTATAGAATAATATCACATATTTACCATATATTAAATTAGTTGCCATCTAGGGAAGGGGGTAAGGGAAAGGAAAGGAGAAAAATTTGGAGCACAAAGTTTTGCAAGGGTGAATGCTGAAAACTATCTTTGTATGTATGTTAAAAATTTTTTAAAAAATGATTATTTAAAAAAAGAAAAAGAAAAATCAGCAGAGCAACCAGAATTATATGTTTGTGTCATATATATATATATATATATATATATATATATATATATATATATATATATATGTTATATACATTTATATAGTACCTACTATGTTCCAGGCACTATACTAAGCACTTTAAGAATATTATCTCATTTTATGTTCATCACAAATCTGGAAGGAAAGTGCTGTAATTATCTTTATTTTATAGAAAGAAATTGAGTTAACACATTATATAAATTGCCAAAGGTCACATATTAGTAAGAAGGTGAGGCTAGATTTTAACTCAGGTCTGACTAATTATTTTTTTTTATGTTAAACATGGTAGAAATATATGTTAAATCCAATATATGCATACATATTGATAAAATTACCTTGCTGCACAAGAAAAATTAAATCAAACCAGAAAAAAGAGAAAGAAAATAAAATGCAAGCAAACAACAAAAAGAGTGAAAATTCTGTGTTGTGAACCACACTCAGTTCCCACAGTCCTCTCTCTGAGTGTAAATGGTTCTCTTCATCACAAAATCATTGGAGCTGGTCTGAAAGGTCTGAATAATTCTAAGGCTAGTTCCCTATTCACTGCATTTCCTGGTCACATAAAAAAATTAGTAATAGAGTCTACCAGTAGCCACTGGAACTCAATTTAGGAAGAAATAAGTCCCAAGGACTGTTTGGCTCATCAATAAAAACACCAGTAGGCAAAACAATATCCTGCAAGCAAGGCAGTACTTAGTTTTGGCTGAAATGAATTTGGTAGGGATTTTCTGAGGAAAGAAAAGGGCTTCTCATTCTCTTGTCCAAGAAATAATGTACATGTAATTGGAAGAATAAAATACTATGGGAGGAAGGGAATTCTACTAAATATCTAAGGAACAATTATTTCTAATACTATAAAAATTATTTTTTAAAAGTTCATTATTCCCCAATGGATAATTAGTTAAAGAATAGGAATAGATGGTTTTCAGATGAAAAAATAAAAATTAATTATATTCAGATGGAAAAAAAAATTTAGAGAAATTTTAATTAAAACAACAGTTAAGCACTACCTCACACCTATTAGATTGGCTAATATGAAAGAAAAGGAAAAGGATAAATCCTGAAAGGAATGTGGGAAAACTGAAATACTAATGCAATATTGGTAAGTTTGAGGTGGTTTATTGAGATGGCAATTCAAAACTATACCCACAGAGTAAAGGACCTATTTGTGCCAGGGTATTTATAGCAGCTTTTTTCTCCTATAGCAGCTTCTCCTAATAAGTGTTAATTGAAGAGATATTTATCAATTGGAAAATAACTGAGCAAGTTGTAGCATATGATTGTAATGTTATTGTGCTATAAAAATGACTAGGATGATTTTTAAAATTTTGGATTTATATGAACTGATGAAGAATAAAGAAAACCAGAACACTATACCCAGTATCAGCAATATTGTCCAATGACAAGCTGTGAATGACAGCTATTTTAAATGCTAAGATGATCCAACACAATATTGAAAAACTTAAAATGAAAAATGCTATCTATACCCAGAAAAAGAATTGATAGAGTCTGAAGGTAGATTCAAAACTTTTTTTTTTCTTTTTTCTTTTTTTATCTTTCTTTCAGAAAATGACCATTATGGAAAGAAGTTGCGCCTGACTGAATATAAATAATCTATAACAAATTGCTTGCCTTCTTATGGAAGGGAGAATAAAGGAAGGAGAGAACTTGGAAATCAAAATAAAAACACATGTTAAAATTGTTCTTATAGGTATTGGAAATCTACATATGAATATATATAATCATATAATAAAGTCATAATCTCTAAACTACATGGACTTTTTTTTTTTTACTAAAAAACTTTTAAAACAAAGATTTCATAGAGAAGATTAAAATAACATGGGAATAGGATGAGCTGCTTATGTATCAAAAACGTCATATATTCCTGCAGAGGTTGAACTCGTATCCATACTTTTAGTAAAAAGCAATTATTTTATGTCCCTGTTAATCCATTTAAGTTACTTCTATAGGCCAGACACTGCCATGAACTAGTTTCCAAAAGGTGCCATCAAAGAGTTTACAATCTAATAGGGAAGCCAACATATAAGCAAAAAGGCTATGTACAAGATACAAGTAAATATTTAATAGAAGGAAGGTACAAAAATTAAGGACTGGGAAAAGCTTTCTCTAAATGACTGGATGTTAGTTGGGACATAAGAGAAAGTGGTGTGTCTTCTCTACAGAACAGCCAAGAGGCCAGTGTCACCAGATTGACAAGTAATTGTGAATGAGTAAAATGTAAAAAGACTGGAGAGGTAGATGGAGGTTAGGCTATGAAAGGGTGTATCAGTGGGGAAAAATACCTAGCCTAGAGTTAGGAAAACTACCTTCAGAAGTTCAAATCTAACTTTAGACAGTTATTAGCTGTATGACCCTGAGCAAATCATTTAACTCCCTTTGCCTCAGTTTCCTCATCTATAAAATGAATTGGAGAAGGAAATGACAAACTACTACAGTATCTTTGCCAAGAAAACCCCAAATAGTCACAAAGAATCAGATATGACTGAGCATCAACAAAAAGTTACTAAAAAGATTTTGATTATCAAATAGCATTTTTAAAAAAATTGAATCCTGGTGACAATAGGGAATATATTGAGGGAGAGATATCATGTTCAAATCTGTACTTTAAAAAAGTGGTTGAATGAAAGATGCATTGAAGTGGAGAAAAAAATTTGGCAGGTTGACATCAGCAGACTGTTGCAATAGATCAGGTATGCGGTGCTATTCTAGAGTTGTAGCAATGTTAGAGAAGAGACGGGGGGATATTTGAGTGGTCTTACAAAGGTAACATCAGTAGTCCTTATCAACAGCTTGGATATGGGGCATGAGAGATATTGAAGAATGCAGGAAAATTCATATGTATTGAGAGTAAAGGATGATTTTCTTCTCTACAGTAATAGGGAAGGAGTGTGAGTGAGTCTGAGTGTGAGTGAATGTGTGTGTGTGTGTGTGTGTGTGTGTGTGTGTGTGTGTGTGTGTGTGTTGAAAGTGTGTTGAAGAGGAGGCAGCAAGGTGGTGCAAAGGATAGAGCACCAGCCCTTAAGTCAGGAAGACCTGAATTCAAATCTGACTTCAGACACTTAACCCCAATTACCTCAACACACACACACACATATATACACATATACACACATATATATGAGTAATATATAATGGAGTGTGATTTAGACTTTTAGACTTGTGGAGCTTGTGATGCTTACTTAATATCCAGTTTGAGATGAATGAAAGGAATTTGGAGATGAGAGGCTGGAAATCAACTAAGAGGTTGGAGCAAGTTAAATAGATTAGAGAATCATCTACATACAGATGGTAATTAAATCCATGAAAACTGATGAGATTACCAAATGAAATAGTATAAAATGAGAATGCAATTCTCTAGAGAACAGTAAGTATAAAATAATAATAATGATAATGATTATAGGATATGTATTTATATATATATATATTTTTAGTTATTTCAGTCATGAAACCCCATTTAAGGTTTTCTTGCAAAGATATTGAAGGAGTTTATCATTTCCTTCTCTAACTTACTTAACAGATGAGGAAATGAGATAACCAGGCTTAAGTGACTTGCCCAGAGTCACATACCTAGTAAGTTTCTGAGACTAGATTTGAACTCATTTTTTCCTGAGTCACCAGAGCCCCACAGGGATACCTTTATGCCCCCACTCTTTTTCTGCTCTTTTTAAAGTATTTTCTTCCCCAAGTGGAAAATAAAACCTTCTATCCTGAGAAAGATTGTTTCTTGTTTTTGTATTCCTGGTTCTTAGCACAGTACCTGAAACAGAGTTAAATACTCAATAAATAATACATTTATGCATTGATTCAATTGTTCCAGAAAACAGGTTAGAGTTATAGACAAAAAGGTCTATAAATTGTACAATACCCCAATACTACTTCTAAGCTCATAACTTATGGAGGAAAAAGATCTATAAAAACAGAAATATTTATAGTACTATCTTTTTGGTGTAGCAAAAACAAACAAACAAACAAACAAAACTATCAGCTGTTGAATAGTTGAACAAACTATCTCTGTAGGAATATAATAGAAAAGCATGGTGTCATAAACAATCAATCATTTTCTTCAGAGTGCAACTTTTCTCATTGTCATCTCAATATGCCTGAGATATTTGACTTAAACACATGAATAAAAAAAAAGTAGAACATAAAGTCAAATCTTAGAAGCCCAATAATAGAAAATATATTCTTTCACAGATAACAATTCTGTGGACAAATATAGATTGGATATGTGTGTAACTATTAGAAACCTTTGAGAATCATAATTTATGGGTACTTAAATCATTTTATTAATAAAACCAGCAGATTATTAATAAAAGAATAGTCATTTGCTGACTTTTTTTAGGCCAACAACCTCTAATGGTGGTGGGATCACAGTTTATATGACCTTCAAAGAGTTGGTACCCTCAACTCTGATCACTAAAAAAAATTGGAGATAAGCTATATTACAGTATGTAACTTAGCTCACTCAAATCTTGGTCAAAGAGACAACAATTTCCACACAATTACTGCATCACAAGTTTTGATAATAGGAAGAATCAAAATAAGTTTCTTTTGTCATAGGATATGATAGGGATTCATATAAACTCTGAAGATATATAAAGGTATCAGACAATCTCCCATGGATTTAGATTTGACCCCCCAGCTTATTTCCAGGGTGTTTCCTTTACCTTTAAAAGGTTTGGCTTCCCTACTTCTCAGTCTCATTCCCTACTCATAAATTTGGATACAAAACAAAATAATCACAACAAATTAGGGTTTATTTGCATCACAAACTAGCAATTATGATAGAAAGAGAGAGAGAATGAGAGAATTCTTTAAAGCAAGAGTTCTTGACATTTTTTACGTTATGGTCTCCTTTGACAGCATATGAACCCTTTCCCAAAATACTGTAAATGGAAGAAAAATATATAGATGATTACAAAGGAAATAAATCATATTGAAATAGTAATCAAATTATAGAATTTTTAAACAAGCTCCTTATCTCTGGGTTAAAAACTCTTGATTTAAAGAGGCAGACTATGAAATGTAGACTGCAGTAATATCATAACTAAGCATTCGAAGAAATTAGTTTGAAGGCAATGGAAATTGGAGAGGATGTCTTGATGGCACAACTTTTATATTCTATATTGATAGCTATTCCATTGAGCTCTTTAACTTGCATTGGTCTGCAAAGAGCCTAGGAAGAAGAAAGGGATACTCAGCCTGTCAGCCTGTTATACACACACACACACACACACACACCTGAATTTATCTATCTATCCTAGACCTAGAGTAAAGAATCTTTGCTTTATGGATTTTGGCTTTCCCACTTTATTTTTACTGGAAGTGCTCTTTTTTAAAATTTTTACTTTTTGCTTTTTGTAGAAATGGTCATTCGCTCTGGACAAAAAGAAATCATATTTCTCAATTACAAATGGATAGCTATAAGATTTTAGCAACATCAGGTTTAACAAACTGAGGAGGCCCATCTACTGGCATAAGGAATTCATATTAAAAAAATCTTCTAGGAAAAATTGGAAAATAAGCTGGCAGAAATCAGGTTAGTCCAATAACTCACAACACATAACACAATGAATTTCAAATCAATGTATGATTTAGATGTAAAGCATCATATAAATCAAAGAGTGCAGAAAGAAAAGAAAATCATAGCTATGGATATAGGAAAAATTATTGACCAAACAAAAGATTGAAATGATTGCAGGAAATAATATGGAATATTTTTAGAGCATAATATTGAATAAATTCTGCACAGACAAGATTAAATAGAAAATCAGAAGGAAAATTGTAGGCATTTGAAAAATGCTTATTGACTTGATTTTACCAAAAATAGCCATCAACAGATTATTTTATTTTTATAAATCTTAGTTTTTGTTTTTTTTTTTTTGTTTGTTTTTTTTTTTTTGTTTTGTTTTTTTTTTTTAATGTGAAGAGGAAGAAAGAGAGAGAGAAAAGAGAGGAGTACAAAATGAGACACATTTTCAGAAATGGCTTGTGTGAAGATTTGCCCTTTTTTAAAAACAAGATGAAGGGTGCTTTTTGAGGGGAAGGTAATGGTATGAATAAAATAAAAATAACATTTTTATTTTTTAATATGAATTAAAGCAAAAAAAGAAAAACAAAACACAGAGAATAAAACAAAGGAAGTTCAAATAAGCAGAGAGGTTTAGAAATATCCTGCTGATTTTGTTGTATATTTAAAATGTTGGGGGCATCTAGGTGGCGCAGTGGATAGAGCACCAGCCTTGAATTCAGGAGGACCCGAGTTCAAATCTGGTTTCAGACACTTAACACTTCCTAGCTGTGTGACCTTGAGCAAGTCCACTTAACCCTAGCCTCAGGAAAAAAAAAAATTAATTAATCAATAAACTAATTAATTAATTAATTAATTAAAATGTCCATAATAGAAATTGATGGTTCTACTATTTTATCTTTGTATGTAGAAAAGATAGTGTAAAGTGGTTTGTTAAGTTTATAATAATGAAAAAAAAAACCCTGAAATGTTGATTACTTGTATAAAATACTTTTTAAAGAATTTTAAACGTGGCTATAGCCCCTGATTTCAAAGAATTTATATTCTACTGCACACACATTGTTGTTGTTATTTGTTCTTTGTTCTTGAAGAGAATCATGAAGTTGGGAGGTGATGGCATGACATGCAAGTGGATTGAATTTAAGTGAGGTAAGTTACACAAAATCACTAGCCCCCTTCATCCTTGGAAGTGATCTGCATCCAATGGCAAGATATAGATCAGGATGACTGGAGATGACCTGAATGCAGTGGGAAATCTTGGCATTTTAAAGCTAATTTCTTTCCTGGGTTTCAATTAGAGCTGGAAATTTAGAAGCCAGGTCTTCTGACTTTTCCTAACACAGAAGAAATAAAAGTTCAAATATATTTATTGGGAGACCCAGGAATTAGTTTCTCATCATCTGACACCAAGTCCAGTGCTCTTTCCATCTGCCCTGCCAACAGATATCTCATCTGATGTCATTATTATATTGGGACTATAAAGAATTTAATTCTCTATTAACATTTAATATGCTTTGGTGATTCACTATGCTTTCAATATAGGATCACACATAGATTTAGACTTGTAAGAGATCTTGGAAGTAATTGAGTCCAATCCCCTTATTTTTACAAGTGAAAACACTGGGTCTCAGCAATTGTGACTTGCCTAGGATCACATACCTGGCAAATGGAGAAAAATTCAAAAGCAGATCTTCTTGTTTTCAAGTCCATTGCTCAATCCACTATATCTGAAACCAACTGAATCCATTTTACTTACAACAATAAATATATACTCTAAATCCAAGTTAGGAAAGGGGTGACAGATGATGGAAAGTTTGGAGTTCTGAGAAAGTATGACATGTGTCTCTTCTATGTTTTGGAGAGACGGCTTTAATTGAACAAAGATGATTGTTTTCTCAGATAAAAGAAGACTTTCCAATGGCAAAGGATTGTAGAGTCAACGGACTTTCCAGCTTGCCTAGAACTATTTTCATTTTTCCTATCACAAAATCTACTTGGCAGCAAATACCCTATGTGGGCCCTGACAGGTCAACCGGTCAAGTTATTAATATTTCCTGTGTTCCCTAGCAGGATGTTTGGCAACCTGAGGCAGGCTGGGACGATCACCTTCTCAGTTCATCTCTTCTGGCCCTCTTGCTCTGGGGAAAGCAACAGAAGAGCATAGCCTGGAGTATGCAGAAATGTGACTAGGTTCTCCCACAGAGAACACCATATGAAGTTCAATTTTTTAGGCCAGAGAAGGTCAAGTTTATCTTCCAGCTAATTTGAGTGAATGCCACTTCACCAGATTCTGATGGACTTTTAATGCATTCTCCACAGAATGGAAAGGAATGGAAATAGCAGATTTATTGCAAAAATGAAAAAAAGTACATCCTCACTCCAAACACACCTAGAAAATGGGTTCTACATAGACACAGAGAAAATAGATACTTGTTTGATCCCAGCTATTTCCAAAATCATTGAGATAGTTCCTTATATCTGTGCAGCCATAGAAAGATCACTTTCTGAACCTCAGTTTCTTCAATTATGAAATAGCAAAAAGATCTTTAGCACCTAACTTACAGGATTGTTTTGAAGGTCATATGAGATAAAATATTTAAAGTGATTGGTAAACTTTAATCAATTTTGTTTTGTTGATGCAGTAGAATCAATAGGACATGGGAAGACCTGGATTCAGATTTTGCTTCAGATACATACTATCTGTGTGAACCTGGATAAGTAAACTAACATCTCTGGCTCAAATTTTCTCTTTTGTAAAATGGTGACCTTGCAGTACTTGATGGCTTCTAAGGGGCCAGTTATAAATATATACTCCTCTAATGTTATTATAATCAGAAGACCCAGAATAACTTGGAGGAAGGGAGAAAGGAATGTGCCATAAAGAAGAGAGTATTAAAATTTATATCAGGAAGACTCAGGATTAAGTGAGAAAGGACTGCAAAATCATGAGGCTCACTTTCTCCTCGGTCGTCTGGATCACATTGTTTATGAGCTTTACTGTCTTCACCTGTAAAATGAACATAACTATATCTGTAATGCTTACTTCACAAGGAATGTGAAAAGGCTTAAATGAGATAAAATCTAGAAATACTTTGCAATTTTAAAGTCCTACATAGCCCAGCTCCTTAAACTGTGGGGACTCCATATGAGATCAAATAACTGAAGGTAAGAGTCTTGAAATTATGCTTCATAATCAGCACATGTGACTTGCATATATATATATATATATATGTATACAAGGTTACATACAAATTTCTCCAGTGAAAAGAGATAGTGAGTGGGAAAAAGTTTAAAAAGCCCTGCTCTATAGAATGTCCCAAAATTCTGGTGAAGTTTTAAGTTATAAATTTAAAAGCCCACATCTACACTAAGACTTTTGAAATATATTGTAAAAACCCTAGCTAGTAGTAGCAACAGTAACATCAATAGTAATTATTTCATTATTAGTCATTGTAGGAGTGTAAAAAGCCCAAAACAGAAATCATAATTTGCATTTCTATAGCACCTAAAACTTGTAAAGTATGTCCCTCATGTCACCCAGGGAAGGGGGGAGTATACTGAATTCAATTAAGTAAGCCTTAGGTTTGCATCTCATCTCAAACACTAACTACAAAGCCAATCATCTAACTTCCCACAGTTTTTTCATTGGTAAAATGATGTCAAAAATGGACATAACATCTGCTTCATAGGACTCCTGTTATCATAAAATGAGATTTAATGTCAAATGTTTTGCAAACTTTAAAATCCTATATAATTGTCAATTATTGTAACCACCCTATGAAAGAGGCAATAGGAGATTTATTATTCCCATTTTACAGAGGAGCAAATTGAAATAGGGAATAAAAAATGGCTTTGCCATTCCCAACATAGTAAGTGTTTGAGGAATGATTTGAATACAAATCTCAGATTTTGGGTCCAATATTCAAACCTCAATATTTTCTTCTGCTGCTCTAATATGAAAGGAATGGCAGAAAATTTCAATACAAGGATGAGCATCTTTATTTGTTAATTCTGTAGAAGTCTAAAGTGACTCTACCTTCCTTTTGTTACCTTTGTGCCCATTTCACCACTTTCTAGTTGGGATGTGAAACTTTCATTAACCATTTCTAGAGTCAAATCTAGAACTTTTTTGCCAAGCTAAGTCATTATATATATTTTTTTAATATGAGTGATTTGCTCAGGGTCACCCAGTCAGTAAGTATCTAAAGAAGCATTTGCACTTGGATGCTTTTCACTCTAGGACCATTGCTCTATCCACAGGCAACCTAATTACTTTTTCTACTAAGAATCTATGTTGCATATATTGTATTTAATTTATACTCTAACATATTTAACATGTATTGGTCAATCTGCCATGGGGGGGGAAGGAGGAGAAAAATTGGAACAAAAGGTTTAGCAATTGTCAATATTGTAAAATTACCCATACATACATCTGGTAAATAAAAACTATTAAAAAAAAATATATATATATATATATATATATATAAGAATCTATGTTGTAGATGGCTAGAATTTGTTTCATATTATTATATATTGTAATATATTTATTGTTATGTTTTAAAAGTCACTTTATCTCTCTCTGCCTTAGTTTCTGTAACTGCAAAATGAGTTTGAAAATAGCTCCTGCCTTAGTACCTGCCTCAGAAAGTTGTTTAGGAATCAAATGAAATATTATTATAAAGTGCCAGAGATAAGTGCTTAAATTAAAATTCACTTCCTCCCTTCCTCATCTAACCCCTTTATTTTATAGATTAGGAAGCTATGTCTTAGCTGACCCAAATAGAAAGTGGCAAAGCTGGGATTTATACCTTAGTTCCCTGCCTCAAAAACCAGTCAATGTACAAGATAGCTGATAGCCTCTAAAGTGTTATGAGAGAGGGTGTGGTAAAGCTGGAACTACATGGGCCAAGGATTTAGAAGGGTGGGTTAGTATCCCAGCTCTGACACTGGTTAGAAGGGTAACCTTGACCCTTGCTATATAAATTTAAATTTTAAACACATATGTAGCCAGGATCCTTGAGATTCTAAAAGCATTAATGCCACGTCCCCATCAGTTCTCATTCCTTTGATAATGACAGAAACAGCTGCATTTTTAGTGATGTAATATAGGAATGTATTGTTTTTTTAAGGATTACAAGGAAGTAAGTGGTTTGATAATTATCTCCTTAACTAAGAATTAGTATCTTTAAACTTCCATGTCCCTTCAAAAGAGGCAAAGAGGAAGGAGAGGGCAGAGGAGGACAGAGGAGGAGATGATTAATGATTATGTACTGGTCCCTTATTATATTTACTTGGCCACTGACTACAACACATCTGTACAATATGTAATGAAAAAGTAGTCATTAAATTATGTCAGAATCCTTATATGAAAAAGATAATGCCCCATATCATAAGTTTCCATCTTGTGAATATAAAGGATGGTAGATAGATGGAGAGAGACAGATACAGAGACAGAAACAGAGAGATATGATAGAGATAGAGAGAAGAGAGAGGAGAGAAAAGAGAAGAGAGAGGAGAGAAAAGAGGAGAGGAGAGGAGAGAAAAGAGGAGAGGAGAGGAGAGAAAAGAGGAGAGGAGAGGAGAGAAAAGAGGAGAGGAGAGGAGAGAAAAGAGGAGAGGAGAGGAGAGAAAAGAGGAGAGGAGAGGAGAGAAAAGAGGAGAGGAGAGGAGAGAAAAGAGGAGAGGAGAGGAGAGAAAAGAGGAGAGGAGAGGAGAGAAAAGAGGAGAGGAGAGGAGAGAAAAGAGGAGAGGAGAGGAGAGAAAAGAGGAGAGGAGAGAAAAGAGGAGAGAAGAGGAGAGAAAAGAGGAGAGGAGAGGAGAGGAGAGGAGAGGAGAGGAGAGGAGAGGAGAGGAGAGGAGAGGAGAGGAGAGGAGAGGAGAGGAGAGGAGAGGAGAGGAGAGGGAGAGAGTGAGATCATGAAATCCAGGAGGTGATGCTATGACATGAAAGTGAAATAGATTTAAGTAAGGGAGGGTTGTGCAAAGTCATCTGTCTCACTTCCTGCTCCAGAACCATCTGTTCCTGTAACCAGATATAGATCAGGATATGACTGGAGATGGCTTTGGATGTAGTGGGAGATCCTGACTTTTTTAAGCTTAGGTCTTCAATAAGTCTCAGTTTGACTGAATCTGTAACCATTCAGTGATTAAGATTTCATAGCAATGGATACAAAGAATCTCCTTTATCACCTAGACCAAAAAAAATCTAAATAAATAAATCTGGGAGGGAAAACCCTCAGGATTTCTGGCCAAAGCTGAAATGATTGCTATTCATGTTCAATTTGATTCAGTCAAGACCCAAATAATGGCCAAATGGGATTAAGATCTATTGGTGGCCAATGAGAATCAAATTGGTCTTGGTTTAAGACCTGGTCCTTAAGAAAGAAATGTAGTCAGTTTATGTTTATGTGTACATATATTATACATGTATCTAGTATATACATGTATGCATACATGTTTAACTACATAATTATAGATATATAAATATGCATGCTTAGCTATATGTATATCTGCTTATATAGCTAAGATCTAGAATATCAAGGAAAATAATAAAAAGGTTCAGGATGAAGGAGAAATAGGACTTCCAGACTGACCTCAAAATATATTATAAAACAAAAAATCATGATCATTATAACCATTTGATATCATTGATGGTTTTAATATGTCTAATGCCAGGTGTTTTTACATAGTATAGGTATAGATACATTTACATATATGTCTATATGTGTAAATAAAATGCTAAAAATTCATGGGGGGGAGGGGAAGCTATCATTTTGCCTCAAGCACACTGTCTGGAAAGTTGGGTCAAGTATGAAACCGGTCTGCCTCTTACAGACACTCTGATTTCCTTGAGGCATCTTGGCATCTTGCCTAACACTTTCCTGTCACTCAGAAATGAGCTTTAAGATCAAAGGTAAATAGTTTTCTTCTCTCCTGTTCCCAATAATATAGGGCAAAAGCTATGTCAGATGGCTTTCAGAAATCAACATTATTAATTAAGACAAACAATTTTTATATTTGTTGGATGATGAAAAGTTGTATGAGGGGATTCTTTTTTTTTTTTTTTTTTACCATTTTTCATATGAGATATGCTAAAAAATATTCTATATCCTTACAGTGAATTGAATTCATGTCACAGCAATTCAAATCTAAATAAATATACTTGACCCATTAAATGGCAGAGCAATACTCTCAGAGTTCACATTGGAAAACTCTGTCTTTGCATTCATATTCCCTCCTCCTCTTACATGAACAGAGTTAGACCACAATTCATTACTTTGGTTCTATTAAAAAAAAAAAAAAACAGTGTAAATTTTTCTCCATTTGTCCTTATTTTCACATACATGTCAATTCTAATTCCATTATTCTAGTATTTCATTTCTTTAATGAACCATAGTTCACTTAACCACTCCATTAATGTTGATCATTTAGTTATATGATGAGTAAGACTGACTCTCTATGAATCAAATTTCTTTAATAAGGGTTTAATATCCAAAATATAGAGACAATCAAAATACATATACACACACATGCATACACACATATCTATGTGTATATGTGCATGTATAAAATCTTATGTCTTTCCCTCATATATAAATGGTCAAAGGAAAAGAAGAAACAGTTCTTAAAGATTTACAATTGATTAACAACCATAAAAAAGAATGCTCCAAATCACAAATAATGAAAACACTGCAAATAAAAGCCAACATGACAATTCATTTCTCATTCAAAGATGATAAAAGATGGAAATAATGTAAGAGAGTCTGACACACATAGTCATACTTAGTTCCCAAAGATATGAATAAGTTCAATTAAAAGCAGTTATGGAAAGCGATTTGGAATTGTAAAAAAATATGTAAAATAAATTTATCTTTAACCAGAGACTCCACTGCTACATACATATTCTTTCCCAACTATTATGCATGTATGTTGTATAATTTAATCTTAACCACTTTCTTATCAGTTTATGAGGACTACACACTGATTTGAATGCTGAAATAAACTAAAAGACTCTTTTCCTTGTTTCTGTCTGTACTAAGGTCTACTCACTTCCTATTTCTCTTTCTTATTGAATCAATATCTCATTATATTCAGGGAAACACTGGAATCTATTCACTTAAAAAGATAATCAGTACTGCACAGCTGTAAGAAATAAACTTTGAGTAACCTGCCTGTTAAATATACGGTGGTCTTAATTGTACCAAGACACCTAAATTATTCAGAGAGCAGCTGAGAATTTTAAAGTAAACAATGCCTCTGAGAAAGAAAAAAAAAAAGGCAAAACAAATACATGTTCTAAAATTCAAATATTTTGCATATGGGGAGTATCACTCATGGCTTTGTTCATATTTTATTTGCTGTTCTAACATGCTTTATTTTCTGTTTTCCCAAACCAATGCAAATTACATTTAAAAAATTAGGAGGGGAGTGCATCCTTCTAGAGACAGATATGCTGATGTCAACATATGGCAGCTTAAACTAGAGGAGCCAGAGAAACCATGAAAACTACACAACTCAAAAAGTCCTTGTGTATAATGAGTATAGAAGAAATTATATTTAATGATTCTATTATTCCTTGAGGAAATCACAAAATCACAGTTGAGCATATGATAATATTTAGCTAGTTATATCCCCCTCTAATAAAAAAGCTAAATTCAAGGTGATCACTATGTTATATTAAGAAAATAGAGAGGCATATGACTTCTTGAACAAAGATCTTTTAATAAAATATTCCAGATCAAAAGCCTTGTACATTTCAGGTATTCCTTTATTCTTTAATAATACTAAAAGAATGAAACTATTTTTGTGATAGTATAAAAATGAAAATCTAGAAATGCCACACAGAAAAATTATATTTTAATATTTCCTTTATTCAAAACTCATAAACGGTTGTTTTCTAAGACAAAATAATTTCAAATTTGTTCTGAAACTTTACTGAATTGATTAGTAAGTGCAGTGTAAAATAAAAAATATATAATTTTCCCTTTTTAAATATAGTTTTTAATGATGAAGCCCAAAGTAATTTGTAATCTTACTACTGTGGAAACTAAAGATGTGTATCTGTACCTACTCACTTATCAAATCATTAGACCCTTGTCTATTTCTTATAAATCCTTTAGGGCAGACTAAACTGGGGGTTTCTAGATTACTTGGATTGCAAAGGTAGTAATAAAAGGACCCAAACTGTCTATTGTTCATTCATCATTTTTACTATATAACTAGCTCACTTCATTTTCTGTTCTAACATAAATTTGATGACATCCGTATGCTAGCTTTGCTGTTAGTAATATGTTGCAGTTGGAAAGGAAATGGCAAACCAATCCAGAGTATTTTCTAAGAAAATCTAAGACAGTGTGGTCAATGAGGTCATGAAGAGTCTGACACAATGGAAAGCCTGAACAACAAAATATTATAGGCTACTCATTCCCAATAATCAAGATTCTGTTCCTTCAGGTCATCAACAACCTAAATTTGCATTCTATTCTTCTGGGACAATAGTTTTATATCAACTTTTACTGAACTCCAGTAAGCTGATCAGTTAGCTAAGAATGTGAGGAATGAGAACAATCTAATTATCTTCTCTGGAATAATAACTGAGAGTTCACTTAGCTGTATGGACTACATCCCTTCCACTATCTATATGGAGTCAATGGTGAAGAAAGAAAGGAAATCAGAAAGACAGATGGAGCCTTTGCTTTCATGTACATCTGTTTTTTTTCTGGTTCTATAGAATTCTTGTTAAAATAATTTAGCTGAGCACTTTGACTCAAATAAAATTGGGATAAACATATAGAAGATATATATATATATATAGATAGATAGATAGATAGATAGATAGATAGATAGATAGATAGATAGATAGATAGAGATAGATAGATATATCTATCTATCTCTATCTATCTATCTATATATATATATATATATATCGTGTGTGTGTGTGTGTGTGTGTGTGTGTGTGTGTGTGTGTGTGTGTGTGTATGAATGAAATAGCCCATGCTGGTTATTTCTTTTTTTTTTTTAATTAATAATTTTTTATTATATATATATATATATATATATATATATTTATAATATTATCCCTTGTATTCATTTTTCCAAATTATCCCCCCCTCCCTCTATTCCCTCCCCCCGATGACAGGCAATCCCATACATTTTACATGTGTTACAATATAGTCTAGATACAATACATGTGTGTGAATATCATTTTCTTGTTGTACAATAAACTTTAGATTCCGAAGGTACATGTAACCTGGGCAGACAGATATTAGTGCTAACAATTTACATTCACTTCCCAGTGTTTCTTCTCTGGGTGTAGCTACCTCTGTCCATCATTGATCAACTGGAAGTGAGTTGTTTTTTCTTTATGTTGAAGATTTCCACTTCCATCAGAATACATCCTCATACAGTATTGTTGTTGAAGTGTACAGTGATCTTCTGGTTCTGCTCATTTCACTCAGCATCAGTTGATTTAAGTCTCTCCAGGCCTCTCTGTATTCCTCCTGCTGGTCATTTCTTACAGAGCAATAATATTCCATAACCTTCATATACCATAATTTACCCAACCATTCTCCAACTGACGGACATCCATTCATCTTCCAGTTTCTAGCTACTACAAAAAAAGCTGCCACAAACATTTTGGCACATATATGTCTCTTTCCGCTCTTTAGTATTTCTTTGGGATATAAGCCCAGTAGTAGCGCTCATGCTGGTTATTTCTACAGGAAAAATTTCCAAAATGATAAATTGGGTTTGTGTGAATAATGGTATAAATTCATTTGTTAGTTTTAGATATAGAATGCTTTAAATCCAAGATTCTTTTAAAATAGGATACTACACATAGTCATGGCTGATCTAAGATTAGGGATCAATTTTATATATAGCCTTTGTCACAAATAACACTCAAATGGCTCTTAGGTATTGACTGGGAAGGAAGATCAGTCAGGAGTGTGCTGTATATCTATTGAACATTTGCACATTGGGAATCTGAAAATACTACATAAATCAGTGTTTAATTTAATATTTTGTTGACTGTTTAGATTTAAGAAAGTAATGAAGAAAAATAATAATACAGAGAGAGACAGTTGTTAAATATTTACCACACATCCTTATTCAGGGGCCATCTTTCTTTTCACAGATGAGGAAATATACATTCAGAGAACTCAAGAAAATTACCCATGGTCATGAATCATTAAATATCAGAGGTATAGTTTGACCCGAGTGATCTGATTCCAGAAAGAATATATTTCACTTTACCACATTACTTCAACCATCTAACACCTAGCAGACATTTAATGAATGTTTTTTTAAATTAAATTCAATTGATTTGGATTGATATTTTGTTTATTCCTGTTTATAATCTAAAAGAATCAGACTTGTAGAACTTCCATATTTCTGCTGTTTATAATAGGTTTTGTGTAAGAGCTCAGAGGCCTTAATTGAGTTTTGAATAATTGTGTGGAAACTAAAGTTTGATGCATTAAACATGCCTATCATTAAAATAGCAAAATAGATTTTTTCTCATTTCTGTATATGTATATATGGAACATCTTTCTTTTCTTGGTCTTAATTGTTAGGCCAAAATTAGCACAAGTAGTAGAGAATCCATCTATACTGTGTTGCATCTCAGCTTCAGCATCAGAAGCTATATTGAGTTTAAATCATCTGCAAACAAACAAACAAAAAAAAGTCATCCATCAATACTTCCTTTACTTTAATCTTTGCTTATAGCCTTTTCAAGTTGAAGAATTTACCATCAATGTGGTGGCTGACTTGTAGGTACGTCTATATGAAAAGTGTTTGACAAAATGACTGAAATAAAAAGCATGGGAGAAAGCACACAGCCTTGTTTCATTCTACTGGTGACTGGGAAAGTGCAAGAGTACCACATCATCCATATGTGGAACTATCAGTTATAGCAAACAGAGAAGTTTTGGATGCTATGGATAAGTTCACTTACCTTGGCAGTATACTTTCCAGGGATGTACACATTGATAATGAGGGTGACTCATGCACTTCCAGATCTAGCTCAGTATTTGGAAGGCTCCAAAGGAAGATATGTGAAAGAAACGATATTAGACTAACTACCAAACTGAAGGTCTACAGAGCCATTGTGCTAAACTCATAGTTGTATACCTATGAAACTTGACAGTATATCAATGCTGTGCCAGAAAATAGAATCACTTTCATTTGAATTGTCTCAGGAAGATTTTGAAGATCCCCTGGAAGGATAAGTTACCAGACACTTGGGTCCTTTCTCAAACTAAACTGCCTAATATTCAAACTCTACTGCAGACAGTGAAACTTCATTGGACTGGCCATATTTTTCAAACACCAAACATACGTGAAAAACTCACACAGAGCAAGCACTTACATGGTGGTTAGAAAAGGCAATACACCCTGAAAGTCTCTCTTAAGAACTTTTGAATTGATTGTATGATATGGGAGACATAGCACAGGACTGTGTGATCTCATCAGAGAAAGTGCTATGCTCCATGAACAAAACAGAGCACAAATTTAGAGAATCCACCCCAAATGTTCACATAGATTATTGTGCCTGAATCATGGTAGAGCATTCCAAGCAAATATTGGTCTGATCAGCCACAGTCAGACACATTATAACTTGTGTATGTGAATGTATGTGTGTGTACAGAATGAAGGACAACCATGTTTATATGTGTGTGTGTGTATATATGTATATATATGTATGTATGTTTGTATATTTGTATATACATAGAAATATATGCATGCATATATTAGTTATCTAGCATATATATGTAAACACACATGGTATATAATGCTATATATCCAATAGCATATATAAAATATAATATGTACCATATACATAATTATACTTTCCATATTTACTTATTTTAAAATTATGCATACACCTCTGTGTTAATCATTATATGAATAATAAGATTCATATAGAAACAGAAATATTTTTAAAGACAGAGAAATCTAACAGTGATGATGGCTTTTAAGTAGGTAACTATGGAGAATAAGTCATGCATTCTTGCTTACCCACAGATTTTTGTTGGCCAAACTATCCTTTCTCTTTGGGATTGAGTTTCTCTTTAACCATTCCTTTGGTGTGGAGGAATAGTTTTCCTTTTCAACCAGGCCATAGTAATGGTAGATATTTGCCTCAATGCCAGACTAAATTCTTAGCTTCTTAGACATTATTGATAACTTCTTTGTTTAGAAGATTCCTGATAAATATAGTCTCTTTGCCTAGGGAAATTGCAAAAATAAATCAAGCTTTATTTTTCAGCACTAAGCTCCCAGTTAGAAAACTCTCTCCCAGAAGTAGTATAATTTTAAATCTCTCTCTCTCCCCAATCAACTCCAGCCAATCCCACTCTACTTGGATGCTAAATTCAAGCAAGAGTACCCAAAAGGAGCAATTCATTACTCAATAGCTTAACATGTTTGTTGGTTTAAACAAAATAAACATTTAAACACAAAGGAATAACCACACATTTAAGACTCACAAAGTATAACCCAGGGGAAAATCAAGCTTATAAGCATTCAATTGTCCACTTGAGAGACACTGGAAAAGGGGAGAGAAAAAAAATGAATCTCTGTCTTGGTCCATAGCACAAAAAGATTTCTACTTTGAAAAATCTGTTCCAAAGTGGCTTGCACTTGACTTGTCCACACTTGTCTTGGATCCATAGCTCGGCACTAATGACTTCCTATATTTTTTTCTGTGTGGTAATAACACTTCTACTATTTTTGCTTCTCCCTTGCTCCAGTGGACTCCCTCCTTTCCATAAATTAGAAAAATTGAAATTATTGAAATAATTAACATATTAATCACTGAACATGTGCAGCTTATACCAACTTGTGAGGCCAATTGTTAAATTTTCAGTGTCAACATTTAGATTTTGGAAATCAGCAAGCTTTATGAATTAAGGGCTGATTTATTTTTCCTTTACTGTCCAGATTTTAGAAAGTGTACTCTTTGTCCCACCTCTTCTTGTAGTGCATTCTTCCCCTCTCCCACCATTCATTTCATTCTTTGTTTGAGATTATCCAAAACAGAAGAATCATATCCAAGTATTCTTTCTAATTGTATTCTCTCAAAGACGCTCGTGATGATCAGATTCTGTGGGATTATGTGTATCACATCTCCACATAATAATATAAACAGTTTAAAGTTTAGTTCCTTATGCTCCCTCAGTAATGTTTATCTGTTTTCAGTGTGTCTTTTGAATGCTAGGTTTGTAAACAAATATTCTACTCATCTCTGGTATTTTGCTCATAAGTACCTGAAAGATGCTCCATTTTATTAATGATCCATTTTTACTCTGTAGGATTATATTCAGTTTTGGTGTGTAGGTTATTTTTGTTTGTAAATGTAAGACTTTTATCTTCTGGAAAATCATATTCCAAGTTCTCTGTGTTGTTTTCTGGTGGATGAGAAATCTTGTGTACTTCTGATTGTACTTCCTTTGTACTTGAATTCTTCATTAGTGATTTCTTCTTTTTCCTCTTCTTTTTTTGCTTATTCTTCTAGATTACTCCTAGATTTTAAACTTTATGTTAGTTTTGGGTTCTTCACAATTTGGAGTTGGGGGGAAAGAATATATTTGTCCTTATATTTTAGCTGCTTATATCCTTCTGTTGCTTTCACATCTCTGGCCAAAAGCCTAAGGTTATGAGTGGTCCCAAAGATTTGTAGTCCAGGAAGAAGTCTGTTTACTGTCCTCTTGGTCTCAGCAATCCAAGTTTCTATTGGCTTGTTTTTGGTTGGGAATTAGAGCAGATTGCTGCTGATCTCAGTCACCATTAGCCCTGTGGTAGACTCTACAATTTCAGAACGATTAAACTGTCAGTCCTTCTTTGGTCTGGATTGTTGTGATCTATTCCTGAGATCATAGCCCAACAACTATCATTTACATCCCAGAACTTGTTTCTTTCTCAGTACAGTTAGGGCCTACAACTGCCTATCTCTATTTTTGATGCATGGATCAAAGGAACTTGAGAGTAGGTGATAGAAGTATCTAATAGCCCTTATTCTTGAATTCAATGCTCTCTCAGAGATAATTAATAACAGCAACAATTATATATATATATATATATATATATATATATATATATATATATATATATATATATATATACATACTTATATAGTAATTGGACTAAGTACTCTACAATTATTATCTCATTTTATTCTCACAACAACCCTGGAAGATAGGTGTTATTATTATCCCTATTTTACACTTTAGGAAATTGAGACTGAAAAAGTTTAAGTGAATTGCCCAGGTTCATTCAGTTATTAAGTGTTTAAGGCCAAATTTGAATCTAGATCTTTGTGATACCAAATCCAAATGTCTATCCACTGCAACACCTTTTAGCATTTCTTTCTTTCCTATTGCTTTCTGTCCTGGGTCCTAGTCTCCATTCTCTCTTAGTCCTTGGAAGCTAGCACTTTTCCAGCTGCTGCCACTTTTTGGGGAGAACAGACCTCTTTTTCACTGTCCATAAACCTCTGTCCATCTGCCTACACTGCTCTAGGTCTTTCTGGCTCCCAGGCCAGCTCTCTGTTCTCTTTGCCAAACTTTCTCTCTTGAAAGAAAGTTTATTGATTATTAATAATTATTGCATGGGAAGTCCAGAGGGCATAGCTAAAGCAGTTAGCAGAGGTGGAGTGGTGCATTGCAGTAGGAAAGGTTGAGGTAGAGGGAAATGGAGGAGCTGGGGGAGAGGGACTCTTTTGTAATTTGGAAAGCAGTATTACTGTGGTGAGTAAACCAAGAAATTAAAAACTGGCAACCATTGAAGAATGAATGCAATCAGAGTATGGTCTTCATCTGCGGGCTTACTTCATGGTTTCCCTTTCTTGAATCATGTTATAGTAGAACTGGCAGTCTAGGCAGAGAGGAGTCAGGATACCTACACAATTCCCAACAGGAGCAGCAGAATTGGACTGAGACAAATTGACATTTGTCTAGGTCCTAGCAGAAAAACTTTCATCTTCTCATTTCAGGAGCTGGAGCAGTTTGGAATAAGTTGTATGGAAAAACAGATTAATTTAATTGTATACTTTAATCATTATGAAAGAATCACTTTTAAAAAATATAAACTTAGGATATGCAACCCTATATTTATATGGGAGTTTAATTTATGAAGAAAAAAAGCAAATATGGAATACAATTAGAAGCAGCTATGAAATTTGAACAGCTGAGGTTAAATCTTGAATTATTTATGAGCTCTATTATAACAAGAAAAATAAATAAACATGTGAGCCTGGGTGTGTTATCCTTATTTTAGTGAGATACTACTTCAGTTGTTCTTATTATATAGGTTATTTGACTGGGTTGCCATTTTGATGGTATATGACAATTGAGTGTAGAAAGGCACTCTCTGAACCATCTTGCTCAGTTTATTCACTGTGATCAAAAGATCATCTCCTCTTATGCTTTCCTTCCCTCCCTGTCCTCTGATAATGGGTTTTCAGAAGGTAAAAAAATGCTGCCATCATCCCATTCTCTGCTCCATCAGGCAAGAAAGTGTCCAAAAAACAAGACCAAGATGATCTCTCAAAAGCAAAAACAATGGGAAACAAAACCTACTACTCTTAGAATCATCTATATTCTCTAGCTTTTAATCCTTCCCACCCATCCCACCCACCTATATCTGATGAATATCGGAAGAAAAGGACAATTTATTTATACCAGTACTCCAGGAGACACATCTGTTAAGATTTGCATGAAGGAGTAATGTATATTTAAAGTTGAAATAGTATGAAAATAGAAATTTGCCACATTTTTTTAAAAATTGTAAGCCAATGCATTGTTTATAATGGAGGGAGGAATTGGTTTCTATAAGAGGGATTGGGGGTGGAGGGAGGTATCTTTATACTCCTGAATGACATTATAGTAAGACAAGTTCATTTGTGGAATTAATAGAATTATCAATTACTGTAGTTTTGTTAGTTGGTTTGTTTTCCTTTCTTTCCCTTGCTTCTCCCCCCAAGGATATAGAAAAATTAAATTAGCAGCAGTACAGTTCCAAATACATGTAAAATAGCCTTTTTAGTAAAGCTGTGAATGGATTCTGTTTGAAATTATCCTTAAAGCTGTAATAGTGTTTATTTTTATGACTGAATACCTCCAGCTTAGTTCTTTCCTTGGTTTGACTCATGAACAGGGATGGAAAATTCAAAAGCCATGTCCCCTAGTTTCAATACAGGCCAGTTATATTTGTTCTCATCCAAGATAATAGAGTATTCATTGTACCCTGATTAGACTGCTGGCAAGTGTGATCATTCATCACCTGCCAGATTAGCTGGGAGATGTGAACTTTTTTAAATAATGTCACTAACCAATAATGGAAGAGGATCCATGATCATCTCTGTCAGTCAAGAAACATTTCATGAGAAACTAAGCTGATCAAAGCATCTTGTTGGACACAGCAAATGCTATTTGAACCAAACGTTCCTATTCTCATCTCTAAAACTCGGTGATTTTGTTCTCCCTGAGACAGAATTAGCTTCTTTTGAGCTAAAATAGACCCACGATACCCAATGTACTCTTTACTACTTCCCCTGGATTCCTTTGATCTCTTCACTTATTTGGGAATTTCTTTCCAAAGGAACCTAAGACTTGAATCCAAGGCAACTAGGTGGTGTCAGAAAAACCTGATTTCAAATCTAGACAGGCATTTACTAACTAACTATGCCTTTGGGCAAGCCACTTAACTATATATATATATATATATATATATATATATATATACACACACACACACACACACACACACACACACACACACATATATATATATATATATATATATATATATATATATATATATTTAGTCACCTCACCTGTAAAATGAGAATCATAATATTACTAATCTCCCAGGAGTATCCTGAGGAGATCAAATGAGATGATTTTGTAAAGGGTTTCACAAACCTTAAAGAGCTACATAAATGCTAGACTTGGTTAATATTCCCACTCCTTTCCTCTTTAATTGTAGATTTCTGTGAAGAAGAGATAGTCTAATTTCTCCTTATGTTCAGCATCCAAATATTTTTATTTTTATTGGTTAAAATAGATTCCTTAAAAAGAAATAATTTTTAAAAACTAGAATTTTTTTTTTTTTTAATATAAATCAGAGTAAGTCAGTTTCTAGAGCTTATATTCTCAAGGCACTTCTTATTCTGAAATTCATCCTCAGGTGGCCAGGGTGGAGATTTAACAAGATAAAGAGTGTAAAAACAAAGAACTCAGCCCTTGTCTCATTAATGGCCAATCTCCCAAGGACTGAATCCAATCCAAACCACATGCCTGAATGCGGTATCATAGTCCCTGTAGGACCAGTGGAGTTTTCTCAAAGTTAGACTCATTATACATTACTCTCTTTCCCACATTCAAAAGTCTAGCTCAGTGGTTCTCAAAGTGTGGTCCAGAGAACCCTAGGGATCTCCAAGTCCCTTTCAGGGTGTTTGTAAGGTCAAAACTATTTTCACAATATCACTAAGAAATTTTAATTTCTAATTCCATGAATATCAATAACTATAACACATAAACAAAAGCTCTTAGGAGTTCTCAATAATTTTTAAGAGTGTAAAGGGAACCTGAGACCAATATGTTTGAGAACTGCTAGTCTAGCTAGACTAGCCTTCCCTCTGTTCCTCACAAAATTCACTTCATTTCCATCTCTGTGGCTCAATACTTGGAATATGGTGCCTCCTCATTTATGCATCAAAGTCTTTTTTTTTTTTTTTTTTTTCCTTCTGGACAAAATTCTAGTATCACTTTTCACACAGAGCCTTTCCTAATTTTCCTAACTGCTATATATTTATCTTAATATCTTATCTAAATTTTTCTATATACATGAATTCCAGATTTTATACACACACACACACACACTCTGCAAGAGTAGTTATCCTTTCTTTAGTTCTTCTTTATCCTGAACACCTGGCACACTGGACTATAATAGTAGGTGATTAACACATCTTTGTTGATTAAGAAGGTTTTATGATCTGGGAAGCAAATGTATTTTATAGGACATTAACATATGAACAGAAAACCCCAAATATGCTTTGTTCCACAAACCTTAGCACAGTTTTAAGAAACTGAGTTATTGTTTTTGGAACACCCTAATGAAGCTATGTAAAGTAGTTGTTATTCTTCCTTTGTTCACAGAGAATCAGTGACATCACAAGCATAATGTCTTGATTAAGCATGAATTAGATTTGAGTGAGGGAGAGCTACTTGTTCTCTCCTCCAATCACTGAAGTTCAGTAGTAAGATAGCGTTCAAGAAGACTGGCAATTGCCCAGGATAAAGTGGGTGACCTTGGACTTTCTAAATCAACTCTCCCAGATCTGTTTCTCTGATCCCACACTCATTCAATGGCTAAGGACTAGGCAAAAATTGAGACAACAGAATAGCTATTAAACCATCAGCTCCCCCACACCATTTAATAAATGATTGTTGGTTGACTGAATGCTTTACTTACTTATACATTGATCTCCAGAGTAGAATAGAAGTTTCTTGATGAGGAAGCAACATTTTTGTATTTCCACTATCTTTGTATCTTCAACAAATACTATGGGCATTTTATCTGGCTGTTCTCCCTGCCTTATCTCTCCCTCCTCTGTTCCAACTATTAAACTCCATGGCTTCCTTTAAGTCTAAATTAAAATCTATCCTTTATTTGAAGTTTCCCCATCCTTAATACCCAATATTAATCCAATGCCTTCCCTCTGTTAATTTTTTCCTATTTCTCCTATATATAGTTTCTCCTATAGTTGCATATATTCATTTGCATATTTGTTTGTATTATTCCTCAAGATCAGAATATTTTACTTGACATCCCTATCACTTCACACAGCCCCTGGCCCATAGTCAATGTTTAATAAATGTTTATTGATCAATTGATAACAAATATTGTTTGTTGAATTGAACTGAATTGTCACATCTCCATTGACATTGTATTTAACATTTAAATGTTGTGCATATTTAAATGTATAACTATCATAACAACCCTAGTACAATGATCTGCACACTTATAATATCAATGTTTCTTTGTATCCTGGATCTCTCTTGTTTGCATATTCTCTCAATGATTATTGTTACTGTTTCTCAATCATATTCAACTCTTCTGAACGGCAATTGGTGTTTTCTTAGCAAAGATATTGGAGCAGTTTTTTTCATTTCCTTCTCCAACACATTTTACAAATAAGGAGATTGAGGCAAACGGGGCAAAGTTGTTTGCCTGAGGCTGCACAGCTAGTAAGTCTAAGGCCAGATTTGAACTCAAAAATTCATGTTTGGATGCATGGATCTGACTGTGCCACCTAGCTGCCCTAACCCTGTTGTATATCATCCTATGTTCTTATTCATGCCTTCCCATAAGTCTTCTATAAAGGTTGCATGCAGTATTGTTAGTTATCTTCCTTCAATTTTTTTTAAAAAGGAATTGTGGGGTGAAAACCATTAGCTGGATGTTTATAGTATCTATGATATCATAAACATGCACAGAACATTCCATGAATTTTTTTGCCCTATGGCTTACTATGTGCTAGTTTGAATTTTCTGCTATTCTTTGTTCTCCCCTGGCATTCGGGCAGTAATGGATTTATTTCACCTAATTAACTGTTTGGGATCTTGGCTATTTTTTTTTCTTGAATCTCAGCACTTCTCAACAATCTCAAATCTTTTTCTTTGCCAATTAGGATTGTCTTCATTATCCAAGCCTATAAAAATTGTGGGTTGTTCTCATATTTTTGTTTGGTTTTAGTGGAAAATAATGACATACAAGACTGTTTCCATGAAATTTCAGAAGGAGAGAACTTAGCACTGCTACTTTGAAATTTTACCAAATTCAGGTGGTCTGCAATGTACTTTCGCCCTAAATCTAAAACAGATGCTTATACTAGGGTACATGAGGCCTGGAGTATGGATTAGGGTGAATGCAAATAAAACAAACAGCTGAAACAAATTATACAATCATCTGATGGGTAGCATTTGAGAAGTATTTCATAAAATAATTTTAGATGAGTATGTCTCTCTTAATTCAGCCCAAATTTTATTTCCACATCACACTGTTGACTCATATTGAGATAAAACTCCACAAAACTTAAAAAAAAAAACTGTCTTACTAATGTTTTTCCATTTAATCCTTTATTTTTTTTTATATTTAAGCATAAGACTTTATATTTTTCTCTTCTGAATACAATCATCCCAGATTCAGCCCAATGTTCTAATCTCCAAGATCCTCTTGGATTCTGATTCTATATTATGTTAACTCTCTCTCCTGCTTTTGCGTCATCCAAATATATGACAAGTATATTATCTATACTTTTAGCCATGTCAACAATAAAATGGGTAAATTTTATTTAATTTAATTTTTAAAATTTAATTAAAATTTAAAATCAGGCCACGCACAGATTCTTGGAATACTCCATTGGAGACATCCTGCATTACTACCATTAAACAATTAGCAACACATTTCTATACAGAAATCTATCTAGTTCTGAGTTCTTATGACTGTATTCTTTTCTTATTTGTATCTTTCCATGTTTTCCACAAGATTAATATATTTTGCTAAAGGCTTTGATAAAAATCTATATTTTCCTCACTCACTAGTAATGGGCCAAAATGGAAAATGAGATTAATTTCTAATGAGCCGCTCTTGATGCTGTCTCTTTATAATCAATGATTTTTTTCTTAGATTTTTTTCAGTTTTTATTTACCAGATTTACAACATTGACAATTGCCAAACCTTTTGTTCTAATTTTTACTTTCTTCCCCCCACCCACCCAGATGGCAAGTTGACCAATACATGTTCAATATATTAAAGTATAAGTTAAATACAATATATTTATATATGTCCAAACAGTTGTTTTGCTGTACGAAAAGAATCATACTGAAATAGTGTACAATTAGCCTGTGAAGAAAATCCAAAAGGCAGGAGGACAAAATTAGAGGGATTGGGAATTCTATGTAGTGGTTCACAATCATCTCCCAGAGTTCTTTCACTGGGTGTAGCTGGCTCAGTTCGTTACTGCTCTATTGGAACTGATTTGGTTCATCTCATTGTTGAAGAGGGCCACACCCATCAGAATTGATCATCATACAGTATTGTTGTTGAAGTGTATAACAATCTCCTGGTCCTACTCATTTCACTCAGCATCAGTTCATGTAAGTCTCTCCAGGCCTTTCTGAAATCATCCTGTTGGTCATTTCTTACAGAACAATAATATTCCATAATATTCATACACTACAATTTATTCAGCCATTCTCCAATTGATGGGCATCCACTCAGTTTCCAGTTTCTGGCCACTATTAAAAGGGCTGCCACAAACATTCTTGCACATACAGGTCCCTTTCCCTTCTTTAAGATCTCTTTGGGATATAAGCCCAATAGTAACACTGCTAGGTCAAAGGATGTGCACAGTTTGATAACTTTTTGAGCATAGTTCCAAATTGTTCTCCAAAATGGCTGGATGTATTCACAATTCCACAAACAATGTGTCAGTGTCCCTGTTTTCCCACATCCCCTCCAACATTCTGCATTATTTTTCCCTGTCATTCTAGCCAATCTGACAGGTGTGTAATGGTATCTCAGAGTTTTCTTAATTTGCATTTATCTGATTAATAATGACTTGCAGCATCTTTTCATATGGCTAGAAATAGTTTCAATTTCTTCATCTGAGAATTGTCTGTTCATATCCTTTGACCATTTATCGATTGGAGAATGGCTTGGTTTCTTATAAATTAAAGTCAATTCTCTATATATTTTGGAAATGAGGCCTTTATCTGAACCTTTGATTGTAAAAATGTTTTTTGCAGTTTATTGTTTCCCTTCTAATCTTATCTGCATTAGTTTTGTTTGTACAAAAACTTTTCAATTTGATATAATCACAATTTTCTACTTTGTGATCAATAATAATCTCTAGTTCTTTTTTGGACATAAATTCATTCTTCTTCCACAGGTCTGAGAGGTAAACTATCCTATGTTCCTCTAATTTATTTATAATCTCATTCTTTATGCCTAGGTCATGAACCCATTTTGACCTGACCTTGGTATACAGTGTTAAGAGTGGGTCAATGGCTAGTTTCTGCCATATTAATTTCCATATTTCCCAGCAATTTTTGTCAAACATCTTTCTTAGATATTTAACAATCTAACTCTTTAATGATTTATATGGGACTTTTTTCAGGAATCAAGGTCAAATTCACTAGCATACAGTTTGCAAAATATTATTTTCCTTTTATTTTCAAGATCCATACATGTTCTCTTCTTGATTCTTATAATGTATCTTTTATTTTCCATAATCTTTCAAATATCACTGACTGTGATCCAGCAATTTCACCCAACAATTCCTTCAAGAACTTGGGATATGATGCATCTAGGCCAGGTGACTTGAATTTCAGAGAATCAACTACATACTTCTCTTACTCTTTGCTTTTCTTCCTATCAAATCATCATCATCATCATTTTTTCCATGTTATTTCCAATGTAAATTTCTTTCTCCTTTACAAAGAAAATAGTGACAAAATAAGAATTGTTCAGAGTGGCAATCTTCCCTCTGCTTTGTGGGCCACAAAAATGTTCAATCAGCAATAAAAACCAATAAAGCAGAGCTCCAAAATAATAACAATTTATTAAAGGAACTCAACTCACCTTAATGAATGGGACTTTGGATCTTCCTCAAAATCTGAGATGCTTGGGGCAGCTAGGTGGCACAGTAGATACATCACCAGCCCTGAAGTCAGGAGGATTTGAGTTCAGTTCAGTTAAAATCTAGTCTCAGACTTTCTATTTGTGTGATCCTGGGCAAGTAACCCCAATTGCCTCAGCTGGGGGGTGGGGATTGAGATGCTCCCATTTTTCAGGGCCTTGGTTTTATAGTGCTTGCTACCCAGATGATAAAAATGAGGCAGAATGAAATACAGAACATCATTGATTGACAGACCTATAGCTCTAAAGCTTAACTCTCTAAGAGAAACTTCAATACATTTTGGTATAAGACTTATATCAGCTGAAAGAAAGCATCTACATGGACTGATGACAAACTCATATCTTGACCCTCTAGAAAGACTGAAAATGGGCAGGGTTAATGGTCATATGTTGGGCAAGGCGAGGGTCATCGCTGCTGAATAAGTGATTATAGCATGAGCATTTTCTCAGTATTGGACAAGAGAGTGATGAAAAAGGACAGAGAGGAACACAAAAATAAACTGGGGTATAAAATTCTGGTTAGCTTTCTGGAGGTCTTGGGACAAGCCTTTGTTTTAGCAGAGTAATTGCCAAGAGAATAGTCAGGGATAAAGTCCAAAGTCTTTATTATCCCCTTCACAGTCTGTCTCCTTCAACTGGGGCAGGGCTAGCTTTCTGGAGGCCTTTAGAAATAGGTTTTGGTTTCAGTGCAGGAGGCAGGAGAGCCACCAGGATGGTCTCTGTCTTAAAGTCTCTCCCCTCCCAGATTTCTTAGCTCTTATATACTCTATTATAAGTATATCATTGTAGGTGTCAATCTTTTAGAATAGGTACTCTAACAAGCAAGTGAACTTAAGTTGTAATTTAAAATGCTGGGGTCAAATCTAAGAAAAAAATCTGACCTTATTTAAGTATCCCCTTATCTAATATAGACATGTAAATTTAGATTTAGAGATATGAAATATATAAATATGTATTGTTATATTTTGTTGCTTGTCTTTCGCTGTCTTGAATTGCAATTGAATTGGATTTAAGTAAGGTAGGACTATGCAAAGTCACCAGCCTTATTCTCTCCTTTGGAGGAGGATGAGGAGGAGGACAAGGAGACTGAGTGGCAGTTGTGTTCTCTGACCTCTCTCCTCTTCCCTATTGCCTTCAATTTATTTCATTCCCAATCCACAAGTAACAACTGTATTAATAAAAGCTGCTTTGCAACTCCTTCAAGTATTTTGATTCTTGGCTGTGGAGATTCTCGGAGAGTTGATCTGCCCCTTCACTTAGGCATGGTTCTTAAGAGGTCAACTCAATGATTAATGCAATTCTCCCCAAACTACCTTGAATTATATTGGACGCATTTTTAGATATTAACTTTATGTTTTTGTTGTTTTTACTTTTATATGTTTTTCCTATTTTTCACATCATTATGTGAAGTTCTTAAGAGTATAAATTATTTTATTCATTTTCCTTGTATTTTCAAGTAATGTATATTTCCTGCCATTTAGTAAGTGATTGATTCACTAGTTCTACAAAATCTATTGTAATATCAAGAAAAAATACATTTGTGATAAAAAGTCTTTATGTCCTTTTTTGAAAACCTTATTTTTTTTTTACCTAAATGTTGATCCAAATATTTGAAGATAAAAGATAGAAGCTTACTTGAATTATAGGCAAGTTCTTAAAATCATGCCTTTCTTGGAAAAGAATATTGCATGCATCTGCTCTGTTAGCAATAAATGTATAAATGTATCAGAAGAACTATTTCAGTTGGACAGGGTCAGAATTAGTATGACCATGACTGAACTGGAGACCAACCCATTGGATTTGAGGCAGATGATCAGATCAGGCCTTAGATTAGGAAATTATATTTGTTAAAGCAATAGATTGGCATCAGGGGGGTCTGGAATACAAATTAAGGGAACATAGCCATGGAGTCTGGGGCTCAGGGTCAAGAATCCAAACTCTTGGAGTAATAAAAGTACAATTCTTCTCCCAGAACTACTTGAATATAAGAAGGGAAAACAGGGCACGGTGTCAAGAATGTGGGAAGACTAACCCCGTTACTGGAACCAGGGTAAAATGCAATGACCTTGGTCACAAGGAACATGATAAGAGCCAGAGTAAAAGGTCAGAATAGTATTGGTGGCAAAGCTGACTCAATGCCAAGCCATGTGAGCTCAGATTTTTTATATTTCCCTTGCCTTAGGGAATGGATTTTTTTTCCAATCTCAAAATGCTAAAGAGATGGGATAAGATCCAGAATCTATGGTAAGGGCTAAGTTACCCTTGCAGGTGGGTGTTAAGTGTTGACAGCTGTAAGAGCTATAGAGGTTCAAGGGAAAGGTATAAGGTCAGCTATCACAAGGAAGAAGGATGGCCTACCTTCAATTGAAGAGAAGAATAGAAAATTGGTCCCTGATGACTGAAGGGGAAAGTTGTCTGGGCCTTGTCAATGTCATCATGCTACTCAAAATTCTTTCCTCTCTGTTTCACAAAAATATCAGAACAGAGAGCCAGAGAAATTCTTTTTTCTCAAGAAAGAAAAGTGATATGGGTCACATGAGTTGGCAAACATAAATATAGGTTTACAATATAAACTCATTTACAATATCTTACAAAGAAGAATGATGGGTTACTGTTAAGAGAATTGTCTTATATGAGAGAAAGAAGTTGTGAAACTAATTGAAAGAAACTTGACAAGACATCAAACTAACCACAGGTATGTAAGAGTTTTTAACAATGAAAATGGAAGAAAAACAAAATAGAAGAAAATGGGGGGATGGGGGAAACAATCTGTAAATATAATCAAAGCAACTGTTTTTACCATCAGTGGCAAAAGAACTACCATATTTCCAGTTATGCTTACAAGAGAGATACCAGTCATCTGGAACCAGATGAATAGAGTGTAGATTTTGTTGTGAAAGTGTAGAGAGATTGATGGGTAAAATAGCTAAATGATAACAAAATGTAGGAAAAATGATCAGACCTTATTAATGTTCTAGAATAACTCCAAGGAAATCTTCAAAACAAAGTCCAACTCATGCTTAAGTTGTAACTAAAATGTGGGTAACTAAGTCCTTCTTGAAAGTGTATTCAAAGACGAATGAATATTAGACATCAAACAATTATTTATTTTATCAACCATAGAAAATATTCTTAAAATATTTAAAGATGAACTCAATAAATAAGAAAATAGAATACATATTAAAGAGCTCATTTCACTTTAAAGTGGGACTGGATCATATTTGCTCAAGTGCTTATAACTGAGTATCTATATCATGCTCACCTTGAAACAATCTGCCCTCAGATTTGCAGGACTTGGAAGTATTCTGTGCTTTGCTCTGCTAACCATGGAGTAAAGAAATAGACTTTTGTTTGGCTTCTGAGCTAGAAATGGGTGTACACTTAAAGAACACTAACCAGCAAGACAGTTAGGTAACATGCGTAGAGTCAGGAAGATTTCTTCTTGAGATCAAATTCAATCTCAGACACTTACAAGCTGTATGACCTTGGACGAGCATTTAACCCTATTTGCCTCAGTTTCCTCATCTATAAAATGATTTTTAAAAGGATATAAAAATCATTCCAGTATCTTTATTAAGAAAACCTCAAATGGAGTCACAGAGTCAGACATGACATAAACAATTCAAAAACTAGCAAAAGCTTTGTCTCTCTCTATCCCTGTTTCTGCGTCTCTGTCTCTTTCTCTTTCCTTGTTACATTTTAGTGAACAGGCAAGGACTACTCTACTGAGAGACTTAGAGGATAGGAGGAAAAAACTAGTGTCAAGAACCAAGGTCCTATTCTTCCCACTTTGGGTGGTAACATGCAGTTGTAAGCACAACTGTTGTTCCTTCCTGTCATAGGTTTAAGTGTATTGAAGATTAAACAAATTGTGATGATGTGAGCTTCAAAAGAACAAGTTATCAGTGTTCTATTGAAGAAAGACCAATTCCGGAGAATATATTCAACTAAACCCAGTTCTTAAGCATAACCTCATGTCAGTCCTATTTTGTGATTTCCTATTACTTTATAAAATTATTATTCTTAAAGTGAAGTCTGCAGATATCTAGAAAATTGGCAAGATGAAAAATATTTTCATAATAATGCTTAGACATTATTTGACTTTTCAATGAGCTATGCAATGACATTTTGCAAAAAAGTTTTTTGTCCTGTATCCTAAAGACAGTTATAAATATGAAGATCTCATCTTTAGGGTATTATTGCCTTATAAATGGATGAATTTTTGGTATAAATATGTTTGATATTGTTCTTCAGTTTATATTCATCTTGTATCAACACCATCACAAAAGATCTTCTTATATTTGAATGATTGACAACAAGCACAAACAGTATCGAATATTTGAAGTGCTGCATTTATGGATTTCAGTTTAACCTATAAGAACTATGTTGGCATTCATATTTATGGCACAAAGGTAATGATGAGTGAAACAACTGGTGCCTAAGCATGAATCCAGGTAGTGGTACCAAAATGTTATAGTAGTCATTGTATTCTTCCCTAGGCAGACTTTAAGTTGTGGGGAGTGGGGGGAATGCCAGTTTTACTTGACAATGTCCTTGATGAAGCAATTATAGATATGATCAAATTTTTACCTTTGTCTTTTGAATATTCTCTGTAACCAAATAGGAACCATTCATGTAATATACTGTATACCAAAGCATTATATTTGTCTCAAGGAAAAACACTTGTGCAATTGATTGTTGGAGTTGTAAACATCTTAGCTAGTTCAAGCTGCTTATTTGAAAAAAAATAAATGACAAGCTATGGTTATTCATTTGTCAAATATGCTTTTGGCAGACATCTTCTTGAAAAAGGAATGATGTTAAACCTGCCACTTTAAGGAAAACAACTAATACTATTTGTTGCCAATGATAAAATTAGAACTTTTAAGAGAAAATTAGAATTTTGGAAAATATGTATCTAATTGAGTTTCAGAGTAGTATCAAAGAAAAATATTTGCAATATGAAAAGGATCTAAAAATTATTTTCCCTTTTCCTACCACAAGACATGCAAGACTGAATTTTTTAAAGATTACATATATATATATATATATATATATGTGTGTGTGTGTGTGTATGTCATACATATACATATTAATTATTTGTGTATGTATACATACATAGACATATATCAACAAATTGAATGTAGATACAACTTGAGAATCTACCAATCTTCTATTAAGTCAGATATTAAAGCAATTGGTAAAGAATATGTAATACAACTACACTCTTCCCATCAAATTTTTGAAAAATGTAAGTACTTTTCACTTAACAAAATGCTATTTATATTACCAGATAATATATTTATTATTCCCCAGTCCCTCTTAATGTCTTTGATTATTTCCTACTTATTCTATAGATATATTTGTTTGCTTGTTGTCTTCCCAATTAGATTGTAAATTCCTTGAGGGCAGAGACTCTGAAAAACTCTTATGGTATTTCCAGAAATTAGGGCAATTACTAGCATACAGTAGACAATATAATTTTTCAATTAAATAAAATTAGTATTTAAAAATTATCAGTTTTAAATCTCAATATGATAAAAATAAGTAAACAATAGCGTCTGGGGTATAAAGGGCTGAGACCAAAAGTTTTTTGAGAACAAGTAGTCTAAAATAATAAAACCAAAAATGCCTTAGGGTGATATTTGAAATCATCTAATGTAAATGATCAAATGATATGATTAAATAGTCAAAGGATATGAGCAGACAATTTTCAGACAAATATTAAAAACATTTCTAGGCATATGAAAAAAAATGCTTGATCAGAAATGAAAATTAAGACAACTCTGAGGTATTATTACATACCTCTTAGATTGGCTAAGATGGCAGGCAAAGATAACAATAAATATTAGAAGGGTTGGGAAAATTGTGACATTAATGTATTGTTGGGGGAATTGTAAACTAATCCAACCATTCTTGAGAGCAATATGGAACACTATGCTCAAAGGGCTATCTAACTGTATATATCCTTTGATTCAGTGGTGTCTCTACTGGGTCTGTATCCCAAAGTGATCATAAAAAAGGAAAAAGACCCATATGTGCAAAATGCCCTTTTGTGGTAGCAAGGAATTGGAAACTGAATGGATGCTCATCAGTTGAGGAATGATTGAATAAGCTATGGTATACAAATATGAAAGAATATTATTGTTCTATGAGGAAATGACCACCAGAATGATTTGTGAAAGACTTGAAGAAACTTATGTGAACTGATGATACTCAATGAAGTGAATAAAAGCAAGAGAACATTGTGTATAGCAACAATAAGATTGTGTGATAATCAATTCTGATGGACATGGCTCCTTTCAAGATTGAGGTGATTCAGGCCAATTCTAATAGACTCGTGATGGAGAGAGGCATCTACCTACAGAGAGGACTATAGGAACTGAATGTGGATCACAACATAGTATTTTCACTTTTTTATTGTTGTTTGCTTGCTTTTTTGTTTTCTCTTTTTCATTTTTTTCTTTTTAATCTGATTTTTCTTGTACAGCCTAATAAATATGGAAATATGTATAGAACTAACTGCATTTAATATATATTAGATTACTTGCTGTCTAGGGGAGAGGGTGGGGAAAGGAAAGGAGAAAATTTGGAACAAAGTTTTGTAAGGGTGAATGTTAAAAATTATCTTCGCATATATTTTAAAAATAAAAAGCTATTATTTTTTTTAAAAGTCATTTAGTGTATTTGATGAATCTTTCCAGTCTGATTTTATATTACTCCACTTCACATACTCCAGATTATAGTCAAATTGTTGAACTCAACATATCATTTTCTACATTTAGGCATTTTCATAGTCCCTATTTTAAACTTGAAATATAGTATTTGCTTATTTCTACCATTAAGATATCTTCTCTTCCTTCAAGACTCATCTCAGTTTCTGCTTAAATATATAAATATTAAATAAATCTCTGAGCTGGTTGGTATTCTCTCTATTAAACATTCTATTTATCTAATCTCTTCACTCTCTAGAAAATGTAGATATGTGGATGAAATTATGTTCAAGTTATTTCTGTTCAATTAAAATGTAAGCTCATTGAAGGCAAAGAAATCTTTATTTTTTTCTATATGTGCTCAACATCTAGCTTGATACTTCAACTTAGAAAGTCCTTACTGAAAATTTCTCAAATCAAATGATCAGATAATGATTATTTTATTTTCAATTTATGGAATAAAGTATTACATAATATAGCACAATTTTTAAAAAGATGATTACACATGAAACTGCAAATCTATTATGTACAACTTGCTATTCCATATATATGTATATATATATATATACACATACTAAAGATATCATGTCAATTTCTCTTTTTTTTCCTTTCTTTTTCCTTCCCTCTCTCCTCCCCACTGCAGAGATAGCTAGCATTAGACAAAAATAATGGAATTTAGAGTTAAAAGTTTTTATTTTTTGTTGATGTTCAACTCTTTGTGACCTAATTTTGGGGTTTTATTGACAAAGATACTGAAAAAGTTTGGCATTTCTTTCTCAAGATCATGAAGAAACTGAAGCAAACAGGGTTAAGGACATTGCCCAGGGTCACACAGCTAGTATCTGAGGCTGGATTTAAATTTACATCTTAACTTCAGGAGGGATACACACTCCACTGTGCCTCCTAGCTGCCCTGAAAGATATTTTAAACCATTATCTTCTCCAATCTCTTCATCTAAGCTGAGAGAAAAAGAGGATCAAAAGAATGGTTTCCTAAATTCATCCTTAGTTAAGTATGCATTAAATAGGAGACACAGGTTTTTAATCCTGTCCTTTTACTCCCAATCCTGTACTCTTCCCCCTATGACTTCATGCAGAGACTACTGAAATGTGGCTATACATGTGTACACACATACAAACATATAATTTTAAAAAGGAAAAGAATGTGGATTGTAACTCTCTAATTGTACTTACTTTAAAGGCTAACGTGTTTGACTTGACAAAACACTACTTTCTACTAGCATGAAAGCAGGACAATAAAAAAAAAATTGTATAGCATTTGAGCATCAAACAGAATGTTGAAAGGGGAAAAAAGCCAAAGAAATAAAAACAAGAAGCAGCTACCCACTTACCAAGCAGTAATGAATCCTAGTGGAGACTTGAAAACTATTCTTCTAGCCTCCATTGCTTTAGCAGAGTGGATCCAAAGACTATGCTCTTTAATCCCTGAGATTCTATGAGTTTCCCTGACCTGAGAAGGGTAGAGTACTATAACTTATGAATTTACAAAGTGATGCTTTCTTTCTCCATTTCATTATGTGATGCCAATTAGTCAGCCAAGCTGTATTAACTTTTAGAAATAATTATTTATGATAATTGTATTGGCGACACAAAACATCACACCACCATCCCAGAAGTTGTAACACTCTCCCACCAAAATACAAAATCTGGGTGAAAGTGAGTACAAATTTAGAAAGCATTTTTGACAAAGAAGTAACTCACATATCCTAATACTTAGAATTGTCCTTTAAGTATGGTGAAATTTTCTAGGGCCCTCACATAAAGCCTTGAATCTGTCTTTCCTATGACATACAAAATGCTCTTACTCACCACTGAAGAAACTGCCACTAGACACTGCTGACCAAGGAAAGATGCTAGGATCTTGATGACTTTCCATTGTGGAAGGTGCCAAATCTTCCAGTCCCATAAAAACTTTTCTGGTCCTCCTCTAATTGTGGTAGGGCTTAACGAGGTGGATAATGTGAAAGACTGAATCAGCTCACATCAACTGTATCCCTTCTAAACTATAACAGTTCTCTTAATTACCTTTTGCTGGAATTTTTGAGTCCTCAAATTACTCCCTGTTCTATAAATGAGCCACAAAGAATGGCTGGCTTCACTTAAACAATCAGAACACATTGCCCTCTGAATCTGATTGAAATGCTTTTCATTTGACTCAATGAAAAAGCATTCTCACCTGATAAAAGCATAGTGATGCATAATGATGTCTTAACCCTTAGTTGAAGTGGGGTGAGCTAATCATGTTAGCTGGTCCTCTACCCTTCTATAAGTGTACATGAATCATAACTATATGGATAGCCTTTTTACCTGTTGAAATACATAAAAGGTGATATGATAGAATTACCTCTATTTTTCAAGGAGAGTCAACTCTAAAGTTGTTTGGAAAGACCTTCAGGATGGTGCTGAACTAGTAACTTGATGTGGTCTCTGTGTTAATCCAAAAGTTAACCACTTCTGAGAGAAATGGTTAAAACCTTCACTGAACATTCTAAGACTCATTGTTATGTTTTCTGGGTTGATTACTTGCTTTGATTTGGTTCATCTTTCTACCTAAGGATTCTCAGAGGAGAGAAAGTGGAGATAAAAAAGAAGAGGAACGCAAAAGAAAAGAGAAGGCTTATGGGAAAGGAGACAGATTGGGATAGTTTAAGTAGCATTGACGCCCATCAAGCCAGAAGTCTGGGGGGCCTTCAAGCCAGAAGTCTGGGAGTGTTTTTATGGGCCAATAATAGTCATCATCCTTTCTCAATCTATGAGGAGAAATATAAACACTGTTCTATATCATTTCAACTGAAGAGGCAGATGAATTGTGCAGAATATAAAGGGGTTAGCCTAGATGTATACAACTTCTTTCTCTGCTCCACTTGCTTGTTCCTTCACAAGCAATCATTTTCAGGTTATGAACCCAGCTGTTTCCTCTCTTTTTTGACTTTGCTTTTTTCCCCCTTTATAAAAGTGTAGTTAACCCTAACATATGTATTTCCTTATGCTCTTTTGTTTATGGTCTGAGTGCACAATGGGACAGCTCAGATAATTTTATCTACACAGAAGAACATTGATTGTCCAATATTTCTTCTAGGCTCCAGATGGAGAATTCTAATCATCGATACATCTCCTTCTCCAAGTGGATACATCTATCATGAGTCATTTATCCCATATTGTTGGAAGTTCCCCAAAACAGAAGTTTAAAAGGAAATTCGGGATCTGACACTTTCTAAGATTAATAAGTCTGACTTTCATTGTGAACACCTACTGTTATACAAGAAACATCTAAAGGATTTGGCTTCAAAATCATTTGCCTTCTCATACTATTCCCAGTGACATGATATCTGACTGTGCTGTCATAGAGTGAGAGAAAGGAAGTTACCACTACCTTTCCAACAATGGCTAGAGAATTTAAATAGATGTCTGCTTAGATATTTTTAACTGGCTAGAGTTGACTCCCAGGTCTTTACCAAGGCAATTATTTCCATTACTTATAACTAAATGGGCAAATGCCTTAGAGAAATGCAACACTTTATTTTTGGTGCTTGTGGTTTAAATAGTAATTTGAATTACGTGTGTATGTATGTGTGTGTGTGTGTGTGTGTGTGTGTGTGTGTGTGTGTGTATTGGAGAAAAAGAAACAGAGTCAGACAATGACAGAGAACTTGAAAAAGACACCCCCACTTCATTAACTTTTCCAATAGCCTTCCTTGATTTTGCAATTCACATGTATATAGAAAAAACAATAGTTTTTATATTTTTGCCCTGCCCACTTTGGCTTTTCTGAAATGATTTGTCTTTTAAGATTTAATATCTAAAACTGTTGTTTTATGTAAAATAAACATGCTGGTCTATGTAATTTTAGATCTCTTTTAGTTTTGAATTCTCTCTCTCTCTCTATTTACAAACATATACACTCATATATATGAGTGTTTATTTGTATACACATACACATATAGGTATGTATATAAATATCTTAACATGTATGTAAATGTCTAAACATACATATATTATCCTATAAATTTATTTTATCAACTAAGTAGATTGTGGATGCCTTAAATCAGTTATTTGTAGCTACAGTTAGAGAAGTGAAGCATAGGATCTAATAATGAGCTGATGATTGATCTGCTGTAATCTGCTCCAGTCATCCACCACATCTGGAACAATGTGTTTAGCTATGGGGACTATATATTAGAAAGAGCATTGACAGACCAGAACACATCCAGAAGAAAGCAATCAAGACGGTGAACAGCCTTGAGCTGATGTCTTTTGAGAATCAGTTAAAGGAAGTGGAGATGTTTAACCCAGAGAAGAGAAAACTTAGGGGGTTAGATGGGTAACTGGCTTCAATTTTTTTTTTTGAAAAATTACCATGTGAAAGACAGATTTGTCTTGTTTTCTTTGGCCTAGAGGACAGAAACAGGGGCAATGAATGAGAGGAAGGTAGATTGAAAAAATTCAAAGGATCTGCAGCTATAATAAGCATTGACATGTGTGTGTATGTGTTTGAGGGAGACAGAAACAGAGAACTTGGAAATATACATATATGTATGTTCTCTCTAAACTAATTCAGATCTTCAATATTTGTATATTTGTTACTAATATATATTATTATATTACACAAATCATATATCATTATACTACATATACCTATGACTATATATTATTATATTATACGTATGATATTTTCTCAAATATTATCTCACTTGATACTTATAATAATTCCGTAAAGTAGATAATATTATTATCCCCATTTTGTAGTTGAAGAAACCAAGGAGAACACAAATTTATAATATTCTATTAGCTCCATAACTGTCACCCTACCTCTAATTATTTTTCTTTCTTATCTTTCAATCAACTGCCAAACTGATATATCTAAAGATTCGACCATGTCATTCCCTTATTTCAATGGCTCTAGTATATCCTGAGATAATATGAAAACTCTTGTATTTAAAGCCTTTCATAATTTATCTCCTATTTATCCAGGATGATTGCATACTCTTTCCTATCATCTGCCTTCTACTCCAGTCAAACTTCCCTTCTTGCTGTATCCTATCTATGACATTCAATCTCCTGTCTCCACACCTTTGCACAGGTTATCCTGCATGCATTACTTCCCCAGCTCTACTTCTTACAATATCTAGCTTTCTTCAAAGCTTAGGTTAATTGCCCCCTCCTATTCTAAGCTTTCCCTGATATCCCCTCCTCCCTACAGTTGTTATTTCTCTCTTGAAACTATTTTCTATTTATTTGGATTTGTTTTATTTACTTATATACTTATTAGTTATTTCTATTCAAAAGAAAGTAAGTTCACTGAAGAAAAATTTTCATCTTTGTATCTCTGGAATCAAGCATAGTATCTGGCATGCAGGTTTTAAATGAATGTGTTGAATGAATGGATGAATGAATGACTTTTCTTGAGTTTCTAACAAATTGATGGGTGATAATATATGATCATATTTTAAATCAAAAAAGATGGGCTTTGTGGGGATGTGCCAAAGTTATTCAACACCAAGGCAAACAAAAAGTAGCCCAGGAGAGGAAAGGAAGGAGACAAGCACTGTATGTGCTAAGCTCTTTACAAATATTATCTCGCTTGATACTTATAATAATTCAGTAAAGTAGATACTATTATTATTCCCATTTTGTAGTTGAAGAAACCAAGGTGGACCCAAATTTATTGATCTGCTCAGTATGATCACATAAATAGGGAATGTTTGAGTTTAGTCTTTGGGACTCTAGAACCATGGCTCTATGCACTTTGCCATCTAGTGGCCTCCTAGCAGCCTCCTCTGCTTCAAGGCCAAGGGATCCAAGGACAAAAACTTCATCAAATTCAGCTCAGGGAGATTTTCTGACTTGTTTCCTGAAAAGTCTCTCTATCTCCCTGGGTTCAGAGGAAAGCTACTGTATATATTCTAAAAATTCAAATAAACATTATTATTAAAATTATTAATTGCAAACTCTCTCTCATTGTCCCCAGTCCTACCCAGGCCACATTGGGAAAAATCATTTTCCCCCCACTGGATCTGATTAACCTTCCCTCAGTTTTGCTCTACACATTGACATTCAGACAAATTGCTACTGTACAGCCATCGATTTTTGATAACATTTTAAAGTAGCATATAAATGAATAAGTTACTACTAAAAGGGGACAGATAATCATTTTCCTACTTCTATCATTCTTTACATCCATAAGATTGGAGAGAGGAAATGGAAATAAGAAGTCAACAAATAAATGGACATCGATTTCCTACTCCAGGGACTAAGCGGGAAGGGTGTTAATTGGAACTGCCCTGGTGTGTATCTAAGCATCTAACCTATCACATATATGTTCTATTACCTCTCAGCTCTTTGTGCTAGTTCCATTCTTTATGTCTACTTCACCCTCATTTGGGCACTTCTTTTGTTTGGTCTCATTATCTTTTGTTCTCTGCTTGTGTTCACTAGGCAAATGTTGCCTACTGGACTTTATTCTGGTCCACGATCAGATATTCCTGTAGATAAAAAAAAAAAAAAACAAACAAACAAAAAAAAAAAAAAAAACTGCTTACTTCTGCTTATGTTTAATTCTCAGATGTGGTTAGCATTTTTCTGTGAATATCCTTCCAAGGTCAAAGAATCAGCAACTCAGAGAACTCTGAGAAATGGCTGCCCATTACATATAGGACACTTTTAGCCTACCAAGTTCTCATGGTAATGTTTATAGGGAAAAGATTATCTGTATTGAGACAAGGGCTAAACCAGAATTTTTTAGTTCATAAGGACCTCAGAAATCTACTATAACCTTTATTATCTTATTTAAAATTGAGGAAATTTGGATCTAGGAATAAATAACTTTTTTAAGTCATTTGAGTAATGATGATAAAAATCATGTATAGAGAGTTTTAAAGTTTAGAAAACAACTGAGATTCAAAGAAATTAAACATTTTGCCCACGGTTACATCTAGGTAGTACAGTGGGCTTGGAATCACAAAGACGCGTCATCATATATTCAAACCCAGTCTCAGAAAGTTACTGGCTGTGTAAACTGGGCATATATATCACTTAACCCTATTTGTCTCAGTTCCTCATTTGTAAAATGAGCTAGAGAAGGAAATGACAAATAACTTCAGTATCTTTACTAAGAAAATCTCCAGATGAGGTCACAAAGAGTCAAACATGGGTTGAACAATAACAATAAAAAATGGCAAATAAGTCCCTGGCACTAAATTCAAACCCAGTTTTATGATCAAAGTTTAATGTTCCTCTTACCATGCCATATTTCATTTAAAAGAAATTCATGCTATCATCCTTTACTTATAATGTTGATGCTTTAAATACATACTCTTCCCTCTTAATTTGTCCTGATAATTATAAGGAATATAGACCACCTCCAAAATTGAGTTCATTGATACAGATTTTCCTCTCTTGAGCCTAATTTGTAATTCTCCAATATTTTCATTCTTTAGTTGTCAAATCAATGATGCTTTGTATGGTATGATCTTTAGGGGCTAGAAAAGATTTAAACATGGATGTTGATGTAGACCCAAGCATTAAAAACTCCTTGGGTTTCTAAAATACCTAATATAGGTATTTTCTTTTAATTTTGAATTGCAAGAAAATAACTTTCCAGTTGCTTGAATATAGAGAATGAATGCCTGGGAACTTGCATGGAAAAATTAGTGAATGTGGCTCTCAAGGAAAGTCAAACTTGGACTTGAGAAGAGCAGGATGCAAGTCTTGATCTCTGATACATCATAGCTGGGTTGCCATGAGCAAATTATTCAGCCTCCCCATGAACCAAAGAGCTTTTGAAGATGCTAGAGTGCAGATAAGATTTTTATTTCCATTAATGGTAGGATGTTATAGTACATGATTGAGTAATCACAAACCTAGACAGAAGGATAAAAAGAAAAAAATAAGTAAAAGGAAAAAGATAAAGTGGATAAGGAGATCTAGCAGAGATCAGAAGAGGCAGAAGAGGAAAACGTACTGAGTCCTGGTTTTTTAAAGTGAGAGACTTGAGACTCAATATTATCCTACCAGAAGTCCTACACTCTCGCTTTAGGCTATAAATATAACTATTTTACATCTTATTACAGATCAAAACTCCTTCAGGTCTTTTACTTTCATTGTTTTTGCCCATGTCTTCTCATGGAACCTATAAGCAGAATCTAAACAGTATCCTCAAGGCCATTCTCTGAGGCTTTATTCCACTTCATGAATTAAGGGGTCATTCGTTTTGGCTTCGTGATCTGTACATCTCATTTTCTAAGTCATTCATGACATTCATAACAACAATAGTATACAACTTCTCATAGGTTAACATCAGATTATTAATATGGAGCAAGAGGGGACTTTGGGTGTTTTCAAGTCAAACCAAATCACTTTACAATGAATAAATTGCCCTTACTATTCTGTGTAGGTTTCAGCATATTACTGAATCTGTCTAACTTCACTGGACTTAAATAGCTGGAAGAAAGAGTGAGGTTAACTCTTTTGTGCAACTTTGTTTCACTTAAATCCAATTCAAGAGCAAGACAAGACATGACTGTCATTGGTTCTCTTTAAAAATGAAGGACGAACAACAACATACAGATGGCAAATAGCAATGCCAGAACTTTAACCCTAGCTTCCATATCCAAATCTAGTATTCTTTCTACTATTTAACTCCAACTATGTATAGTTCAGTTTTTTATGTCCCTGACATTTTGAATCATATTTTAATGGAAAACAGTGTTCACATTCAAATCTATCCCCACAACACCCTACCATCACCAAATTTTTTTTTTTTTTTTTTTTTTTAGAAAATCCTTACCAGATATGAATGTTATGGAATATTGCTGTTCTGTAAGAAATGACCAGCAGGATAATTTTAGAGAAGTCTGGAGAGATTTATATTAAGTAAAATGAGAAGAATCAGTAGGTCATTGTACATGGTAACAAGAAGACTATACGATGATCAATTCTGATGGATGTAGCTCTCTTCAACAATGACATGATTCAAACCAGTTCCACTTGTTCAGTGATAAAGAGAGCCATCTACACTCAGAAAGAAGACCATGAGAACTGAGTGTGGGCCACAACATAGCATTCTTACTCTATTGTTGTTTGCTTGCATTTTGTTTTCTTTCTCAGTTTTTTTTTTCCTTCTTGATCTGATTTATCTTGTGCAGCAAGATAACTATAAATATGTAAACATATATTGAATTTAACATATATTTAACATATTTAACATGTATTGGACTGTGAAGGTCTTGTCTAGCTCCTCTGAGAGGCTCAGAATAAGTCCTTGTCAGGATAAGCAAAAGTCCTTGCCCCACATTGGGTGCCAATATGTAAAGTCCTGTTGTCTCCAGAGACTGCCCTGATTGCTCTCTGGGAGGAGATCTGCTATCTCAAATCAATCTCTAGGCCACCAACTCTGACCTAGAGCAGAGACTCTTCCTCCAGAGAGCCGCCCCAACTCTGGCCCAGACAAGACTCTCTCCTTACTCAATGGTGTCTTCTTTTATCCTCCCAGAGAATGGGCTTCTGGGAAATAATACATCACCCAATGAACTTGCTCCTCCTAAACATGTAAGCTCCTCCCCAGGAGTTCACAGGGGTAAATCTCCCCTAAAGGCCAGAACTAGAGAACTGTTAAGTACCTACTTAGCTCCTCCTCCCCTAAATGGCAGGTAGTGGGAGATAGGAGGGGAAAATTTGGAACCCTTTTGCAAGGGTCAATGTTGAAAAATTACCCATGCATATGTTTTGTAAATAAAAAGCTTTAATAAAAAATTTTAAATAAATTAAATTTTAAAAATTAAATTTAAATTAAATCTAAACAAAATCCTTACCAGAAAGTTTTAGGAGAAAGTATATAAAATCAAAATTGAGAAAGCCCTTCATTCATTGAATCCTTCTCCAACATGCAGCCATGGGAGTTTATATATAGCAAGAGGCTTATAAATTCTAGGCCTTGTTAGATGGGGTGATCCAGTCATCTTACTAATCTTGGACTGTTCGAATGTTTCTCAAAAGGCCTAAAGTATCAATTTGGCTCCATCTACTCTAAGTAAACCACAATGACATAGTTTCATGTGCTTTGGATTAATTTTATCACACACACTCAATACATACATACACATACACATCACCTTATTTGGTAGATCTAGCTTATACCAGTTTGGTTTATGACATTAAGGTTTATAAAACTTATGTCAAAATGGTTTAGTATTTGATCATTATGAGAACAATCAGAGTAAGTGTTGCTAGTTATAGATTCTCGTCTTGGCCAAGTTATAATGGACATATGGTCTATAATAGGAAGAAATTTGAGGGCTGATTAGTGCATATAGTACTCAGCCATCAGCTTAACTACTCCTCATTAATGTTCCAATGCATTTTAAGAATGAAGAAATATTTCCCCCTGAAGGCGAAGGCAGGTTTGCATATAAACACGCACCCACATGTGCACACACACACACACACACACACACACACACCCCTTGAAACCCATCTTTCTGATGCATTCACATGTTACCTTATAATGACCTTTTAAGATCAGAGCCATCTAACCACCTTTTTTGGGATGTTTACAAAATGTTTTTGGTACTGGTTTATTAAATCAGAACAGAACTTAATCTGAAGTTCTTTTTACCCCATAAGAAATATAGTGTCTTTAAAAGGAAATTATTTTTAATATTATTTATTAGATGAGATGGCTTTCTGGGAGGGAAAAGAAAGACTAAAAAGATAAATACAGAGATTTGAAAGAAAAAAGATTGCTAAAACATTTTTCAAAAGGATATTGTTTTCAATATATATTTGTATTTAGCAAATAAAATCAAATAATAAAACAAATTTTGAAAATCCTATTATTATAACTATACTAGCTGATCTTCCTCTCAAAAAAAAAGGAAAGAAAGAGAGAGAAAGAAGGAATTGATTGTTATAGGTTCAAAATACTTATTAATATAGTCTTCTAAAATTATAGGTTATGAGTCACAACTGACATGTCAACTTTAATAGTCATCAAGTTGAAACAATTAGTTGAGAATAAGGGCATTTATTGAAAAATGGCTGAAAAAATTTCATTTTACAAATAAGAAAAGTGATGCAAAGATAGGAGAATTATTGAGGGTAATGTTGTAAAGTTTAAGGTCAAATTTGAATTTGTCTTCTAATGCCAGGTCCAATATTCTATTCACTGCACTAAGTACCTACCTCCCAATGACATTCAAGCCACTTATTAGTCAAGGCATCATTCTTTTGATGTCACTGATCTTTTAGAACAAAAGACAAGAAACTACAAATAGCTACCTTTCAGAATTATTGTGACTTTTGAACAAAAAGAAGCTTCCTTCCTTCTTTTTAGTACTCTCTAAGAGGGATTAAAAGGAATTAAGGAATATATAAGGAGTAACACTCCATAGTTGAGTTTTTGTTTTTTTGCTGTTGTTTTGTTTTGTTTTGTTTTGTTTTGTTTTATTCAATCAGGGATGTCCTGTTTCTCAATTTGATTTTTCTTGACTCAAAAGTTTCTCTTGCAATTTAAGGTCAGTAGGATCTGAGATGAACCTTTTAAGTGTTTTCCAGTACTAGACCTGTGATATTCTAAATTATTTATAGATTGTAAAAATTGTGATACAGGAAGTAGCCCGATTGTGATTGTAAAAGAATTGTGGAAGGTTTTTACTCTTTGTGACTAGTTTAACAAATATGAAGGAGTCACTACACACATTTGATAGAATTTAATCGATTCCCTGATGGACTGAAAAAAAAACTGACCAGCTCTATAGACACAATACAGTGTCAAAGGCATCAATCAAGATAGCCAGCTTTTAGGAGAGTTTCCTGTAAAGTCTGAAAAAGAAGAAAAAGGAAACTAAATTCTCCTTGATCATCATGTCACCATCCCCAAGGTTCAGCACCAAAGCCATGGCAGCACCCAGCTGATCCAAGTCTATCAGAGAAAAAAAGCATATCAGTAAGAAGACTCCAGAGACAGTGAGAACTAGCAGTTGAGAAATGAAAGACTGAGAAGAGGTAGCCTTGGATCCAGGATAATCACTTACCAACTAGAGACCTGCCCAGGGAACATCAGTGAGAGAGCATTAAAAAAAAAAGTAAAAAGCATCATTGGCCTAAGGTGTGTTGACTGTATGGCTATATGCACTAACTGTGTGCCTCTCTACTAATGAATTCTCATTGTGTGCTTGGTTTTATGATCAACATTGTGTGCTTTTTGGGGGTCAGTGCACATTGATGAGTATATTAAAGTTCATGAAATATCTTTTTATAGGTATGTTTGTATAAAATTAAATGTAGGTATTAAAAAAACTAATCAATAGGGGCTCATGATTTATAATTTAAAAGATAAGAAAAGCTATATGTTTGTGTGTGTGTGTGTGTGTGTTAAGGAACCCAAAATAATTTCAAAAGAGTTCTGATAATCAGAGCATGAGGGATTAGGAATTTACTTGTGTAGCAGGTGGCAACAGAGCTGTGCTTCATGGAGATCTTTAGAGTCTACAAAGCAACTAGATGATGCAGTGGATAGTGTGCTGGACCTGAAGTCAAAAAGGCTGAGTTCAAATTCCTGAGTTCAAATTTGGTCTCAGACACTTACTTATCTGTATGACATTGGGCAAGTCACTTTTAAACTTATTGTTTTCCCTTGCCTCATTTATAAAGTGATCTAGAGAAGGAAATGACCATTTCAGTATATTTACCAAGAAAACCTCAATGGAGTCATGAAGTCAGATAGAATGAAATGATTGAACACCAATCAAGGGAATCTAGAAGGAAAAGTTGACACTATGAAGATGACAAGTGTGCACTTAAATATGAAACAATAGTCTGGGTAAAGATAAAATGTCTCAAGAGATTGAGCATTAGTACCTGCCACATTAAGCAAAATTTGGAATGGAAATTGCATGATGGGACAACATAAGAAATTTGATTAGATTCTAGTTTCCATATACTCCCCCTCTGTTACTACCAGTTGCTAGTTATTTTATTTTCTCTCTTGCATTCAGCAAATACTCATTAAGCACTTACTAAGTTTAAAGCCCTCTGCTAGTGTTGTGTACCTAATTATTTCATTTGGCAGCGAGTTCATTTTTGTTATAGGGAAAAAAAAAAAAAAAATATATATATATATATATATATATATATATATATATATATATATATATATATATATATATATATATATATATCTCATTAGAACAACAGACAACCAAAAAGATCTATTTCTAAAAAACAAACAAAAAAAAAAAAAAAAAAAAAAAAACCTTAAAACTCCAATTTCTCCATTAATGATAAACTTCCTTGTTTTCCTTTCCTTATCATTTAGCATTTTAATTTCTCTGAAAACCAAGAAAGTAGTTTCTCTAAGAACTACTGATACTGACATCCTATGATTTCTCTCCTCATGTAGTGTTTGGAGGTTGGGAATTCCATTAGAAATATTGGTCTTATCATCTGGATCTGATTAAATGAAATGAAAAAGGCCATTTGCTAAATGACCTTGTCTGTCTCTGTCTCTGTCTCTGTCTCTGTCTCTGTCTCTGTCTCTGTCTCTGTCTCTGTCTCTCTCTCTCTCTCTCTTTCTAAATAACAGTGATTCTACTTTACATGAAGTATTTAAATTCAGTAACACCTAATAAAAACCAAGGTCTTTAAAGCCCCCGCCCAACTTTGTATATAAACTTTTATTTCATCAATTAATTCATTCTGATTGTTTTCATTATTTACACAATGAGATTACCTACTGAAATAAGACTGTGTTAACCAGACACAATTAAACCTGCCATGGGGGTGGGGTATGTGGATGGAGACAATAAAACTTCAAAACTAGTTAATGCTTTGCAGCAAAATTTTGCTGCCAAAAAAAGCAGATAAGACTTTCACACTGAACTGGGAACTGTAGGTAATTAATTCCCCTGGCAGAGAGGTTAAGCACATTCCCTATTCTCTGAGTGAAGTGTGAAAGTTCACTTCCAGCAGACATGGAGTGTGGGGATCAGAAAGTGATCAGGAAAGGGTCATATGGCCCAGGAAGGAAAAACACTACAAAGGTAGACTGAATATATTTTGAGCCAATTGAGCATAAGCTATTTAAGAGAAATGATATTGCCATCAACTTTTCCATGACCAAAGTAAGCTCAGAAAACTATAGATATTCCACAAAATTGAAGCACTTTAAAATTCTTTTCTTTTATTCCTCTCTTTTATTGCTTTTCTCTTCCTTTCTATTTTCCCCTTTCCTTCTTTTTTCTTTCTTCTCTTGCTGCCTCATCTTTTTACTCCTTTCTTTTCCTCCCCTATCCTCAGTACCTCTTCTTTCATCTTCTTCTTTCTCCTCCTTTTTCCTCCCCTTCTTCCCTTCTCTCTTTCTCATCCTTTTTTAAAATCTTCTCCCCCTTCCCCAATTCCTTCAAAGTATTCAATTTCTTTTTTCTTTACTGTCTCCATGCCTTACTTAGGCAATCAAACCAAGGTATTGGACTTCTTTTCAAAGTTTTTCATGGTCGGTCCCTTATTGTACTGATCTGATTTACAGAAAATGATTTTCCCACCCCTCCACTCCTCCACCTACACACACACACACACACACACACACACACACACACACACACACACACACACACACACACACACATCCTTCTTTCCTTTTAAACAATGTAATTCCCATTCTTTGTAAAATATAGTTAAAGGTAGGGAAGGTACTGTGGGAAGAGAGGTGAGAAGGGAGAGATAGAGATCTGAACATCATTATACTGGAAAAGTTTTTAATCTTCTAGAGTTTTGCCAAGCAAGTCTTGTATATTTCAAACCTTCCAAAATCTGCTTGACATATTAAGCATAGTAAGCTATTCACTAGGGTAGCTAAATCAGATCATAGAAAGCTAGCATCAAATGCATACCATTTCTATTGTATAGGTTTACTTTAACATTAAGGAGGGCAACATTTGGATACACTGATTGAGACCAGGTGTAGAATAATGAGAATTCTTTTTAGTGATGCATTTCTGTGTTTTATAATGTAGCAACTCCCAACAGCACACACCTGTTTGTCCAACACATAGCTTAAGAGCTAGGAAGTGCCCTAAAGATCATCTAGCCCAACACCTTTATTTAATAGAAGTGGAAATTTAGAGTCATGGGTAAGAAGTGATTCTCCTAAAATAATCCAGATAGTCAAGCATTTGGAGCAGAGTGGATGATTAGAAATTGGTTTGACTGAATTCAATATTTTAGAAGTTAGCATGAGGAAAAATTAGACAAATAAGTGAGTTACAGTTTCTGCATTTTACAAGACAAAAGTTTTGAAAACATTTACTTAAACCCAGATTTTTAATCCTTTCAGTCCATAGACCTCTTCAACCATCTGGTAGATTCCCTTTTCAGAATCATGTTTTTAAATTCAGTAAATAAAATATACAGGCACATAAAGAAAACCAATTTTATTAAAATAGTTATATAAAAAAATTAACCGTCCCATTAATGACACTATTTTTAAAGATTTTGGCTTTTCTTCTTAGGAAGAACCATGCTTATTGAAATGGTTATTCTATTTAATCAAAGCTATTATATAAAAATTTGGTAACCAAAATATGTTTTGAATTATTTATCTTCTGAAATCTATCAGTAGACTGCTTGAGACTTAGTAGAACAAAGTTTCCACAACCACAAGTGTCATGCAGACATATTAAGTTATATTGAAATCAGTGAAACATGTAAAAATAACTGAAGCAAATGTTCCCAATATCACTGATTGGCACTCTCACTGTAACACCAACATAGGTATGTTATAAGAAAACAGAGACTCAGACCTCAAGGGCAATCCAAAGGAGACCTTGGAAATGGGTTTTCTGTTTTCTATTTATCTTAGATTATGATAATCTAGATGAAATGCAAGACCATATAAACTTCTGTGATTAGCTTGTATTAATAGCAATAACAATAACAACAACAAATTGAGGAATGTTAGACATCATGATATTTCCAACTTGAAAGGAACTTAGGAAAAATTACATTCCAACTCTCTCATTTTACAGAGCAGTAAATTGAGGTTCAGAGAGGGGAAGTGATTTAATACATGTCGTCCCAAAAATGTCTTTGTGTAGTTCTATATTTTAACAGTTAAATTCTACACTAAAACTTATTTGATGATGATATCTACTAGGTTGAATTGATTTAATTTGATATGATTAGGTCTGAAACACATGTGGGGAAAGGGGCAGCACTGTGGACAATTTAGGTAGAAATAATTATAAGAGCAGCACTTACAAAAAAGTGGAAATGGGTTACAGATCTAGCAATATATTCAAGTATTTCAAAGTAGAATGGGTTGCCTTGGGAGGAAATGGGATTACCTTCTTTGAAGGTCCTCTAACAAAAGCTGATTGGCCAGCTGATAGCAATCTTATAAGAGAGATTCATGTGAATCCCACCACTAATGGTACTTATGTCTTGTATGCTTCAAAAGTAGAAAGAGACATGATTCCTCATTAGCTGAGAAAACTCTCTATTGATGATGTTGTATACCTTCATAGGTGGATAAAAATAGGAGATCTTAAAAAAAATGCCTTTGAAGAAGGCTGTGAAGAGAGAAAACTTTGGAGTTTTGAAAGGTATATGAGATTGTGTGTGTGTGTGTGTGTGTGTGTGTGTGTGTGTGTGTGTGTGTGTGTATTTGCATTCAGGTTCATATGTAGTCCATCTGTTTCACAAGTACCTACCCATGGATGGGGATTTGGGCATTTATTCTCAAGGATAAACACAACACACCTATCATTTAGTCTACTACTTGACTTATTAATCCTATCACTGAATTCAAAGGAAATAATGAAATGTGTTCTTATATGTCCTAATCAATAACACACAAAATCCCCTTCATTAATTAATTAGTTCTCTATGTCCACTCTGTATGTGTATAGTTGTGTGTTTATAATTTAAAAAATCCATTTTTTTTTCTTTCACTTCATGCATGAATTAAAGAACTAGACAAATCTAAATGTTTTTAACTATATAATTTATTAACATTAACAAGTAATACAAAGATACATCAGTTATAAGAAAGGTCACACCCAGACTCCCTCTCACTAATAACTACAACACTTCCAAAATGCTAACACCACAATTCAACAACTCACTTTTTTCTCAAGAAGGCAAATCAAGTTTCTCAGGATTTCTGCTCAAAATGTCCTCTCCATGGAGTGTCCACAAAAAAAAGAATGAGATTTAGCTACTCAACATGTCTCCTCAGATTCTCTCTAGACTGAACACTAATAATTTGTGTTTGATTGTTCTTTCAGGGAAGTAAATTGTTATTTCTCACAGACTCATTCATGATGAAATTTAGCTCTTGAAGTCTTCTCAGGAAAGACAGGTGCCCAAGTCTTCCCAATATGTCTTATGTAAACTTTTCTACAAGAACGGATAATTGCTATTTGTCAAAATCCATCTCCCCTTATCTTAAAGGTTGAGTATTAATATGAAAAATCATTTTGAAAGGCTTTACTTAATCTTGGATTATATTAATCCCTGTATATTATGTTTTCAGTCCTTGAAGATCTCTTGGGAGTACATCAAATTCATATTTATGATTATGGAAAATAGACATATTTTCACTTTATTTTTGCTTCAATGGCTAAATATACTTCAGTGACTAAATAAAACATGTAAATATAACAGCAATACATACTTGCACAAAATACACAACAACAATAATAGCAAATAACAATAATAGAAAGGAGAAACAATAAACAATGCAATATTAGCAATAATAACAATAATAATAATAATAATAATACACATCCATTTCACATTACAACTTCCCTTCTTGTAATTTCAATATGTCATGGGTTGGCATAAGAAATTAAGTGAGAATTTAGGGGGAGGTTGCAGATGACATGTGAAGACCAGAGAAAACAAAGGAAAAGTTTAGAAACTCAGAAAAGCATACAATATTTTGTATAGTATTGTATAATATCAACCCAAGTTTTATAATAATATGCTATAAACACCCCAGAAAAGAAAAAGAAAAATTCTGACTTCTTCTCTAGCATGAAGAGAGGGGTAAAAAATTATATGTGGATTTTTCCAGATGATGGGGGTACCATATTCCTGTTCACCACAATGTGGAGGGGATAACTAATTATATTACTTAAGGTCTCAGAGTAGAAGAAAAAGAAATATTCTTAGTTCAACAAAAAACTATGAAAGGGAAGTTTACATAGCCGTAATAAGGATAGAGCATTTACAAAAGGTAAAGATGTTTACCAGACAATATATCATTGATTCAGTTGAGCTGAACATATCTGTCTCTGTGTTGCCCGTGATGATCTATTAGTTAATCCTAAAGTTGCAAACATGACGCTATATCAACAGCCTTAATATGGTACCCTGACAACTATCAAGAACAGTTTCAAAACCTTTTAAAGAAAAGAACTAACCTAGTCCATATGCTGAAAGACTTTTATAGATATCCCTTCTACCACTATATATATATAAAATATATGTATGTATATGTTTATATATATATATATATATACAAAATCAACACTGCATACATATATCAAAAAAGTATATTTCAGTGAAGCATCATAATATAATAATAGAGTATTACTTAATGGTATATATAAGTAATATACAACATATAAAATGCTACTGGGGAGAAGCTCTCTTCTCTATAATACTTAAAAAAGTGAAGGCTAAAGGAACAAACTTTTTTCATGTAATTTTTTAAATTAATTTTTTATACTTATAACATTTTCTTTGGCAGTACATATGCATAGGTGATTTTTTTTTACAACATTATCCCTTTTACTCCCTTCTGTTCTGAGTTTTTCCTCTCCTTCCTTCCACCCCCTCCCCTGGATGGCATGCATTCCCATACATATTAAATATCTTATAGTATATCCTAGGTAGGAACAAACTTTTAAAATAATAACATTAATGAATGTTGATTTTAAAATTTACTTAATATCTCTATCCTTCTTCAAAAGAAATATCATTTTAAAATCCACTTGCTATGATTAAACTAAATTCAGACTAGGAATTGCAAGGATAGTTCAGCACTAAGAATATTATTAGCATAATTAATTATCTAAAAAACAAAAGCATTCCAAACCACATGATTATGTCAATAGATATAATACAAGTATAATATTCATTGATACTCATAAAAACATTAAAATCTTAGTCATAGATAGATATTTTAATATGATAAAATAATGTATCTGAAATAAAAGACTAGAATGATGCACAATAGAAAAATAAGAAGCTTCCCTAATATGAGTGGAGCAATGATGTTCCCTTTTCCAGATGGTGGCATAGTTATAGAAATGTCAACAATAGCAATTAGGAAAGAGAAAAAAGGCATAGAGGTTTGGAAAAGAAGTTATAAAATTATCTCTACTTACAGATGACATGATGGTTTACTTAGAATTTCTTAGCAACTCAAAGAAAAGTAATTGAGACAATTAGGAGCTTTAGTAATGTAACAATGCTAAACTACAATGTCAGCTTTCAAAGACCTAACTCTCTAGCAATAACAAAATTTAAGAGGGATTAATAGAAAGGGAATTGCCATTACAAGGAATTACAAAATGCTTTACATATGTGGGAATTAATTCCCCATGAAGGAAATCAATGACATTACAGCTACAATTACAAAACTCTCCTTAAAGAAACAATGAAACACATAAACATATATGCATTTACTATATGTGTGTGTGTTTGTGTGTATTCATTGCTTCAGTGGCTAAATAAAACATGAAAATATGTGATGGAAATATAAAAATACTACCAAAATCCATTTACAGATTTAATGCTAAACTAATCAAGCTACCAAGGGGATAATTTATAGAGCAAGACCAAAAAAAAAAAAAAAAAACCCACATTATTTTGGAGGAACAAATATTCTATTTTTTTAAATTCATTTTTCCAAATTATCCCCTCCCTCCCTCTACTCCCTCCCCCCGATGACAGGTAATCCCATACATTTTACATGTGTTACAATATAACCTAGATACAATATATGTGTGTAAATACCATTTTCTTGTTGCACATGAATTATTAGCTTCTGAAGGTATAAGTAACCTGGGTAGAGAGACAGTAGTGCTAACAGTTTACATTCACTTCCCAGTGTTCCTTCTCTGGGTGTAGTTATTTCTGTCCATCATTGATTAACTGGAAGTGAGTTGGATCTTCTTTATGTTGAAGATTTCCACTTCCATCAGAATACATCCTCATACAGTATTGTTGTTGAAGTGTATAGTGATTTTCTGGTTCTGCTCATTTCACTCAGCATCAGTTGATGTAAGTCTCTCCAGGCCTCTCTGTATTCGTCCTACTGGTCATTTCTTACAGAGCAATAATATTCCATAACCTTCATATACCATAATTTACCCAACCATTCTCCAATTGATGGACATCCATTCAACTTCCAGTTTCTAGCTACAACAAAAAGAGCTGCCACAAACATTTTGGCACATACAGGTCCCTTTCCACTCTTTAGTATTTCTTTGGGATATAATCCTAATAACATCAATGCTGGGTCAAAGGGTATGCACAGTTTGATAACTTTTTGGGCATAATTCCAGATTGCTCTCCAGAATGGCTGGATTCTTTCACAACTCCACCAACAATGTATCAGTGTCTCAGTTTTCCCACATCCCCTCCAACATTCATCATTATTTGTTCCTGCCATCTTAGCCAATCTGACAGGTGTGTAGTGGTATCTCAGAGTTGTCTTAATTTGCATTTCTCTGATCAGTAGTGATTTGGAACACTCTTTCATATGAGTGAAAATAGTTTCAATTTCATCATCTGAGAATTGTCTGTTCATATCCCTTGACCATTTATCAATTGGAGAATGGTGTGGTTTCCTATAAATCAGGGTCAGTTCTCTATATATTTTGGAAATGAGACCTTTGTCAGAACCTTTTCTTTTAAAAATATTTTCCCAATTTGTTACTTTCCTTCTAATCTTGTTTGCATTAGTATTGTTTGTACAGAAACTTTTTAGTTTGATGTAATCAAAATCTTCTATTTTGTGATCAATAATGATCTCTAGTTCTACTCTGGTCATAAAATCCTTCCTCCTCCACATGTCTGAGAGGTAGACTATTCTCTGTTCTGTAGGAACAAATATTCTAGATAGAGGAATATAAGGAAAGGGGGAAATCAGGGATAAGGGAGAAATCATATTTCCAATCACCAAACTATAACATGAATCAGAAATCATTAATCTCATCTGGTACTGGTTAAAACAATAGAGGGAGGGTGACAATATGTATGCCATCTTTTTTTTTTTTTTAATTTTGCATTGTTTCTTTTTTCTCTTTGCATTGGCTAATAATCAACTTTACTTCTTACCTTTCTCAAAGTCTCCATCTACATCAATCTATAATATTTAAATTGACTATTTTCAGAATAAAATGCCAGAATCTCATCCAGCATATCTATTTTGCAAACAACTTGTCAAAGCCTGGGAAAATAGATCCCTACCTTTTTAGAACTATATCTAAAATTTAAAAATGAATTATCTCTAAATAAATATTGGATGATTGTTATAAATTAGTACGTGTTAATACCTATTTCTGAAGCCCCTTTATTTTCTACCTATTCTTAATTTTGCCCTGGAAGGTAAAGGATACCTGAAAAGTCATCTAGAACTCCCTATATTAGTATTTTTATAATGCTTAGATAAATACAGCATGCAATGGGTATTCTTAAATCAAGTTATTTTCTGGTCAAACATTTGTCTAGCTGATCAAGTTGAAACAAGGCAGACATAATGGTGTGTGCTTGCCATCCCAGATACCAGGAAGAGGAGATAAAGAGACAAAAAAAGAAGAGAAGAGAGCAAAGGAAAGTAGATGAGAGTAAAGGAGAGAGACAAAAACAGAAAATCAGAAAGACAAAGACAGATATAAAGAGAAGGGGGGAGAGGGGAAAAAAAGAGAGAAAAAAGGATACATGAGATCTAGCCAAATTTTTAAATATTATTTAGAAATCTGTTTTTACCCTAATATTAAATATGAGTTAAATAACTAACATTTGAATTATTAAAGTTTAAAATTGTATCCATTGTTTTGAGACTCCCTGTTTTATTCTGAAACTGTTACCAGTTCTTTGCTGCAAGGGAAAAAAAAATAAAAATTCGGACATACCAATTTTAGAGATGAAAAAATTAAGACATAGGGAAATCAAGCAATTTATTCTATAATACACAGTTATTAACTGTTAAATCCAAAATAGTAAGTCAAAATTGTCTTAATTCAAGGTTCAGCAATACAGGATGCCTCCCTAGCAGCTTGCCTTTAAAGCTGCTATGAATAGAAAGTTGTATAAGAGGGTTATGTTACCCTTTATGAGATCATTTTTTAAATTGAAGGATATATTTTAAATATCCCTAATTTCTATTGAAAATAATGAGTGAAGGCTATTTTTGAAGTTAGGAAGATCTGAACTTGAATCCTGACTCAGACACTTCCTAGCTGATTGAATCATTTAACCCATCTCAATCTCAGTTTCCTCATCTGTATAAAGGATTAATATTACCTACCTTAGAGGGTTCTTCCTAGGATCAAATGAGATAATGTATTTATAAGGCTTTGCAAATCCCTGAATGCTATATCAATGCTAATTAATATTTATCATAATCATCATTATCATCATCATCCTATCATGTCAACTAATTTACTAAATCACTACATTATTAACCTCTATTATCCTTAAGGATGGCTAAGTGACACAATGGATAGAGTACACAGCCTGCATATAGGAAGACTCCTCTTCCTGAATTTAAATCTGGCCTTTCACACTAATTACTTATCAAAACCTCTTTGCTTCAGTCTCATCTGTAAAATAACCTAGAGAAAGAAATGGCAAATGGATCCACTATTTTTGCCAATAAAACCCTAAATGAGTTCATAAAGAGTCAGGCATAATTAAAAAGACTGAGCAACAACATAATTTCTCAAGCTCCCTGACCTTGTTCTCCTCCTACCAATAATGTAGAACTTCTTATTAGTTATTTCTAAATTTCCTTATGCCAATCTTCAGAGAAGGTCCTCTGCTTCTCCTACTACTGGATCTTTTAACAGATTTTGAACTTCATACACCCTTTCATGCCTTAAGGTAACTAGGTAGCATAGTACATAGACCTGGGCCTAGCAATAAGAAAACCGGAATGATGATGAGGGGCAGAGCCAAGATGGCAGAGAGCAGATCTTTTCTGTGACATTTCCCTCAAATTAAATAGCATATTAAGCCTCTGAACTGGTTTTGGAGTGACATAAACCCAAATATTTGGAATACAACAAATTTCTAGAAGAAATGTGGAAAAACTTCAGAAAAGGACTGTTTCAATCAGGCAGGGGGAGTGGCTACTGAGCCCAGAGAGTAGCCCAAGGAGCCTGGGGCAAGGAACCAGAGCAGGGAGTCAGGGTGTTACAGCTTCCACAAACCAGGGAATCTACTGTGAGTCTCTAAAGCTTTTCTGTCCTGATTGAAAGCTGGTGGTTAAGCAGGTTTGCTGTAAGATACCCAAAGTAAATACAAAAGGCAGATAGTGAGCCTCTGAACTCCAGAAAAATCTGGGTCCCTGCTTACCCAGCCCCTTAAGCGAGTCAGCAGAACTACCCCAGGGAAAACTAAAGCAGCTGTCTCCCCTTTTCTTTAAGAGCAGATCTCAGTCTTTAAAAAATGAGCAAAAAAGTAAAAAGAACTCTGTCTATGGAGAACTATGTTTATGGAGAAAGAGAAGAACACAGTCAAACCCTGAGGATTCTAAAGACAAGCCATCTCCAGATGAAGCCCCAGAGGGGAATATGAGTTGGTCCCCATTTCACAAGGCTCTCTTAGAAGAATTCAAAAAGGATTTTGAAAGAGAATTAGTGCCTGCCATCTGGGGGGGGGTGTGTGGAGGGAAGGAGGGGAAAAACTCGTAACAGAAGGGAGTACAAGAGATAATGTTGTAAAAAAAAAATTACCTATGCATATGTACTATCAAAGAAAATGTTATAATTATAAAAATTAATAAAAAAAAATAAAAAAGAAAGAGAATTAGAAGAAAAATGGGGAAAGGAAATGAGATCTTTTCAAGAAGTTTGGAAAAAAAAAAACAGAAATCAGCTGAAAAAAATCTCCTTTAAAAATAAACTTGATGAAAAAAGCATATAACTCTTTACAAAATATAAATAAATATAAATATAAATGAAAAAGAAACCAATTCATTGAAAAAATCTGTGAAATAAAAAGCAATGAACAAAAAATTTCATGTAAAAATTCAATTAGTCTAATGCAAAAGGAGATAAAAAAGCTAATTGAAGAAAACAATTCACTAAAAATTAGATTTGAACAAATGAAAGTGAATGAATCAATGAGACTTCAAGAATCAGTCAAGCAAAAGCAAAAAAAAATGAAAAAAAAATAGAAGAAAATGTAAAATACCTCATGGAAAAATACCTCATCTTTCAGGGAAAAAAAATGAACATTCAATGAAACAGATGAATTTCATCTATTTCTGATGAAAAGACCAGAGCTTAATAGAAAATTTGATCTTCAAATAAAGAACTCAAGAGAAGCACAAAAGGGTAAAAAGGAAAGGGGAAAAAAAAAAATAAATAACTTTCTTTTAAAAGTTAAAAACCTTGTTTCCCTATATGGGAATTTAACTCTTTAGATCTGAATCTCTATTGTGGGTATATTTAGAGGATACAGGTATAACTTGATTTAATTGTGATGATATAAAAAAGAAATTAGAGGAACAAAGGTAATTCTACTGGAAGAGTAAAATGGATTTAAAATGAGGTAAATAATAAAATAAAAAAAATAATAAATGGGATAACAATTACAAAAACAAACAAACAAACAAAAAACCTGAGTTTAAATTTGGCCTAAAACAATTTCTAGCTGCATAATCTTGGACCCTTAATCTGATTCAAGTTCCTCAACTATAAAAATGTGGATAACAATAGTACCTGCATTACAGATCCAATGTGAGAATCAAATGAGATAATATTTATAAAGCATTTAGCCCAATGCTGGTACTTTGTTGGCACTTGACAAATTTTTATCCCCTTTCCCCTTCCATAGCTTAAATGATTCTATAAGCTCTAGACAAAGACTGAAATCTTTCAAGGTATATCTATTGTGTATATGGTTAACATAGCCTTACCTAATTACATGATATATTTCTCAATAGAATTTAAGACCCTTGACCAATTATCCAGTTAGAACTTAATAAGTTCTTGTTACAAGTAGAAACAGTATGTGTGGAAATGGGGGGAGGAGTGCTGGAACAGGCATCTGAGAAAACTTCAATACCTAATTCATTTATATGGGGCATTGTTCTTCCATAGAATTCATTCGTTAAATTTTAAAGTGGTAGAATTTTTAACATGTGTTAATGATAGGCCTTTTTTTTTTTTTTTTTTAAACTATAGCATTTTATCCTAACAACAAATCTGGAAGGTAGGTACTATTATTATTCCCATTTTACAGATAAAGAAACTGAGACACATAAAGGTTTAAATGGCTTGCCCAGGGTCACACAGCTAGGAAGCACGTGAAAGAAGATCAGGTCTTCCTGACCCCCAGACCTATCACTCTATCCACTGTGCCCTCTAGTTGTCTCTATTTCAAGCCAATTCTTATGAAGTCCAACCAAATAATATATGCGCAGATTGCATTCTTCATTTAAGATGGAGTAATAAAAAGCCTAGGCATTGCCTTGAGTTATTGTGAAGATAAAAGTAGAGTACATAAATGATGTCCCAAAAGTCTTAGTGATGTTTTAGCTATGATAGCTTAAAACTTCATTGTCTTTTAAGATATCATTGTGTATGTATACACATAGACATAGAGATGATTTAGAGAGAGAGACAGATGACAGATACTCACAAATATAGTATAAATAGAAATATATATTTTATTTTTTAAATTTATGGAATAATGCAAGCATTTATATAACACAGTATGATTTAAAATGATTGCAATGAAACTGCAAATCAGCAATGTATAACTTGTCATTTCTTTTAACTATACAACAAAGTTATCATGTAAATTTTTTTTTCCTTTTTTCTTCTCGACCTTCCACTCTGGTGATAGAGATGGCCACCATTAGACCCAATATGATTGCATGTGTGAATATATGTAAAATTATTTTGTGCATACTTTGTTCTTGTATATACATAGTATCTTTTTTCATATGTTTTTGTATCTACTTTGGCTATTTATAATAGTTAAAATTACTTATTCATTCAAAGTATTTCTTTTAACATTAATGCTGTTTCTATATACAATGTTGTCTTGATTCTGTTCCTTATACTTTTCGGTATTTTATGCAAGTTTTGTTATGTTGTTTTTCCATTGAGATCATCATTTCTTAAGTATGATAGTATTCCATCGGAATCATATACCACAATTTATTCAGCCTTTTCCACTTGATGGATTGCAATATCCAATTCTTTGCTAACAAAAAGAGAGCTGCTATCAATATTTTTGAATATATAAATTCTTTCCCTTTTCCCCTAATCATCTTGGAAGACAGATATAGTAGTGGTACCATTGGGTCAAAGGGTGTGGCAGCTTAATAACTCTTTGGGAACCATTCCAGATTGCTCTCCAAAATGTTTAGATCAATTAGTTTACAAGTCCAACAATAAATTAGTATCCCAATTTTCTCAAACTCCTTTAAACATTTGTTGTTTTTCCTTTCAATCATTTTAATCAGTCTGGTGGATATAAAGTAATAACTCAAGGGGTTTTTATTTTCATTAGAAGATCTATATTTTCTTTCACAACTTAACTTTTATGTAAATGTTTTGTATATCTTTACTCCTGGTTTCTTTATTGTGGATGGAGATAACAGAGAGAACCTAGAACTCAGAAATCTTTAAAACAAATGTAAAAATATTGCTTTGAATGTGAATAGGGAAATATTAAATTAATTGATTGATTTAAAGAAAAAATAATATCAAAGTTGTTTTAATTTTAATTTCTTTAATCAATAATTATTTGGAGCATTTTTCATATGTTTTTTTTTCATAAACTGTTTTGATTTCTATGTTAGAAGGCTGCATTTTAATAAGTATGTATTAATTGGCAAACCTTAATGTACAATTTTAATGTTAACTATCATTATTAGTATTATTATTACTCTTATTATCAGGGAAATTTTACAAAGTCTTTGTAAAGGTACAACCCAGTTTAATTAATTTAAGGGGCTCAAAAAAAAAAGCTTTGATTCTATATGAGACAATTGATTTCGTATAAAATTCTGTTAGTTAAGTGCTATTTGAACATTTTTTGTAAACAAGTTTTGGAAACAAATTTAGTTGGCATTTAATCAGTTGGTTCTCTTATAGTGTAGCTCCTATTTCATGTAATAGATGTTTGCCAGATGTGTGAATTAATTGTTTTTTTGTTTATTTATTTATTTGTTCTTTTTTTTTTTTTTTTTTTTTTTTTTTTTTTTTTTTGATTGATTGATGAGCTTGAAAAGGAGAGGCAGAATGCCAATGTGAAAAGAATGAAAATATGCTAGAATTTGAGCCAGGAAGAACTAGGACCAAATCCATTCTCTGAAACTTACTAGTAATATGAACATTGGCAAATCACTTAACTCCCTATGGGTCTCAGACAATTCTCCAAATCTATATGTTATTGAAGAGACCTTTATAAACACTGGTGGAATAATTTTCCACAAAGATGAAATTATAGGTCCTTGACTTCTTTGTTATTTTGTTGTAAAATCTATTATTTAATGAACTTCTGTCATAATTGCAGAGATGAATTTCAAGGAGTAGAGCTACACCAGAAACCCATAATTCCACATTCCTCAAAGGTCATCAATATAGTTGTCTCCTTATTTTGTTCTTCCTTACTAAAGTTTCTTTTCACTGTTGATAGCAAAGTCAAATACCATGAATAGAGGCAAAATTTAGGAAGTTTCAGTTGATACATGAAGCTTTCATAAAATGAAGAATTATGCCACAGAAATGTGAACATAGCCAAAACCTCCTTAAATTTGGAAGGCCAAAAATAGGATGTCTCCTTAAAAAGAACTGGGTCTATGATAGAAAACCTCATAAAAGATATCTTAGATTTAAAACTAAAAGAATTTAGGTGCTGTCTAGCCCAATCTCCTTTGTCTAAAAATAGTTCAATAAGGCATACTGATGTTATGTGACTTATTCAAGGTTATATAGATAGTAGGCATCAGAGATGGGATAGAATTATTGTATCACATATTCCAAAGCTAAAGTTTTTTTTTTTCTTCCATTGTGTTGCTTCTTCAAGAAATCAAATCAAAATACTCTTGTCTTCATACAATACTTTATGCTTATATGAATTATCAGCCCTAGTTCAGTCCAGTTTATTGTTGTTGCTTTTGTTGCTATCTCATCCTTTCCCCCCACCTTCTTTTTCTTTTTTTCTTCCTCCTCCTTATCCTCTCCTTCATTCTCCTCCTCTCTTTTCTTCTCCCTTCCTATTCCCCCTTCTCTTCCTCCTTTTTCCTCCTCTATTCCCCCTCCTTTTCCCTCCCCTCTACCCCTTTCCTCTTCTCTCTCTCTCTCTCTCTCTCTCTCTCTCTCTCTATCTCTCTCTCTCTCTCTCTCTCTCTCTCTCTCTCTCTCTCTCTCTCTCTCTCTCTCTCTCTCTCTCCATCTAAATCAATCTATCTCCATAAAAAAGGGAAGGGGAGGCTCATAACATTGACTCTTATGAATGACATTAGAGAGCTTATAAAAAAAAAAGTCCTAGATGATATTTTTTTGAAGCTGGCTACAAGATCTCACTCTTTTTTGCTTGCTTGTTTGTTTAAATGTTTTGATAAATCCATTACAATATAATTGATTTTCTTTATAAACCTAATATTTTACTTCTAAGGAGTTCATAGGCTTCACCAAATTTTCAAAGGATTCCAAGGCATATGGACCAGGTTTTAAAACCTTTCTAAATGCTTTCTAAAATTCCTTGTACATAAGCAGTGCTTAATTACTGCTACTTGGATTTGATTTATTAAATATTTGAACTCAAAAAAAAATTAGCAGAAATATGTCATTGTGTGATGACAAAGGTGTTAGATGTGGAATCAAGAAATCTTTAGGTCATAAAGTCATGGATCTAGGGAGAAAATGAACCTTAGAGACCATATAATCCACTGCCTTATATACAATGGGGAAACTGAGGGCTAAGGAGGTAAATGATTTGTCCAAAGTCCTGTAGTAAATTAAATGTCATACTTGAAATCCAAATCTTGGTTCTCTGATTTCAAAGCTTGTATTGTTTCCACCATATAACAGTTGCTCTCTGTCAGATCATGAGCCAGTCGCTATGCCTTAGTTTCCCCTTCTATAATATAGGGCCAACAATACCCAAACTATTTACTTTATAGTGGTAAGTCTCTAATAAAATACCATAGACTGAAGGTTATATAAATCTTAGCAGTTGTCTTTCATTCAGAAGATGTTCATAAACAGAGGTGACAAATACCCAATCCACAATACTTCACAGAGCAACCTGAACAAGATTAAACAAGATTAAAACTTCATTAAGAAATATTTATTATTCTTAAATTGCCTATAAGTGTTGACATACAAGGATCATTAAATATGAATTAGTGGCTCATTTCTAATAGTGACACACATACAAACATTTGTTGATTGACATGGAATGATTAAGCAGATAGTTGGGGAAGAGATTTAAGCAGTACTTAATGCAGGTGGTGACACTTGTAGAGATCCCTTCATCACACCTTTATTCTAGCTCAGAAATTTGGATTTGATTCAAGAAGGGCAACTTTCCAGATGACCACAGAACTCCTAAGAGATGTGATACAATACACCCAGGAATGGCCAAAGTCATAGAGTCATTCCAAAGTGAATAAAGCTTAAAACCAATATAACATTAGTAACCATTACATAATTCTGGAAGGGAAAGGGAGACTCATAACAATGACTCTCATGGGTAACATAGGAGAGACTGCAAGAATAGTCCTGGGTGAAAGTCTTTGAGGCTGGCTATAAGATCAATTTCTCTCTCTCTCTCTCTCTCTCTCTCTCTGTCTCTCTCTCTGTCTCTCTCTCTCTCTCTGTCTCTCTCTCTCTCTCTCTCTCTTTGTTTCTCTTCCTTTTGTCACTGTCTCGCTAAATATATAGTCTCTGCTTGACTGGAATACTTTTCAAGAACAAGTGAAAAATGTTCAATGTTTTCCCCAAAGTATTGAAAGAAATGGGCTGGATTTTACTCTCATATTAATTTGGGATAATCATATAAGTTGTTGACAAATAAACATTTAAGAAATTTTTATGAAGCATAATTTTGGCGAACCACAATTGCCTTTAAAAATTTTCCTTAAATTAAAATCTCACAGTTTATGACCTCACTTGTGCCAGGATAAGGCAGTAAACTGCTCTCATGTTCAAAAGAATGTTTCCATTTAAAATGACATTTACAAGTCTAATGAGATGCTGGACCGATTTCTTTTCACAGAAATTCAAGTCAATAATACTTATGTTAATAGAAATCCAAAGAGTTTTCTTTCTGTTTTTCTTTCTTCTTTTCCTCTTCTTTCCCTCCTTCCATTCCTTTCCTATTTTTTTTAATTTTCTTCCCATTTCCTCCTTCCCCTTTATTGTTCTTTTTCTTCTCTCTCCCTCCCACTCCCAATCTGTGTGTGTGTGTGTGTGTGTGTGTGTGTGTGTGTGTGTGTGTGTGTGTGTGTGTGTATGTGTATCTTTTCCTTTCTCAGGCAAGGAACATTCAGTATGAGTTATTGTGTAAACTATATCCAATAACCTGAATAGGGACCCCATCAGTTATGTAATATCATTTTAGAGAGTGGTCCAAACACAGAGACATTATGTAACTTGTCTCTGCTCACCTAGTGTGTGTGTGTGTGTGTGTGTGTGTGTGTGTGTGTGTGTAGCTAGCATAGATAGCTAACAACTATGGAAAATGAGATTCAAACCCAGGCCTCCTTATCTCTAAGGATGGTCCATTATTCCTTCTTCTATAATGAAGCTTTCTAATATGACTTTTGATTCATCAGATACATATATGCCAGAGTTATTTTCCCAAAATGGAATTTTTGTTTTAAATTTAGAAATAGAGTGACAAAGTGATCTTGACACCTAGGCAATCATATCTGGCATGTATATAGCACTTTGAAATTTGCAAAGATTAATGACTGTCATTGTCTCATTCAATTCTCACAATAATCCTTTGATATATGTGTTTCTTATTTTGCAAATGAGAAAATTGACTCCCAGAAATGAATTTGCCATCTTACTCAAGTCTTAATTAGGATTTGAACCCAGGCCTTCTTAATTCCATATCAAGTGCTCTATCTAATGGATGCATGCTAATATATAGGTATGTTAGTATTAGTGATGTAAATCAATTGTCCTGTGTTTCATCGTCTAAAATCATTTTTTCAGCCTCAGACTTTTTGTTGTCATTATGCACAAGTTTCTTGGGGTTTTCTATGTATGTCCAATTTAATTTTAGAGTATAATTTATGGTGTTTGGAGAGCTATATTAAACATATTAGAGCCATATGGCCACAGGGTTTTAACCACAAGAGATACTTTAGCATTTGAGTGAACCATGAAAATCTATGTCTCTTCTCTGAATTTAATAGACAGCACAGCACTTAAAACAGGACTAGAGAATTTTAGAATGCTGAACAAATAGAACCTTTCTTCCTTTGTGAAATGCTTCCCCAGCTGGATTTCTTTAGAGATGGCATCTAACCTGACAAGTGCACAATCTGATTTTTATGTATAAATGATTGGCTTAAGAAAGGACTTTGAAATGCCTGAAGTAAGGAAGATGCATTTAACTTTACAGTGTGCTATTAAGAAAGATACTGAGGTTTAACAATTTAAAAACTCACATTCAGATTCTAGCTCCAGTGATGAATTCTGATCTTCAGTTTCCTCAACAGTAAAATGGGAACAAAAATACCAATTACCAAAGTGTTATTTGGAGCAGAATATGTGTAAAACACAAAATTCGATAGAAAACTTTATAATTAATATTTTAATTACATGGGTTTCAACAGTAATAATACTGGTTGGAAGTACAATTTCAATGTGTCTCCATTATATTTGTTGTCTCCAAAGGAAGTCATTGTCCTTCCTTTTTAGAAATACAAATGTTTCCCCAAAATTGTATCTTTACCAACATGAATCAGACAAAGATTAGTGGCTGATATTTTGTCTCATATATAAAATGGGGGCCAGGGGGAATAAGTCATAGCAATTAAAGATCATGTGGTGGTGAGAGCAGAGTTCTTAGATTGACCAATCAATAAATATATATTTAATAAGTATCTACTAAGTATTAAACTGTGCTAAGCATTTTACAAAGATTCAAGTTAAGACAATATACTGTATATATACATATATATATATATATATATATATATATATATATATATATATACACAATATACTGTGCTAGCCAGGTAGTTTTTTTGTTGTTTTTTTTTTATTTATTTAGAATTTTTTTTCACAGTATATATGCATGAGTAATTTTTCTTATAACATTATCCCTTGTATTCATTTTTCCAAATTATCCCCCCTCCCTCCACTCCCTCCCCCCCGATGACAGGCAATCCCATATATTTTACATGTGTTACAATAAAACCTAGATACAATATATGTGTGTAAATACCATTTTCTTGTTGCACATTAATTATTAGCTTCCGAAGGTATAAGTAACCTGGGTAGATAGACAGTAGTGCTAACAATTTACATTCACTTCCCAGTGTTCCTTCTCTGGGTGTAGTTATTTCTGTCCATCATTGATCAACTGGAAGTGGGTTGGATCTTCTTTATGTTGAAGATATCCACTTCCATCCGAATACATCTTCATACAGCATTGAAGTGTACAGTGATCTTCTGGTTCTGCTCATTTCACTCAGCATCAGTTGATGTAAGTCTCTCCAAGCCTCTCTGTATTCCTCCTGTTGGTCATTTCTTACAGAGCAATAGTATTCCATAAGCTTCATATACCATAATTTACCCAACCATTCTCCAATTGATGGGCATCCATTCAACTTCCAGTTTCTAGCCACTACGAAAAGAGCTGCCACAAACATTTTAGCCAGGTAGTTTTAAAGAAGGCTAGGTAGTTAGTAGGAAAATGTTGCTTCCAACCATAAGATAGAAAAATACAGAATGTCTATATCTCCTAAAACTGGTCTCCTGAGTCTTCTATGTGGATTATTCCATTTTCCTGAATATGCATCAAACCTACATTACACAGGAATTCCAAAGTGAAGAGGAGATACAATTCAATTAAAGAATATAGCATATTGGCATAGGGAAGAGAACTTATATGAAGAATATATTATATGCAAAATAGGTACTATGATCAGTATAGATGGAACTTAGAAAGTGGGTAGGAAAGTGAAGCATAGGAAGATTAGAATAGGAAAAAGGGATCAGATTTGTAAAAAGCTCAAATATCAAATGAATTTAAGTTTTTATTTGATTCTAGAGGGAAAAAAATGAGCCAATGGATTTTATTGCATAAAGAGGTACCAATAAAATCACTATTATTATGTTTATGATGGGTTAGAGTGTGGAAAGTATAAGATAAGGAGTGCAATTGGAAGACTATTGCAATAGTTTAAACAATGAAGGGTTGAACTAAGGTACACATATGAGAAATCTTATGAAGGTAGAAATGCCATGTTATTTGACAAGGAATGAAGGAGAAGTGGAAGCATGGTTTCTACTCTAGACAATTAGAAGGATTATAGGACCTTCACAATAACAGGGAAGTTTAGAAGAGAGAAAGATTTAGGGGAAAATATGTACTATTTTGGACATGTTGCATTTGAGATGCCTATAACACATCTAGTTCATGATATTGAAAGGGTAATTGGTAATGCATGATAAAGATTAAAAGGAAAATAATGGCAACAATCTTCAGTATAAGAGAGAAAGGAATGGGATAAAGGATAGATGTACAAAAATTGGCCATTAGCAATTTAAGAAGCATAGAAAATGGAGGTGGGGCCATTCTGAAAAGAGGAGGAACAAGTGATCTTGTAAGGAAAAAGAGAATTCTCAGTGGATAAATTTGGTCTGCCATAGTTGTTATTTTGCTTTGTTTTGGTAATATATGAAGAGCACCTACTTTTAAAGAGGGTATAGAAGGAGGTAGTGGTGAAATTGGAATTCTAGAGACAAAAGAAAAGTTTTAAAACAGCCATTGTGGTGATTGGAATACAGATTGTATATTTTTTTTATTATTTTGGTTATTAATAGGGTTTGTTATGTTCATAGTTTTTCCTAATCTTGAATCAACTCTGAATTCTTGGTATAATAAATGCAGCCTGGTCATTTTATAAACTATTGTTTTAATATGTTCCTATAGATATTTTGCTAATTTTTGTTCAATAATTTTGAATTGATAAATTAATTTGCAAATTTTTGGTCAAAGGATAATGTATAGAATGAGACCAAATAAAAACAAAATTTTGGTGTAGGAATAAAAAGTCCAGAATCTCAAGAAAAATAAGAAAAAGAAAGTAGGAATGGAACATAACAATACCTTACCTCCAAGTATCTAATAAAGCAAATATTAAGCAACACTATATAGTTGTTCTACAGCTAACTTCTGACAGACTGCTTTGCATTTCACCCCCAGAAATATTGTTGATTGGGCAGTCCTTCCCTTAGCAGCTGTTCCTCTGTTTTTTGAACACCAAAATATTCTACTTGATTGCTTCTGACTCTTGTGTACCTAGTTTATTCCACTAATTAACTTTTCTATTTTGTTTTTTACCACTACTACAATAACTTAATACATGCTTATAATAAGCTTCATGGAATATTGATTCATTGTTCCTATGGAATTATCTTTTTCTGCTTTTAACTGAATATGAGACATCTTTGCAGGTATTTAAGTTCACAATTGCCTTAAAATATTTTTTAAAATGCATTTACAGGAGATTTCTTTATTTGAAAATTCTAAACTTTAAACTGATTTCAGGGAAGGAAAGGATGGGGAGTTATATTACAAAATGAGCTTTCCTCTAGTTAGAAGAAAATATAATTGTAGCTAAAATTTACCCAACAAGGAAGCTGAAGTATAAAAGTGAGAACATACAATAGAAGTCTCTGGATTCTTTAGTCATAGGTTATTGCCCATGATCTCTAGTGTTTTTAATAGGAATGAGAATTATATTTTTTCAAAAGCTTTTTCTGCATCTATTAAGAGAATCATATGATATTTGATGATTGTGTCATTGATAGGATCAACAACCCTCATAGTTTTCCTAACATTTAAGCAGTCCTCCCTTCTTTCACTTCAGTGTATGTTGAGGCATTATTTAAAAATATTTGGAACGGAATTTAGGAAATCTCAGACAAATTCCTGTCTTTTTTTCAGCAATCTTGGCTCTACCCCCACCCCACCCTACCCCCTTTTTTGTTTTTCTTGTTAGAAAAGTTTTGGACATCTTCTTTTAATTATTCTAGATCTGCATTTGGCAAATGTGGGGACCTCCTTGTGAATGAAATATCCTAATCATTTGCTGATCAGACCATATAACTTAGTAGATAAGTTTCCAGAAGTTGTCTGAGGCAGACAGCAGTTTTTTTTATCATGTTATCATAGTGTTTTGATCATGATTAAAGAGTTAGTTACTGATAAGACAAAATCTGAACCCTTTTCTTCCTGACTGCCACACATTGCTTCATTCTGTTTCATCCTATTTAAGTCTGAATAAGTCTATATATATATGCAATGCATATGAGGGGCATATTTTTAAAAAGATTAATATTAAAGCCCTTAGTTTTACTATCATCATTACTTTGGCATTCAGATTTCAGAAATACCTATTTTGTACATAACAGGTGTGCCACAATTGAACCTGTTCATTAGAAGATCAAATGCTGAAGCTGAAGCTTAAATGCTTTGGCCATATAATGAAAAGATGTTACATATTGTTAAAGATTCTGATGTTGGGAAACATCAAAGGAAAAAGGAAAGGAGATGGCAAGAGACGAGATGGATAGATGATTTCATGAAAACAAAGGTGAACTTGGGTAGACTTCAAGAGATAGTGAAGGTTAAACGAATCTTTTATGCTATGGTGCATAGAGTTATGAAGAATTGGAAATCACTGAATGACTGAACAATAAAAATTGTTAGAAAGTGTTTCTTAACATTCTTAACATTAAACCTGTATTTCCTTTTTAAAAATTTATATCTAAGTACAATGTTCTTCCTCTGGGCCATACAGGGGAAAAAAAAATCTCTCTTCTACACAATGGAATTCCAAATATTTGAACACAATTTTCATGTTTCCTGAATCTTCTCTTCTCCACTCTAACCATTCCCAGTCTCTTCAGTCAATCTTCAAATGACTTGGATTCAAGACTCTTCACCATGATGCTTGTACTCCTGGGAATATTTCCAGTTTATGAAAGTATTTCTTAAACCATGAAATCCTGAACTGAGCCTCTAACAAAGGCAAAACAAACACTAACCTTTCTGTTCATGGGAACCATTCCTCTCTTTATGAAACCCAAATTTGTATAAGGGTGGGGCTTTTTTGTTCAGTTGTTTTTGGTAGGATTTTTCATTTGTTTCTTTTTTCCTGTCTCTAATCTATCATACTATATTGCATATCAGTTGCTCTTCAGTATAAATTTATTTATTAAAATTAAGGCTGATATCTTCTGGATTTGTGAAGTTTATTTTTTATGCAAATGAATTAATTTTGATTTTTAAGTTTCTGTCCAATGATCTGGCCTGTCAAAATCTTTTTGCCTTTTAACTCTATCATTTCACTGCTCGCTCAGTTTTGTATCAACTACAGATTTGATAAAGATACCACCCATACACTTAGCTAAGGTATTGATATGAATTTAAACAGAGTCACAAATCTATGAGGTTTTTCCTTGAAGATTTCCTGTCAAACTGACAGTCATTAGCAGCTAGCTATTCTTTTATTCATCCAAATAGCCCTGAATCTATCTGAGCTATATTATCATCTAATTCTTCACTGCATCTTCTTCCCAAGAGTAGTAGGAGATACTTTATCAGAAGATTAGCTAAAATTTAAAGAAACTACAACTGCAACACTCTTCTCATCCTTAGTAATGCTGTCAAAAAAGAAAAACAGGTCAGTCTGGTATGACCTATATTTGGTGAAGCTTTTTAAAGTATTCACTGGGGATGTTTCTTCAACTGTGTATCCTAGAATTTTCTCAGGGAGAGAAGTTAAGGTCATTGGTACATGGTTTACAGAATTATTTATTTGCATTACAACTCCTTTTTATAATTTCAGCATCATTTACTTTTTTTTCCAATCCTGTGATACCTCTCTCATTTTCCACAATCTCATTATCACTGACTAAAGCATCTGCTTTATCCTTCAAGGAGGATGCATCTCTTCTGGACTAGGTGACTGGAAATCATCAAGAAGAGCTAGGTATTATCTTAATAATTCCTTATTAATCATCACCATTCATTTTCCCATTAGCTATTTATGTCATTATTTCCACTGTAGTTATCATTCTATTTTGCAGAGAAAACAAAAAATAAATCAAAATTGGTCAGCTCTGCTTCTTTCTGTTATCAGCAATGATTGATCCATCTGCCCCTAAGCAAAGATCTTATACTTTCTTTGATCAATAGTTTTATCCTAATATTCTTAAAAACAGACACGTTTTCACTGTTGTTCTCAGCTTTTCTTGCTAGGCTCAGCTTATTCTGAGATTCTGAATCTAGATGTAGCTAGGTGGCACGGACATTGTATTGGACATGGAGTAAAGAACACATGAATTCAAATCTGCCCTCAGATATCCCTACCTCAGATACCCTGGACAAGCCACTTAATTTCTATCTCCCTATTTCCTCATCTGGAAAAATGGGGATAACAACAGGACATATTTCCCAGAATATTGTGAGGATCAGTTGAGAAAATAATTGTAAAGAGTTTAGCACAATTCCAGGTGCATAACAGTGTTTTTGTTTGTTTGTTTGTAAAATTATTTATGCATTTTAAAGTTAAATATAAAATAAAAGAAAAGAAAAGAAAGGAAAAGAAAAAACATTTCCATGTACTTCACAGAACATAGTAGTGGATTCAATCTAAAATGATATATTTCCATTTAAAGAAAACTTAAATAAGTACTGTGGATTGCTTTCAAAGGTACCCAGATTTTCTTTGCTTCTTTCTAGATTTTCTTTTATTCCCTGCTGTGCACTTTGTATTATATTTTTCTTCCCTTCCCCTTCTGCTCCCCACCAAGGAGGTTATAATTAAACAAGGATACATATACACATACAGATATCTATAAATATACACATATATACTCATATAAATATAAATAAAACTAGATTATGGGTATTTCTATTTGACATCTCTTTCTATAGAAGTAGATGGTATCTTCCTTTATCTGCTATCCATTTCTATTTTGGGGGTTAATTCATCCCATTCACATTCTAAGTTATAATTTTTTTGTATATTCACCTTCTTTCTATTTTCCTGAATATCCTCAAGTCATTTACTATAACTCTCCTCATTCTTCTAATTTATGTCTGCCTACTTCATTGTTCTCCTATTCCTTAATCTACTCACCCCTCTAAGAGTCTATCCTTTATCCTCTCTCCACTAACCCTTTGTTTGTTTCTGTATTTAGAAGTCTTTAACACCTTTCCAAATATATGTTATTCCCTTTTTAAACCACTGTTGATGAGTGAGGTTGTTAGAATTACCCACACTTTCTGCCCTCTACTTGCTTCTTCTGAAATAATTCCTACTCTCCTGCCTCATTTGTATGAGATAATTATTCCTTTTTAAAAATTATTTTCCCTATACAGTACTTTTTTTTAGAATTACCCCATCATACAGAGCTTAATGCAAGCCTTTCTTTCAAACTACCCATATAATGATGACAGTCATGATACTGATAACATTTTTCACATATAATAAGTAAACAATTCGACCTTATTGAGTTCCTTATAATTGGTCTTTACTGTTTTCCTTGTAGTTCTCCTGGATCTTGTATGTTGATTTTTCCATTATAAATACCTAAAAGTCTTTCAGTTCATTAAATGTATTTTCCTCTATTCAGGATTCTACTTAAATTTGTTGGCTAAATTATTCAGGATTCCACTTAAATTTGTTGGCTAAATTATGCTTGATCATAATCCTCACTCATTTGCTCTTTGAAATATAATATTCCAAGACTTCAATATAGTGGCTGCTAGGTCTAATGTAATTCCTATTATATACATGATATTTAGTTTAGTTCTTTTTCTTGTTGCTTGCAAACATTTTCTACTTAACCTGGAAACTTTGCATCTTCACCATGATATTGCTCTAAGTGTTCCTAGTGAGATCTCTTTTAGGTGGTAATCAATGATTTTTTTTTCTATTTCTGCTTTGCTTCTTTATTCTAGAACTTCAGGGCAGTTGCCCTTGATAATTATGTGTGATATTATATTTTTATTCTTTTTTGTTTTTTAAATTCTTTTTATTTTATCATTTCTTGATGTCTTACTATGCCATTAGTTGCCCAATTCTAATTTTTAAATTCCTAAGTATTTGATTCTCCATTTCCAATTGGTTGGCTTTCTTTTAATAATTTTCTTGGGTTGCTCTTATTTTTTTTTTCTATTTTTTTTCTCAATGTCTCTCATTTTTAGAGTCCTTTTTAAGTTCTTCCAAAAACTCTTCTTGGGCTTAGGACCATTTGATGCTTTTTCCTTCTTCTTTGCTTAGTCATTTTCATTTTTGTTTTGTTTTTAAGAGGTATTAATATAGCCAAGTTCTAGTCCCAAGGAAAGGAAGATGAGGCCCCAAGCCTCTGGTCCTTCTTACTATTATTTTCTGGATTCTGTTCTAAGGCACAGCTTAAACATTTCTCTTTACCCTTCAGTCACAGAGCTATGCCATGCTCTATTGCAGACACTTTTGTTCCCTGTAGTCCCTCTGGTAATTGCATATGATGACTGTCCTCCCTGTCCTGGAACTGAAACTAGGGATGCTATTCTCCTACAAATTCCCACACCCAGTTGGGTCCCTATTCCTATGCTACTGCACTCACTAGGCATGTGCTAGTTCCTTCTCCCCCACAGCCTGGGCCGTGCCAGGTGAGTACTGCTGAGCTTGGTGTGCCTTCCTAGTAAAAGGCTTTTCAGTTTTCTAGTACTCTGACTTCTGCCTCTCCACGCCAGGGTGAAAGTTCCTGAGACTGAGGCTAGCTCTCAACTCAGCCATCACCAGGGCTTCTTGGTTATGGATTCTGCAGTGTTGCCTGGAGGTGTTTGCACTTCATTCACTCAGGATCTCTGCCCCTGGGTAGGTTTAGTCTTTCCTGGGGTCTTCTCAGGTTGACCTGTTCTTCATCAATGAATGGGCACTGCCTAAATCAAAGTAAAACTTAGGAAAGACTTTAGCTTAAAAAGGCCAACATCTCCCATGACATTTGGGGACATCTCCAGTTTTAATCTATATCTTGCCACTGGATTCAGATGGTTCTGGAGGAGAAAGTGAGACTAGTGACTTTGCAGAGCCCTTCCTCACTTAAATCCAATTCACTTGACTGCCATAATGCCATCTCATTGATGTCATACTTCTAGTACAAAGAACAAATATCTTCAACAAACTTCCTGTGAGAACAACTGTTTTTCCCCAACTCCTGTTTATTTCTGCTGCTCTATGTTCACTCTGAGGTGAGGTTCTGTGTTTATTGTGGAAGAAACTTGGAGAATTATTTTTTTTTGGCCTACTCTAGTATTTTCCCAGAATTCTCTCAATAGGTGCTTAATAAATGCCTAATTCTTCAATTATTTAGCATTCTTGACTATTTTTACATGATTATGACATATTCTTGTATTTATTCTTCCATAAACTTGCTTTTTATCTTTTGTATTTTTATTTTGGAAATTCTATATAAATTTGGTTAGTATCTTATGCATCTAAATTTTTTTTTTTCCAACCAAACCTTTCCTCAATGATATTGTTTTTGAGGGTGTGGGTGTCCTCAGATTTTCTTTCTTGCATGTCTTCCATCTCTTGGGAGCTGACCACTGTCAAAGTATTTTAATCCATCATATTCTTACCAACTTTCTTCTGAATTCTTTGAAATTTTCTTTTCCCCTAATTTAGTGTGTCTTTCAAATTATGAAGGTTTTCTCTCCTCTGTCACAAACTCTAAAATGAAATGTCCATTTTTTCATAAAATTTCTATCATTTTGATCCAATAACCTGTTCCTATCTATTAATAAGAATAACACACAAAATAGAAAATAGATTGTTTCACCTTCTGAAAAATAAAATTAATGCCAATGGCAAGATAATTGTTTTATCAGAATGGATCATAACTGTTCACTTATTTTTTTTTTCATTTGGGTTGCAAATGACACTGATTTTGGAAGACAGAGAAAAAGAGAAAGCGAGGGAGAAACAGAGAAACTGACACAAAGAGAACTACTCTATCATGACTACCTCTTCTTATACATTTATAATATTTACCAGACTTTACATTTATTTCCTTACTCTTTGTGCATGGCATATTTTATCCTCCAATTACAGAAATAATTCTGTTTCTTCTTTCCTTGACTTTTACTCAAATACTCTGCTTTTCCTTTCCTTGCTGATATATATCTTCTTGATGTTTAGTGTTACTCTTCTCCCCTTGTTTCTCTCTTATGTTATTGTTGTTTTGTTTTGTTTTACTTTTTTTAGTCATGCAATTTATTCAAAGTCTCAGGGGTGAGGTCAGATTTTCTCCTTTGAATCTCTAGTTCCCCGTGTTTGTTCCCAAAAATTTATAAATTTGTGTAAAAACTCCTGAGTCCGTGGATTTCATTATTGACTCCTTTGTTGGATTTTGTCTCTTGTACATTTGGGGTGTTTCAGATGTTACTCTTCTCATTAGGAGACTAACTTTGAGAATATACATATTTTTCTCCTTTCCCTAACCTTTGTTTAAATTTTAAATTCCTATTTATTACATTGGTAAAATAGTTGGCAAAAGCATTCTTATCACATTGTGTTAGATATACTCTGTCTCCAGCCAGGAATCTCTCAACCATGTATTCTAAACTGAAAGCTAGAAATCCAAATCCCATTCTCCATTACTACCCCCTTGGTCTATTTTACACTGACTACTGCTATTATTGCTACAACAACAACAACAACAACAACAACTACTACTACTACTACTACTACTACTACTACTACTACTACTACTACTACTTCTATTACTACTACTACTACTACTACTACTTCTACTACTTCTTCTTCTTCTACTATTACTACTACTATTACTATTCCTCACTACCTCTACTATTATATTATATACCACATACATATATACATGTATTTTGTAATTATTTTTTCTCTTCTGTACACTCTGTTTTTAGTATACATCAGTAAGGAAAAATACAACCTATGCCCCTATGATCTTCAGTTTTGTTAGCATCCATTTTAGGTACGTTCTGGTCATGTCATTGGTACCCAAATAAATCAATAAAAATGGACAATTGTAAACTATTTTGATATCAGTGTCTTGAGAGACTATTTTATCTTCTTGAATGGTTCAGTATATTAACAAATCTTTATTATCTGATCGACAAAAAAATTGCCTCATTTTCCCTTTAGCTGGAAATCATCACCTACTACTATGCTTCTCTTGGGGTAGCAGATGCTTCTTACTAATGGTTTCTCAGCTAATATTATCTGCGATTATATTTTATCATTTTTTAGATGACAAGTATCAAATCTGTTTTAAATTCTTTTCTTATATAAGTGTTCTTTTCCCTTTCCTTTTTTCTTCATATAAATAATAGATTTTCGATTCCTTAACATTTTGCCAAGGCTCAAGTCTCCTCTTCTCTACTTCCCATCTCTCTTTTTTTAATTTTCCCTTTTTAAGCTTGGCTTCTATTTCCTTAAGTAACCCTTCATATTTCCTAGTCACTTGGAGTATGAAAAGGTATTCTTTGAATTTCTTAATTTTATCTTCTCACCTAGAGATTCATTTCCATTAGGAATCATTTAGGAAGCATAGCAATCATTTAATTACGGTAGAAAGGCAAACATCATGAACTTAAGGAAAGTATTTGAACTTTCCTTTTATTTTCCATAGTGGTTAATATTTTCGGTCTTATTTCTTAAAAACTATTTGTGAATATTAATATTTCAAATTTAAGTACGTGATTATGTTTTTTTCTTTCTGCAGATCATCACTTCCTAACAACTTGACAACCACACTTTGCTTGTTTGAAAAGTATTTCATATCCACTTCTCCCTGTCCTTTCCCCCCATCAATTTCTATTTCTGTCACCAGTCTACTTCTCTCACTCATACTTACTATAGTTAAACTATAGTATTTCTCCTATTATTTTACTGACCTTTTCTTACTTAAATTTGTTTTAACTTTTCATTCATTATACTTCTTGAATTCCTTTGTGATCTATTCCTCAATCCCTTTTATTCTTGCCAATTAATATCCTTAATTTTCCTTGAATCTGAGCTCTTAGAATATGGAAGTCAAATCTAGACTAGTTTCTGGGCTTGGAAGTTGCTTTGCAGATTTTCCTCAATTCATTCCAAATTGTGCCAGATTGTTTCTCCCCAAATTCAACCTTTGTCCTAATTCATAAGTATAACCCTCCTAACTCACTTACATGATTTTCCAATTATTATTATTTGGCTTAAGTCACTATCTATTCTTCCATTCCTCCCACACCCTTCTTTCACAGAAGCCAGTGGTAAGGAGGAGAATGAAAAATATAGAACTGAGTCTAGACTGTTCTTTAATGAGAATTCCTTCTACTGTATGCTTTCCTTTAAAATAATAATAATAAATAGGATTTTTCCAAGTTGAAAAATATTTATCTACTTCCTCCCTCCCCTCTCTCCTATGAAATATGAAAAGGAAGAAAAAAAATTGTAAGAAATATGCACTCAAGTCAAACAAATTCCTATATGGAACATGTTCAAAATTTTATGTCTCATTCGGAATAGTGAGGCTATCATGTCTCTGTCAATGGGCAAGTAGCTCTATTGCTCATCATCAGTGCTCTGGCATTATGGTTGGTTGTTAATGTTCTTAAATCTTTTCAAGTGGTTTTTCTTTGCAATACTATTGTTGTAAATTATTCTGATACCACTTATTTTGCTGCTCTAGCTTAACAAATTTTACTAGATTTCTCTGAAAATTCCCACTTTATTATTTCTTGCTGTTCAATAAATTCTACTACATTCTTATGTCATCCTTATCAATAGCTTTTTCTTGAAGATCTTGAGTAATTTCCATGAATTGGAAGATAATTATGTACTGAATGAAAGAAAATATGCTAAATTATTTGCTTCTAGTTCTGTTGGAAACTGTTTCTGTTGGAAAGTGCTGCCATGGATAGCTTTTACATATGAATCTTGTCTGGTTTCTTTCATCTCTTTGGGATATGGGTATAGTTGGGTTATTATTAACTATAGGAGTATGGAGAATTGCGAAAAGGGTCATCTTCTCAAATCTACCAACAGTTCATCTGAATGTTTATCTTACTACTGATTTCTTGTAATTATTATTTTCTTTTTTTGTTCATCTTTGACCCTTCAATGGGTATGAAATGGAATCTGAGTTGTTTTCATCTTCATTTCTCTTATTATTAGTTATTAGAATTGTTTTTAGTTATCTTACATTTTCCTTTTCAGAGTTTTTTTTTTTTCATTCTCAAACATTATCATTGACCCTCATCTTTCTTGCCTATATTACATCATTTGGGTACATTTTAGTTTGTAGCAGAGTAAGGGAGGGGAGTCTTTGACCCATGGCCATTTGATGCTTCTATTCAAGGCCCTAATACCATAATCTTCTAAGATATAATTAGAAAGAGGCTACTTTCCAAAAGAGAACAGTAAAGTATTATATGCTGAGCATTATATCTACCACCCACATGGATAGTTCAAGAAAGAAGAGAAGAATCTTATAGCATGACTTTCTTGATTCTTGGGTGACTGTTTCTTAAGTTCCATGACTGATCCAAGGCATTTGATGCTATTCTACAGCTACATGACCAATGTGACAACTTTATTATACAGTCATCTTCCTCTTCACCCACCCATCTTCAATAAATGTTGGAAGTATTTGTGATGTTTTTAAATCAATTTAGGCCGTATAATCCACCTTTCTTCTGAAAAATTAAGAGAGAAAGATATTTATAATAAATGATTGCTGATGGATGAAGACTTTTTCATTTATTCACAGATCAAACATTTCAAAATAAGGCATGGTTGTTATGGATCTAAAGTAATATTTGTCAGATGGAATCAAGAGACAGGTGTTGGTTTTTGTTTTTGTTTTGTTTTGTTTTGTTTTTTTAGCTCTGACCTCATGTCAGGGAGAAGGAATAAGCATCTACTAAGTGTCTACTATATGCCAGGCTTTATGCTAAATGTTTTAACTATCTCATTTGATTTTTAATAAGAATCTTCAGATGCAAGTGCTATTATTATCTCCATTTTCAAAACCAGGAAACTGAAGAAAACAAAAGTTAGGGACTTGTGCAATGTCACAAAGCTAGTAAGACAAGTAGATCTGATTTGAACTCAGGCTTTTTTGACTGCAGGGCTAGCAATCTATCCAATGCACATTACAGGTACCTCAAACATTCTTTAGATCTTCAGTTTTGATTCCTGAAAACAAATCTTGAAGTACATAGAGTCAACAACAATGCTGTGGCTTCTCCTCTAAGTATGTAATCCTTGTAACAAATTTGATTGGATATTCATATACTTTCTTAGTTAGAAGGAACAAAATCCACTGATTTCTATATTCTAGTTCTCCTAAAGAAATTCAAAAATTGGGGGTGGAGCCAAGATGGTGAAGAAGACACCTGCATCATTCTAAGCTTCCCTTCTACCCTCACTACTAATTACCAAATTTAGTCTCAGAAATAGTGCTTTACTGGTAAAATCCACGAATATTGGGAGTACAACAAATTACCAGCCAAAGACAATCTGGAAGATCGCCAGAAAAGGTTTGTCATGATCAGTGGGAGCAGGCCAGCACAGGCATGGAGGCATAACACAGAGGCTAGCACACTGAGCAGACTGGGTCGGAGCGGTCTCTGTGGATGGAAAATTTGCAGGGAGGACTCTACCACAGGTTGTCTGTTCTGCTTTAGCAGAGCAGTAGATCAGCAAAGAAGTTACACAAAAGCCAAAGGTAGAGTGTACTCCAAAAAACACCAGAATCTAACAGGATCTGGCTATACACACTCAGCACAAGAAGTGACACAGCATAGACCACAGCACAGCTGTGCAATTGCATTCTGCAGCACCATGCTTTTGCCCAGGGCAGCCATACTTCTGCAAACCAAAGGGGCTCTGCTTGGGGCAACCACAAATTTGCAAGGGGGGAGGGGAGGGTCTACCTGGGGCAGTAGAGTAGTAGAATTTCTTCAGCTCAGCCACACTTCCCAGGACAGAGACACTTCTGGTGTGGGACTCTTCCCAGGGCACTTCTTCACCTCCGCCATTCTTTGCAGCCCATTTGCAGGACAACTACTATCCATACTATCTATCCCTGTTCTGCAGAGGAAGCAGGTAACCTCCTAGCTCTCAAGGCAAACCCTAAGGGCTTTTTAAAAAATGAGTAAAAAATACAACCATTGATAGCTTCTATACAGAAAGAGAGCAGGTTTTCAACCCCAAGGAGACTAATAGAAGACAATCTCCAGACAAAACCCTACAATATATTGTTTACGGGAAACACATTTAAAGCAGGGAGATATATACAGAGTAAAGATTAAAGGCTGGAGCAGAATCTGTTATGCTTCAGAGGAAGTCAAAAAAAGCAGGGGTAGCCATCTTTATCTCAGATCAAACAAAAGCACAATTTGATCTAATTAAAAGAGATAAGGAAAGAAACTATATCTTGCTAAAAGGTAGCATAGTCAATGAAGCAATATCAATACTAAACATATATGCACCAAGTGGGATAGCATCTAACTTCCTAAAGGAGAAGTTAAGAAAGTTTCAAGAAGAAATAGACAGCAAAACTGTAATAGTGGGAAATCTCAACCTTGCACTCTCAGAATTAGATAAATCAAACCACAAAACAAATAAGAAAGAAGTTAAAGAGGTAACTAGAATATTAGAAAGTTTAAGTATAATAGATCTTTGCAGAAAACTGAATGGAGACAGAAAGGAGTACACTTTCTTCTCAGGAGTTTATGGAACCTATACAAAAAATGAGCATATATTAGGACATAAAAACCTCATAAATAAATGCAGAAAGGCAGAAATAGTAAATGCATTCTTTTCAGATCATGATGCGATAAAAACTACATTCAACAAAAAGCTAGGGTAAATAGACCAAAAAGTACTTGGAAACTAAATAATCTCATCCTAAAGAATGATTGGGTGTAACAGCAAATCATAGACACAATTAATAATTTCACCCAAGAGAATGACAACAATGAGACACCATACCAAAATTTGTCTGATACAGCCAAAGTGATAAGGGGAAATTTTAAAATTTTTAAAATGAAAAGGGAGAACTTTCCACCAATGAAGAGGAAATTAGAGCAATAATTAGGAGTTACTTTGCCCAATTTTATGCCAATAAATTTGATAACCTAAGTGCAATGGATAAATACCTTCAAAAATATAGGCTTCCCAGGTTAACAGAGGAGGAAATAAATTGCTTAAACAGTCCCATTTTAGAAAAAGAAACAGAAGCTAATAATTAACTCCTTAAGAAAAAATCTCCAAGACTTACATCAACTGATGCTGAGTGAAACAAGCAGAACCAGAAGATCATTATACACTTCAACAATGATACTGTACGAGGATGTATGCTGAGGGAAGTGGATTTCTTCAACATAGAGAAGAGCTAATCCAATTCCAATTGATTAATGATGGACAGAACCAGCTACATCCAGAAAAGGAACACTGGGAAATGAATGTAAACTGTTATTTTTACCTTCTGAATCCAATTCTTCCTGTGCAACAAAAAGTTCGGTTCTACACACATATATAGTATCTAGAATATACTGTAATATATTTAACATATATAAGACTGCTTACCATCTGGGGGAGGGGGTTGGGGGAGGAAGGGAAAAAATCTGAATAGAAGTAAGTGCAAGGGATAATGTTGTAAAAAATTACCCATGCATATGTACTGTCAAAAAATGTTATAATTATAAAATAAAATAAAAATAAAAAAAAAGAAAAAATCTCCAGTACCAGATGGATTTACATGTGAATTCTACCAAACATTTAAAGAACAATTAACTCCAATGTTGTATAAACTATTTGAAAAAATAGGGAATGAAGGAGTCCCACCAAATTCCTTTTATGACACAGATATGGTACTGATACCTAAACCAGGTAGATTGAAAACAGAGAAAGAAAATTATAGACCAAAATACTTAATGAATATTGATGCTAAGATCTTAAATAAAATATTAGCAAAAGGACTACAGAAAATCATCCCCAGGATAATACACCATGACCAAGCAGGATTTATACCAGGAATTCAGGCTTGGTTCAATATTAAGAAAACTATTAGCATAATTGACTATATCAATAATCAAATTAACAAAAACCATATGATCATCTCAATAGATGCAGAAAAAGCATTTGATAAAATCAAACATTCATTCCTATTAAAAACACTTGAGAGTATAGAAATAAATGGACTTTTCCTTAAAATAATCAGTAGCATCTATTTAAAACCATCAGTAAACATCATATTTAATGAGGATAAACTGGAACCATTCCAATAAGATCTGGAATGAAACAAGATTGCCTACTATCACCGTTACTATTCACTATTGTATTAGAAATGCTAGCTTCAGCAATAAGATATGAAAAAGAAATTAAAGGAATTAGAGTAGGTAATGAAGAAACCAAATTATCACTCTTTGCAGATGATATGATAGTATACTTAAAGAACCCCAGAGATTCTACTAAAAAGCTATTAGAAATAATCTACACCTTTAACAAAGTTGCAAGATACAAAATAAACCCACATAAGTCATCAGCATTCTTATATATCACTAACAAAATCCAATAATTCGAGTTTCAAAGAGAAATTCCATTTAAAGTAACTACCGATAGTATAAAATATTTGGGAATCTATCTGCCAAGGGAAAGTCAGGAACTATCTGAGCAAAACTACAAAACACTTTCCACACAAATAAAGTCAGATCTAAATAACTGGAAAAATATTAAGGGCTCTTGGATAAGTCAAGAGAACATAATAAAGATGACAATGCTACCTAAGCTAATCTATTTATTTAGGATGAAAGAAGTGTTCAGTCTAGTTCAGACAGAGTCTGGGAAAGTCAGTGAGAGGGTCTTAATCACAGCAGATGATCAACTGAAATCAGTCAGTTCAAGCTCAGTAGAGGAATAAAGGAGCAGGGCGGTTCCCAATTCCAGCTCAGAAGGCAAAGTCTGGAAAACCAGGCAGATAAAACTACAGCCTACAAACACATTAGCCCCTGTGCTCAAAGCCAAGGCTCAGAGCTGCATGGGGGGCTTAGGACAGCACCACCTTTACTCCAGGAACAGAGCTTGACCACAAAAGTAACCAAAAAAGGGGAAATCCCAAAAGAACAGGAAAGAAAATGAACAGAAAACAGATAAGAATCTTGACCATCAAAAGCTACTTTGGTGGTAAGAAGACTAAAAAACTAATTCAAATGAGGATAAAATGTCTACAGAGGAAATCTCAAAGAGTAATATGAATTAGTCTGAAACCCAAAGAGGCTTCTTGAAAGTACCTCATAAAAGATTTTAAAAGGCAAATAAGAGAGGTTAAAAAAAATGAGAAAAGAAATGAGAGATATGCAAGAGAGAGTCAATAGCTTGGAAAAGGAAGACAATTACTTAAAAAATGACCAAATGCAAAAAATAATACTAATCCAATGAAGAAAACAACACTTCAAATGTAGAATTAACCAAATGGAAAGAGATACAAAGCCTAATTGAAGAAAATCACATCTCAAAAGCTAGAATGGGGCAAATAGAAGCTAATAACTTTGAAATTTCAAGAATGAAATAAAAAATAATGGAAAAACAATGGGGAAAAGATGCAAAATACCCCAATGGAAAAACAGCAGACTTGGAAAATAGATCCAAGAGACAATGTAAAAATTATTGGTTTATCCAAAGGCCATGACCAAACAAGAGCCTCCATAGAATTCTTCAAGAGAAAATCAAGAAAAAACTGAATGGATATTCTAGAAACATAGGGGGAAATAATCATGGAAAGAATCTATCAATCAAGATATCCCACAAGGAAAGCCCCGGGAACGTTGCCAAAATGCAGAACTACAATCTCAAGGGGAAAAAAATACTGCAATCTTCCCAGAAAAATATTGATTGATTGAATCCATAGATCGATTCCAAGGAAAATTCATTGTCTTAAATTAAATGTCAAGATATGTAACAGTTAACCTTCAAAAATTCAAGTCAAAGCAACAAATTTTGTAGGTAGCCAGGAGAATGTATGAAGTAACATAATTTTGAATAACTTAATTTTATTCTCTAAGCATGATAATTTGCAAAAGAAAAATGTAATTTTATATTTCAAATAGCAAAGAAGTTCAGCAAATTACACTCCAAAATAACAGCCCACAAACTTAAACCTAATCAACAATGAAAAACAATGACCATTCAGAGCAAGAGAAAAACATGTGAAACATTCTTAAATACATAAAAGAATTATAGTAGAATATTTGACCTGCACATATTTAAGATGAGAGAAAAAACAAGAAATGTAAATATAGACCTTTAACAAGAAAATCCTCTTATGTCAGAGTATTTTTAAATAAATAAATCTGAAGGATTAAAAAACAAAGAGGAATCATCAAGAGATAAAAATATATGTGGTATTAAAGACTTAAGGAAATCTTAGAGAATCAGGTCAAATGAAAAAAAAAGAAAATTCAAATTATTATTCTTTCTGTGGACAAAATCCCCCTATTAAATCTCTCTCTCTCTCTCTCTCTCTCTCTCTCTCTCTCTCTCTCTCTCTCTCTCTCTCTCTCTCTCTCTCTCCTCTCCTCTCTCTCTCTCTCCTCTCTCTCTCTCTCTCTCCATCTCTCTCTCTCTCTCTCTCCTCCTCCTCTCCCTCTCTTCTCTCTCTCTCTCTCTCTCTCTCTCTCTCTCTCTCTCCTCTCTCTCCTCTCTCTCTCCCTCTCTCTCTCTCTCTCTCTCCTCTCTCTCCTCTCTCCTCTCTCTCTCTCTCTGTGTGTGTGTGTGTTTGTCTTTTACATATAGATGTACATACAGATATACTGATCTGGATATTACATCCCTCTAAGTCAACATGCCTCTTACAATTTTCCCCTACATAGATATCTCTCTGTGTAGAAAGAAACAGAGAGACAAAAAGACAAATAGGAGCAACTCAGAGAGAAGTAATTCAGAGAGAGAAGACACAAAGAACAGAATAAGTTAGAGTACTGCTCTACCCAACCCAAAGGTAAAGAACAGAGATGAACTTTCTCAGTCTCTCAAATTGCATAAGCTTATGAGAGATAATAAAAATAAATTAATCAGAATTATTAAGAAGTACTGGTATAGATGTGAGGAGAACTTATTAGGTACATATTAACTTTAAAGGCTGTCATTAAATTATGTTCCCTTTTTGGGTGCTAAAAGATCTAAAGTCTATGGAAATAGACTGGAAGAGATCTTTTGGGAAATGTCTTTTCCAAATAAGCCCTGTGCTTCTAAGGGCTGCATTCTACCACAGGAGAACTAATGAAGCAGACAGAAAATAGATTGGAGGTTGTATGGAAATAGAAAGGATGTGACAATGGCTTATGTGTCACATTCATTCAGTACCTGAAAATAGTTGATCTTGGTTGAGATCATCTTTATTTGTTAAAGGCTATATATATTTTCATATTTATTGAAGGTATTATTCATACTTATTAAGGGCATTCATAGGAGTGATTATAGATTGTAGGGTAGGACCCATTACTTTTGGGACACTGTTTTAACAATAAAACATTTTTTGTGAGTTTATACTTTTTATAGTGTGGCACAAACAATAAAACATGTAAAAGGATGTTAAATGAAAACCATTAAGTAATTCATTTTATTGAATTCATATATTTTACCCTATCTACTTTTTGTACCCCAAAAAGTAGATAGGGTAAAATATATGAATTCAATAAAATGAAAATGGAAGAAGCATGACTTTTCTGTCCTTGAACCAAGCTTTCCTATATATTTCTTACCATTCTCACCCTTGCTCTTGAAGTCATCAAGTATTAGAATGCATGGATTTATTTGGGAAAGAATTATTTAGCGATTCATCCTTCAAAACAAATGTTGAATTTTCATGCTCAAGATTTTGCAAAAGCTTACCAGTACTTTTTTTTTTTTTTACTTCCTGTAGACATACAATAAATCCTCATTCTTTCTTTGTCTCTCAAAAAAGAAAATAGCTGTTCATTTAGTTTTATCTTCCTGCATTATTTTTGTTTATAGGAAGAATTTTAAAAAATAATATGATTTACCTTTCAAGTAGATGCATCATAGATGGAGTTGTGAATTGATGTGACCATTCTGGAGAGCAAGTTGAATCTATGCCCAAAGAGCTATGAAATTAGGCCTAAATGAGGAAAGGAAGAGGGGAGGTAGGAAGGAAAATGGCACTTAAAAGAAAGAAAAAAGAAGAATCTTTTTTTTTTATATACAGATAGGTTCTTTTTCTCTATTTCTTTATTAATTTATTTATTGATATATTATTTATTTATTTATAGCAGTTCTTTTTGTTGTGGCTAAGAATTGTAAACCAAGGAATGCCTATCAATTAAGGAATTGTTAAGCTGTAGTATGTAATTGTGATAAATACTTTATGCTCTAAGAAATGATGAGCAGTATGATTTTAGAAACAACTGGAAAGACTTATATGAACTGGTGCAAAGTGAAGTGAATAGAAACAGGAGAACAGCAGTATTTTATGATGAAGAATTGTTAATGATTTGGTTATTCCTTGCAATACAATGATCCAAAACAATACCAAAAGACTAATGATGAATCCACCTCTAGAGAAAAAAAAAACTGCTATTGTTTGAATACAGAATGAAGAATGCTATTTTAACTTTCTCTCGTTCTTTTTTTTCTTTTTTTTGGATCTTATTATGCAAAATGAGTAATATAGAAATGTTTCACATGATTACACATGTATAATTTATATCTGATAGTTTACCATCTCATGAAAAAGGGTGGACATGGAGGGAGGAAGAGAATTTGGAGCTTAATACTATTAAAAAAAAGTTAAAGAATTGTTTTAACATGTAATTGGGAAATGCATATATATACCCTCAACAACCTCACAATCTAATTGAAGAGACAATCTATAAACAACAATATTCAAAAAGCTACATAAAGAATATATAGGAAGTAATTAAGAGAGGAGAGGAATGGGACTCGAGTGTTTGGGAAAGGCTTTTTGTAGAAGGTAGTATTTAAAGTGGGATTTAAAGAAAGTAAAAAAAAAAATAAAATAAAACAGCAGGCAAATAAGAGGAGAGGGAACATTTAACAAGGGAAAAAAAAACTGAGAATGCTAGGAGTTAAGAGGTGAGCTGTCTTATATGAGGAACAGTAAATAGGTATATGTCACTGAATTAAAGATATATTGCAAAGATGAAATTATAGATTGGATATGAAAGAGTGTGGTAAAAGATAATAAGGAAGAGACTAATATTGCAAGCCTTGGAGAGTAGGAGGACAGGAATTGAAATAGGTAAATTTGGAATGAAGGAGACTAAGAGTGGGGTGGGGAGGGAAGGTAACAAGTTTAGTTTTGGACACACTAAATTTAAGATGCCTATAGGACATCCATTTAACTTTCAATAGGCAGCTGAAGATACAAGCCAGCAGAGAGGGATGCATAGGCAGATTTCATCACTGTAACAGACAATAATTAAATTCATGGGGGCTGAACAGATCACCAAGGCATAAGTAAGCGATGAGGGAAAAAACAAATATGAGGATCAAGGATCAGGAAATACTATTTCACCCTGAATCTTATTATTTTCATATATTTGAAAATTTTTGAGACTAGCTTAAAGGAAAACCGAGGAGGTTAAAAGCAAGTCAGAATGCAATGAAAATAAAACTTTTTAAAAAATTCTATTACAAATTGATATCATAGAAACATAAGACTGAATATGGTCTGTCTCGTTGTGGGGGAACATAGCCAATAAGACTATGCTAGGAAAGCAAAAAACAAAACAAATATAAGAAAAAGAAAATAAAAATTTAAATAGAGACAAGGAATTTGGATAGAGCAAGAACAAAAGTTTTTTTTTTTTTTTTTTCCTGCAGAGATTGCTGATTCATATTAATTTAAATTATGACAAAAATTTTAAATGGCATATCCATACATATTCATACCTATATACATATATATATATATATATACATATATATATATATATACATATATATATATATATACACATGGCTAGGTTTATGTTTATATTTTTTAAAACATGTGCTTCTTATAAATAGCAAATTATTAGATTTTTCTTATCAATTTTTAATCACTTAGATGTTCCCTATAACAATCAATGAAAATACAAATCCAATGTATGCCCATGTAAAGATGTGTTGTGTATGTGTATGTGTGTGTATGTAGTACAGAGGAATTCAGTTTGAAAGCAGCAAACCACTGCATTGTATTATGTTTAAATATGTTATTTTTTTTTTAAACATTTTTTAATGGTTTGTTCCCTAATACAGAGGTGTTAAACACATTGATAACACTCTAGCATGGCTTGAACTACATTAAAAAGCAATTCAGTATTTAACAAAATAAATAAAATTTCAATCAACATAGATAATGTTACTATCAAAATTCTTTATGACATTCACAATAAACTTATGAAAACATAATAATCGCTAATGATTACTTGCATTTACATAGTGCTTTAAGGTTTGCCAAGAGCTTGACAAATATTTCTTTATTCATTCCTCACATCAACTCTAGGTGGTGAGTGCTATTATTATTCCCATTTTATAGATAAGAAAACTGAGACTAGGGTCACACTACTAAATAAAGGAATTTAAATTTCAATTCAGGTCTTACTGATTCCAAACCCAGCAATTTGTCCACTACACCAGCTATTTACCCAGTAGTTATTATTCTCATTTTATTGATGAAGAAAGAGATTTAAATATATTAAATGACTTGCCCAGGATATACAGACCATTGCCAAAGTTAGTTTGAGGTAGGAACTTAAACCAGGTTTTCATCTACTTCAAGGTAAGGACTAGATTTCTTGTGTTTCTTTTGGTACTTAAACCTAAGTTCACTATATGACAGCTTGATCTCTTAATGTTTGGAAAGGCAAAATTAAATAACTAATGTAAACTAAAAAATGAAACAAAAGGGACCAACAAATTTGTTGTTCAGTCATTTCAGTTATATCCAACTCCACATGACCCCTTTTGGGGTTTTGTTGGCCAAAATACTAGTTTGCCATTTCCTTCTCCAATTAATTTTACTGAGGCAGTAAGGATGAGGAAACTGAGGCAAATAGATTTAAGGCTTGAATTGAGTTTTGAATTTGAATTTGAATGTCTATGCCCAGATTTGAATTCAGGAAGATGAGTCTTTCTGACAGCAGTTCTGGGACACTATCTTCCTCACCACCCAACTACCCTCAACAAATACTCATATTCTTTTGCCTCCAAAGACTCTGTTGGTTTTAGTCATGTTCATATCTATAAACTGAAAATGAGGTGCCAATTTATATTATTAGAAAGGGTGTTTTCCATTGTCCTAAGTTACTATCCCTATTCCTTTTTTTAAATGTATCCTTTTTGTTTTACCTGACTTATTTTAGTTTTGCAACATCTCTTCATGGTTCCTCACTTACTCTCTGATACTGCTCTCAATCTGTTGTGAAACCTCATCACTTCACTTTTGGATTATTGCAATGGCTTTCTAGTTTGTCCGCAATTCCACATCTCTCTCCATTTCAATCCAACTTCCATTCAACATCTAAAGCAATTTCCCTAAAGTAGCAGTCCGATCATTTTACCCTTACATTCAAAAAAGTCCAGTGACTCCCTATTGCTTTCAGAACCAAATAAAAAATTATCTTTTGGTGTTTAAAGTCCTTTATAATCTAATCTCTCCTACATTTCCAGTTTTCTTATACCACCAACATGTTGATCAGTCTAGCAACACATGATTCCTTGTTCTATGGATAAGATACAAGATCTTTGGGCTTTGGGAATTTTCTCTATTTGTACACTGTGCCTAGAATGCTTTCCATTCTCATTTCTGCTTCCTGGCTTTCCTGACTTCCTTCAAGTTTCACCTAAAGTCCTGTCTTCAACAAGAAGGCTTTTCCAATGCCTTTTGTTTCTAATGCCTTCCCTTTAACTTATTTCCTATTTATCCTCTTGGAGGGGTGTTTGGGAGGGTGGAAGGAGCAGATAAGGTAACAGGTATGAGTTAAAAAAAGATTCTGAGAAAGAAAATAAAAGGTAATAATAAAATGAAGGGAAATTCACAAATGGTAATCATAACTTTAAATGTGAATGGAATGTTTGCAGCAATTCCCTTTGTGGTGGCAAAGAATTAGAAATTGAAGGGATCCCTATCAATTGTGAAAGATGAAGGAGTCATGGTATAAGGCTGTGATGAAATATTACTGTACCTTTAGAAATTATTGGCTCAATCATCTCAGAAAGCATTAAAAAACTTGCATGAAATGGTGAAAAGCAAAGCTAGCAGATCTAAGAGAACTATGTATACAGTAACAGCAAATACATAATTAAAAATAAAGGACATATCAAGAAAGATGATAGCATCCAAAGAAAGAACTAACAAATATATACTAATTTTACATATATGTGAAAATGGTATTTCTGTTTAATGATGGTCATATCTAGGGCAGAGTGGGAGGGGAGAGAGAAGATAAAGAAAAAAGAAAAAATGTACATAATAACTTTATTATATATTTATATTATTATATATTTAAAAGGAATAAGCAAGTTGTATATAATATATGAGATATATAGATTTGCATGAAATCATCTTTTTTATTATACTGTTATTCCTTATTTTATTGCCATAAATTAAAAATAAAATACATTTTTAAAAAATAGAAAATGAACTTACTTTTTCTTGCTTATCAAGGAAACTGGAATTACAAAATTCATTCAAACACTAATGCTCTGTTCCATACAGTTAGGTAGCAAGAATGCTGAGACTGAAATCAGAAAGAACAGAATTAAAATATAGTTTTAGACACAAGTCACTAGACTTCTCTGACTCAGTTTCCTCAACTGTAAGATGAGAAAAATAAGAGTACTTATCTGCCAGAGTTGTTGTGAGAATCAAATGAGATAATATTCATTTTTTTTATTATAGTAATTTTATTTATTTTTAATACATATTGCTTTATGAATCATGTTAGATGAGAAGAGTCAGAGCAAAAGGGAAAAATCATGGGAGAGATTAAGAAAAACAGAAATTCCTTCCTTTTCCACAGATCTAAGAGGTAAACTGTATTTTGTTCTTCTAATTTGCTTATAATATCACTCTTTACATCTAAATCATGAACCCATTTCAACCTTATCTTGGTATTGGGGGTTAGATGTGTATCAATGTCTAGTTTCTGCTATACTAGTTTCCAATTTTCCCAGCAGCTTTTATCAAACAGTAAATTTTTACCCCAACATCTAGGGTTTGTGGGTTTTTCAAACTCTAGATTATTGTAGTCATTGACTATTTTGTCCTATGAACCTAACCTATTCCACTGATCAATTACTTTATTTCTTAGCCAGTAACAAATAATTTTGATGACCACTGCTTTAAAATATAGTAAAAGATCTGGCATAGTGAAGCCATCTTCATTTGTAGTTTTTTTTTTTTTTTTCATTTATTCTCTTGAAATTCTTGACCTTTTGTTCTTCCAGATGAACTTTATTATTTTTTTCTAGATCTGTAAAATATTTTTTGTGTGAATTTGATTGGTATTGCGCTAAATAAGTAGATTAATTTATGTAGTATTGTCATTTTTATTATATTAGCTCAGCCTACCCATGAGTACTTGATATTTTTCCAAGGTTATCCACTATCACTATTACTATTCAATATTGTATTACAAATGTTAGCTTTGGCAATAAGAGAAGAAAAAGAGAGTAATGGAATTAGAGTAGGTAATGAGGAAAACAAATTATCATTCTTTGCAGATGATATGATGGTATACTTATAGTACACTAGAGAATCAAATAAAAAACTACTAGAAACAATTCACAACTTTAGCAGAGTTGCAGGATATAAAATAAATCCACATAAATCATCAGCATTTTTATATATTACCAGCAAAGTCCAACAGCAAGTCTTACAACCTTCCATCTTATTTTCTCTCTTGTATACACTTTTGTTCTCTCTTTCCACTCTATCCTTAGTTGTGTGTGCTTTTTTATGCATCCCACTCACTACTCTATCTCCTATCTTTTGCTTTTTTCCCTATTGTTTCTACCTTCTTTTCTATCCTGTCCCATCCTTTTCTTTTCCTTCTTCTCCTCCTACTTCTTTACAGGATTAGATAAATTTCTATACTCAAGTGAATGATTAAACTATTCCCTCTTAAAGCTAATGAGATCAACCTTCAGGCACTGTTCAACTCCTTCTCTTCTTTCCCTCAATAGTAATAGATCTTTTTTAACTTCTTCCTGTAAACTAGTTGTCCTTCTCTTTCCTCTTTTTCCAGTACAGAAAAAAATGGCTTTTTTCTTTGATGTCATCACATCAGGGACCATTTACAACCACATATTGTCTGTCCATGTGGTGCCTCCCTTTGTCTGCCCCAGTGACAAATACAGTTCACAAGAGTTACAGATATTCTTTTTCTATTTAGGGATGTAAACAGTTTAAGTTTTATTTAGATATAGATATAGATATAGATATATTTTTCTCCCTATTTACCTTTTTATGGATCTCTTACACCCTGTGTTCATAGATTAAATTTTCTGTTTAGGTCTGTTTTTTTCTGATTGAAAATCTCTTACTTTGTTGAACCTTCATCTCTTCTCCTGAAAGATGATGCTGAGTCTATCTGGGTAGTTAATTCTTGGTTATAACTCCAGGTCCTTTGCCTTCTGTCATATAATATTGCAGGTCTTCTGATTCTTTATTGTAGAAGCTGCCAGATCCTTGGTAATCCTGACTGTTGCTCCTTGATATTTGAATTGTTTTTGTCCAGCAACATGTGCTATTTTTTCCTGGAGATTATAGTTTTGGAGTTTTGCAACAATGTTCCTAGCGATTTTCCTTGTGGGGTCTCTTTCCAGAGGTGATAGATGAGTATTTAAATGAGTATTTCCCCCTCTGTTTCCAGAATATTGGGGCAGTTTTCCTTAATAACATCTTGTAGAATTCTATTCAGTCTCTTTTTTTGGTCATGGCCTTCAGGTAGGCCAATAATTTTTAAATTGTCTCTTCTACAACTATTTTCCAGTATGGGTGCTTTTCACATTTTCTTCCACTTTTTCATTCTTTTTTGTTTGTCTGATTCTTGCTGCCTCACAAAATCATTAGCTTCCATAGGCCCTGGTCCAGTTTTTAATGTGTGATTTTCTTTAGTTATCTTTTGTATTTCTTTTTCATTTGGTTCATTCTACTGTTTTAGGAGTTGCTTTCTTCAGGCAATTTTTCCCTTTCTTTTTCAAACTGTTGGTTCTCTCATACATACCTCTCATTTATTTTCTCATATTTTCTTCTATCTCTTTTATTTGTCTTTTGAAGTCTTTTATGAGCATTTCCAAAAAGCCTCTTTGGGCTTGAGATCAATTTTATCTAATTAAATCTCTTTGAGATTTATTTTGTGGACATTCTGCCTTCATCTAATTTTGTATTTTGGCCTGCCTTATCTCCATAATAGCTTTCTATGGTCAAGGTTCTTTTCTGTTTCTTGCTCATTTTCTTTCCTTTTCTTTTAGTATTTTTTCTTTTTTTAACTTTTAAGTTGGAATTTTGCTCATGGAGTAAATGTGATGCTGTCCCAAGCCTCCTGTGCAGCTCTGAGCCTTGGCTTTGAGCATAGAGGCCCTTATCAATTTTAGGGGGTATCTTAGATGCTTTTTTGAAGAAATAACCTGTTTTCCCAAAGTTTGTCTTCTGAACTGGTACTCAGGGCTGCCCCACTGATCTGCTCCACTACTGAGCCAAGACTGAGGATCTTAGTTGCTGATTTGTTGTGATTAAGATCCATTTACTGGCTTTCCCAAAGTCTATCTGACCTGGACTGAATATCCTTTTCACCCTAGTGAGACCAACCTTTCTTGAATCTTGTTTAGTCCATCTTGAGCGGAAGAGTGATTTCATTCAGTCAGATTCTGTTCAGAGTCTGGTTTTCATGTGGTTTTTGAGGGAAACTGGGAGGGCTTGAGCAGCTTCTTGACTTTTCTGTGCCATCTTGGCTCCCATGAGCTGATATCTGTAAAGCACTTAGAATAATGCCTATCACATAGTAGATTATTATAAATGTTTTGTTAATAAGTTTATTAATAAGCACTTATTTTATAAATGTTTATTCCCCTTTGTTCTTCAAATATCAAATAGAGAGAATTTAAAGCTAATATTCTATGCTACTGTTATTCTCAATATAATGTACCAAAAAGTTTCCTGGAGACCTGAAGGAATCATCTGTTTCCCAAAGAACCATCAAAAATTGAGAATTCTGAGGGAGGGACTCAAGGAATTAAAAGGATGAATGCAATTAGTCAGAATATTGTACTTATGCCATTTGCACTGTTAACGTGAATATCTTAGTCATTATCATCAAACATTATTGGTTAATGCTTTATGGAACATTGGGTGATGAATGAGCTGTGGGTGATAAAAACATCTACTCAATTAAGCTATGTCCTTTTGATGTCTCAGCAACCTCTAGTCCTGACCACTGGAGAATTTTACTAAAACACATTCATTTCATTTTTCTCCTCTGAATCTTGAAAATAGTTTCTTCTTCATTACTGGCATTCTTAAAACAGCAATGTGATATTTTCCAGCGGGCCGATTTTCTAGATAAATCTTTGCAGATGCTCTGACTGGAGCAGTGTGGTGCCAGGGTCCCTCAAACATGGACCTGCCATGAGCCCTCCACACCTCTTCTGAAATAGCTGTGCTGGCTGAAAATCATATACTGGATTGACTTGGCTCTCTGATCCTCCTGCTTACTCAGCCAATAAGGAATTAAATTGTCTTGGCAAAGAGGAAGTGTTAAGTCCTCTCCCAAGGGACTTTAGTCTATCTTACCCTGGCAGAAAGATACATGCAAAATCTCACTGGACTTTTCTCTCCTTGACAGCTGGGCTCTGAGTCCAACAGACTGCTATGAACTCCTGAAACTGTGCATTTCCAAAAGATTATGCAATAAATAAACCCAAAGGTCCTAAAGTGCATTCAATAACAACTGCTTCTCACAAACCAAGGTAATACTCTTCTTGGACAATTTTCTGAGACACGAAAATAACAATTCATATTTCCACAACACTTTAAGCAAAGTAAGTGCTTTTGATGATGATGATGATAACTAACATTTATATTCATTTAACCTATTAAATATTCATTAAGTGCCTATTATGTGTCAGAAGTACATTAAGTGGTGGGGAATATAATTATATAAGTATATTCTATAATTAAATACCTACTATGTGCCAAGAACAATTCTAAATAATAGGAATACAATTTCATATATGTGTGTGTACATATACATATACATATGTGTGTAATGTGTGCATGGATAGAAAAAAAGTCCCTGCCCTCAAAGATCTAGCAGTCTACTGGGAGAAAACACAAAAGGAGGCAGGAAAGTAGGAGGCACACCAAGAGGCCTCTTGTTCCATGCAATTGAAATCAGGTAAGGTAGGGGATGCAGAATATAGAAAGTGTAAGGTTTCATTTCTGCTTTATACAATGGAAGTCATTGAGAGGAGTTAATTCTCTGGCTTCCAACCTTTCAATCAGGTGGGAAGGAAGGCTAAGAGAGATAGTGTCAATCAAAGTTTGAGTTTAGTAGAGAACAGAAGTAATGAATTTATCCTGGGAAAGGCATCTTCTTCCTGGAGTTAAAACCAGGCAGGGCAGCAGATACAGCACCTAACTAAGACTAAACACTTGACAAATATTAACTCATTTTATCCTCATGATAACACTGGAGATAAGTGCTCTGGGCACTCTAGTTTTAGACTTGAGGAAATTGAGGGAGTCAAAGGTTAAGTGAAGTTACACAAACTAGTAAATGTCTAAGACTGAATTTGAATTCAAGGCTTCTTAACATCAGGTACTCTATCCAATGCACCACCTAACTGCCCAATGGAGAGCAATCAATCAACCATTAATCTCCTGTGCTAATTGCTGAGAATGAGAGCGGCAGGGATAGGGAAGAGAGGGGAGAGATAAGGAAGAGAAAGAAGAGGAGGAGGAGGAAAGAGAGAGAGAGAGACAGAGACAGAGACAGAGATAGAGAGGGAGGGAAAAAAGAAGAAGAAAGGAGAAGAGGAAGAAGAAGAAGGAAGAGAGATATATAAAGAGAGAGACACAGAGAGACACTGAGACAAAGACAGAAATAGAGAGACAGAGACAGACAAGAAAGAGAGAACCAACCAGAGGGGGAGAGAGAAAGGCAGTCCCTACCCTCAAGGAGCTTACTATTAATAAGCTTAAATAAGGATTATTATCCTCATTTTACAAAGGAGAACAATGAGGCACATAGATATGGCAATGGATAGAACCCTGAACTCCAGGTATCTCAGTTGTGTATTTAACTTTATGACTATGGGCAAGTCAGTATCAGTTTTCTGCTCTCTAAAATAGTGATAAAAAATAAAATCTCACTATGGGCAAATAAGTCAACTTTTCTCATCCATTGTCTTCTCTGTGAATTGGGAATAAAAATAAAATCTGCTTGACAGTTTTATTGTAAGAATCACATGAACTATATATATATATATATATATATATATATATATATGTGTGTGTGTGTGTGTGTGTGTGTGTGTGTGTGTGTGTTTGTATGTGTGTATGTATGTATGTATGTATGTATATAGTGTTCTGCAAAATTTAAAGTAAAATAGAAATCACTATTAAGAGATTCCTATTTTTATAATTTCCATTATTGTTAAGAGATCAGATGATGTTACTAAATGTCTGAGGCAAGATTCGAATTGGTCTCCTGAATCTAAGTGTAGCTTTTTTCTCCAAAGAGCTTTTTTTTTAATTACTGTATTTTTTATTATTATGATTCTTTTTTTTATTATTTTTAATGTAACTGTGTGTCATAGAGGTTAGCAGAAAAGAAAAAAATAACTAATTACTGACTTTTGGAGGCCAGGATCTTGGTATGAATAAAGACACTCCCCTCTTTCCTCCTCCACCTTCTCCTCCCTCCCTTCAGCTGTCCCAGTGGGTGGGACATTCCCTTAGCCAAAGTCTTCACTGGAGCTGAAGGGCCCCTTTTAACCTTCTGAAAAACAATAGGAAAGTAAAATTGGTAACAGCCTTGGAGGGAAACCACTCCTGCTCCTTCCTCCCCAAACCTTCCACCACTTAAATCTACTTACTCAAGCCTCAGGCTTTTGTGGAGAGAAAATCCCATATCAACAATAGCCCTGATTTGAAAAATTATGGAATATAAACTCAACACAATTCTCCTTCATTTGACCATGGATCACAACATTTGCTTCCAGTCATAATGGACTATCCTATCTTTTCTCTCCTTTACACCAAACTTATTATTACCTCTTTCTTTGACTAGAGATCCTTAGCAATGAACAGAGCTCAATGTTTTGTCAAACTTTATCTTAATCCAACATTTAGCACTAATTAAGGTGAAAAGTTGAAAAAGAAAAACAAATCCTTTTGATATTATATCCATAATTAACATCTCCCCAGGGGGGGGAAAAAAGGTGGGGGTTCCATATCCAGGTCTTCCTAATTTTTTGTGTGTTTTTCTTTTTTTTTTTTTTCCACTTTAATCATAACACCTTTCTGCTCCAATCTAATCAAGGAATGACTAACTCAGACTGGTCTGGTGAATGAGTTTTGAAACTAGAATGAAATGAGATCTGTATAGTTTATACAGAATTTTGTAATAGGAAATGTATTTAGTAATAACTTGGTAAGCATATTCAGCAAGGATGTAATGCTGATTTAAATAAATGCAGCTTACAATCTACCTTGGACTTGCTGTGGTATAAACCATACTATGGCAACTTTTTAAGAAGAAGCTCCTGACTCCTTATTCCCTAACTTTTATTCTCAGGTCACCAGGAAACAACACCAATGGTTTAAGCCCCAGTCCTCTGGACCAATTTAATCTCAAGTTCAATTTCAAGCTTTTTTTAAAGATAAAATCTAGTCTAGTCCAGAAGAGGTTAAACATTGTCCTGCTATGCTAAGGCATTTTACACCCTAGCATTTTTACAAGGTTATATTTCCTTGGCTATAAACATTTCAAATTTTTTGAGGAAAGAAACATCTTCTAGCTCAGTTATACAGATAGACAATTGAAAAAACAGGGATAAGGAATAGAATAAATATTGATGGATTGCTGTTGTTTCACACAAATTTTTATTTTTATTTTTTTATTTTTTTGAAAGCAAGGTCACTTTATTATAAAATTGTTTGACAGTATATATGCATGAGTAATTTTTTTATAACATTATCCCTTGTAATCATTTTTCCAAATTATCCCCTCCCTTCCTCTACTCCCTCCCCTAGATGACAGGCAACCCCATACATTTTACATGTGTTACAGTATAATCTAGATACAATATATGTGTGTAAATCCAATTTTCTTGTTGCACATTAAGTATTAGATTCCGAAGGTGTAAGTAACCTGGGTAGATAGACAGTAGTGCTAACAATTTACATTCACTTCCCAGTGTTCCTTCTCTGGGTGTAGTTGTTTCTATCCATCATTGATCAACTGGAAGTGAGTTGGATCTTCTTTATGTTGAAGATATCCACTTCCATCAGAATACATCTTCATACAGCATTGAAGTCACACAAATTTTTAAAAACAAGATCTTCTTTGTTTCTTGTCTAATTTAATTACCCAAGAATTTCCTGGATTAATGAACTCTTAAAAAATCAGTTGCAAAAATATTTAAATGCTTTAGCTCAACTAATATATGTCATTTAAATAAAATGACATATGTCATTTTGTATCATTGGTTTTATAGATGCATTGAAAAAATCAATCATACGTTGGCAGAATCTGACACATCTATCTCACTAAATTCCTTGTGTGTTGAGAATACAATAAATGTCCCAAGTCTTGAAATAAGTGATGGAGAAAATACACTAAAGCTACAGTTTTTCCAGTCCCCCCCCCTTCCAGGAAATGTATAGATCATTGGTTTGTCATGCTAGCTAGCTGATTGAGATATGCTCCAAAAATGAATGTTTTAAGGGAAAGACAAATAGTCATTATTAATATCTTTTTAGAAGTACACTGCAATTCTAGGGGCTAGAATAGGTGGCACTAATTGAATAGGTGGCACTAATTTTTAATGTATTATATTTATTGTTTTTCTCTTATCCCTTCATATGGTCTGTCTACCATAGCAAAAGAGCTATTTGCAGACATTGGTCATCAGCTTTCTGAATGAAGCCTATATAAAATATCCTATGAATATGCCAAGAGTGACTTATTCTTTTTAAATCTTCCCACATGAGATATCAGAGACAATGGAAAGGTTACATCGTTTCCTACCTTCAGAGAGGGAAACAGAGCAGTGAATCCAATGGGACAATTTGTTTGATCCTGTCTAGTTCTGTTGAAATAGAAAGAGAGCAAAACATTTGGACCCTTTTAACATAAGATGGGGAGAGCTCCTACTTTTCAAGTGTTTTAATCAGAAGACATAACATGTGAAACACTTTGCAAATATTAAATGCTAGTTATTTTTTATTATTATGAGGCCCTCTGCTTCCCTCAATTATTGATACTCTTCTTGGGGGTTTGAAAGAGTAAGAAATCCAAATATAGTTATTTGCTGTAAGAAACTTCTAGTGAAGATATTTTCTCTTGCCAAGGCAGATGGACACTTCCACAACTGGTAGCTATACAATTATCAAGACCCCTGAGAAGTAAATGAGATTCATTCAGCTGACATCTCTCAGAAGAAGAATTCCACTTGTATGGTTTTTTGAGAACAGGGACAGTTTCCCTTTTTGGTCCTTAACTTTAATGCCTGAGATGTAGCAATGGCTTTATATAGAATTGAATGGAACTGTTCACATCTGGATTTAGTATATTCATAGGAAAAAAAAATTAAATTTCTCATCAACAAAAATAAGTAAAGGAAAGGATTATAGCAGATGTCTTTCCACAGATAGACATATACTAGATGTTAAGAAAGAAAGAAAGAAAGAAAGAAAGAAAGAAAGAAAGAAAGAAAGAAAGAAAGAAAGAAAGAAAGAAAGAAAGAAAGAAAGAAAGAAAGAAAGAAAAGGAAGGAAGGAGGGAAGAAAGAAAGAAAGAAAAGGAAGGAATGAGGGAAGAAAGAAAGAAGGAAGGAAGGAAGGAAGGAAGGAAGGAGGGAGGGAAGAAAGAAAGAAAGAAGGAAAGAAAGAAAGAAGGAAAGAAAGAAAGAAGGAAAGAAAGAAAGAAAGAAAGAAAGAAAGAAAGAAAGAAAGAAAGAAAGAAAGAAAGAAAGAAAGAAAGAAAGAAAGAAAGAAAGAAAGAAAGAAAGAAAGAAAGAAAGAAAGAAAGAAAGAAAGAAAGAAAGAAAGAAAGAAAAGGAAGGAAGGAAGAAGGGAGGGAAGAAGGGAGGGAAGGAAGGAAGGAGGGAAGAAAGGAGGGAGGAAGAGAAGGAGGGAAGGAAAGAAGAATCTCTTATTTCTGAGTTTACATTCTATACACATATTTACAGATATGTATGTTTGCATGTGTGCATACACACTTATGTACATATGTATATATGAAAGCAAATACAAATTATTTTTACCCTTCCTTAGAGAATCTTGAAGAAGCCACTAGTGTTTAGAAGTCCCCCATGCTCTTTTGGCCCTGCTCATATAACCAGGGTCCTACCACCATCACATATGGTGGTACTGGTGAAGGTATGGTGAAGGCAAATTCTTTAATGGAGCTGCTGGTTGACTGCTAATGTGCAAATCAGTATGGATGAAGGATGCTTATGGAAGCATCATGATGGATTACAAAGAATATTAGGATGACCTGCTTTTGAATCTAGCTTGGATACTCACTACATGGTGCTAAACAAGACACTTTATAAAGTCCAGTTTTCTCATCTATAATAATCTTAAAATGTATTTATTAATTATCACCTAAGCACAAGTCGCTGGAAACACTCTTTTCCTTGAAGAAACTTATATTCTATTGGGGAAGCCATATGCATCTGTATACATGAATACAAAGCTATAAGAATAGCACCTGCAATCCATTGGGTGCTTTCAGGGCTCAAATGAGCTAATCAATGTAAAATGTTTTGCAAACTTTTAAGTAAGCTATAAAGTGAGGTATTATAGCATACCTGGAAGGTGGCTGCTTTTGTTTCCTGGAATGTAAGTACCTCCTCTAAGGAAACTGATGACAACCAGACAGCCATGTTTCCCCTTTCAGATTATTCTTTGCTGCTCTGCAGACTATCATCAACCCTGCCAACTGTTACAGGGAGCCCAGGAATTGCCAGAAGCAAAGAGTGTGGCATCTGGAAAGTATTGCAGGGATAGCTGGAAGAATTCCAGGGAGCCTGGTATTCTTGGGCAGCCTGTGAAGTTAAGGGGAAAGAAATTCCACCTTCTGGGGGAAATCCAGGACTAAGCTATCTTAATGAGGTGTCAATGAGCTATCAGTAGGTAGGCCAAGGAGCTGACCTCCTCTGGCTTGCTTTCATCATTTTTCCTAATTCTTTCAAACATCTGAACCCATTAGATAACTGGAAACTATCTTTTCCCTTTCTTCTAGTCTATGAGTAGAACTTCCATTGCATTTTTTTTTTAATCCAGGAAAATCCTATGCACTCCAGAGGCAGGTGAGAATTATAAATAAATGAGTTGTAATGGAAAGGTGATAGATTTGGAGTTGGGAAACCTGAGCTTTTAAAATTCACTTCTGGTATTAATTAGCTGTGTGAGCATGGACAAATCACTTCATTTCAGTTTCCTCATCTGTAAAATGGGCATGGTACCATTTGCTATTTGCAATAGTGTTGATATGAAGAGGACAATTATAAGTCCTGAATTGTGTAATAAGTGTTACCATGGCTGAAAAACAACAAAAATAACAAAATATTATATGCTGACATCAGTATATGAAGAGGAAAATTATAAGTTCTGAATTGTGTAATAAGTGTCACCATGGCTGAAAAACAACAAAAATAACAAAATATTATATGCTGACATCGGTTAATGAGGACGAAGAGGGAAATTCTATGAAAAACTTGATCAGATCACCCAAATGAAATCAGCATAAGCACTTATACTGTGATGACTTTAAGATAAAGATGGGAAAAATTGATAAAGGGCAGAATGATACTGGAAAGTATGATTAGGAAGAAGAAATGGGATGTCAAAGATTTGTAGCTTATATAGAAATCTCTCAACTATATATCAAGGGCATTTTCTTTGAAAAAGGGGAAAAAAAACATCAAATAACACCATAAAAACAAAAGCAATTTTCTTTTAAGAGGAAAATATTTGTTATTGGTATGGCAATTATTTCTGTCTGATTGAATGTTCTGCAATTAATTAATAAGATCTAAGATCACAATTAGTTAAAAAATTAAAAGCAAACTATGATAATTTTATTCACAAATTTAGCCAATTCAGATTAATTACCAAAATAAGTATTCTAAATCTAGATAATGCCTTAGTTGACAAATTTTATGCTTTTCAGGTACAGATAGTTGCCAAAATCAATATCTAGCTAGAATATAAACTTGTTTGTAATTTTTTACAAAAGAGAATGATGAATAATTATGAGCATTATTCTCTCATAAATAGGAAAGAAGCAATAGAGGACAAAATCAACTTAAGAACATTTGAAAATAAATCTAACTAAGCAAAATCATTCCAGGGACATTTAAGGATGAAAATTGAAGGAGGACTACAAATAGAAGAAAAATGGAAAAGATCTGCAAGGATTGTTATGACAAGCTTTTCACCATCAAAGACATTGAAATCTTCTGTCTTAGATCTTGATGCCACAGTTCCACATGTGCCATAAAAGGGGAGGTGGGGATGGTAGTAAACAGAACAATGATAAGAAAAGCAGTTAGATTTAACTGTCTGATTCGATCATGTAGAAAACATCTGGGCTGGAAACACCACATGCTTAAGGACATTGAAGGAATGATACAAATAATATGAAGGAAAGATACTAAAATTGTAAAGAAAATTTTTGTACCCTATTATGAATTCATATTCTACTCTCTGACCTGTATAAATGAAAGTCATATCTGTATGAATCAAAGATTTTTTTGATCAAGGTAATAGTAGGACATTGTTAAGAGATTTTACTAAGTTATATTCAACATTAGACTATATCCTCACTATTTCATAATTAACTGAAACACATGAAAGAAATGATATTCCACTTTTTATTGCTTAATGAAATAACGTACAACAAAATGCTATCTTACAGAGTTTTCCATAATAATATAATAAAAGTTATTTTCTATCTATATATTTATATAGAAAATCCAAATAATATGCTTTAGAAAAGAGTATGAGAAATAACCCTCTTTAAAAATCCACCCATAATTAATGGCAAGACATAAAACAGAAATGTATGTTTGCTAAAGATATTTTTCACTTTCACAAAAGAGATTAAGCCTAAATTTAGAGAATACATTGAAAGACTCCTTGTGGATGGTGAGGTTTTTCAACTAACTTCTTATTGCATTAAATCCTGGAATGCTACACAACATCCTGAGAGAGACCTTTAATTTTTCAGGGGACCAAGTGCACGAAGAATATTTATCATTCTAATTTCAACATGCATTTATATAGATATTTTATGGGCTTTGCCCATTAGTATGCAGTTTCAAAAGAGGATAGTAGACAGTTTCCATTTTCTTCAGGGAAATTGCAAAGTTTCTTTACTTACTTAAGCTTCCCATAAATGCAACGACTTATCTTTTTGATACTAATATCCTTATATCACTACCAGATGGCAATGAGATAAGGAATAAAATTTTCTCTGATAAATAAAAGTAAGTATCATATATAGGGCAATAGAGAGGTACTTAAATAGGCTAAGGCATACATTTAGGAATTCTAAAAAATAATGGAAGTAAAAGATGTTATCGAGGAATTATGTATTAGAAAGAGAAAAAGGATTGATCATGTGGAAAGACTAAACAATGACATATAGGTACCTAGAGAGCATTATTGAAATATCAGAAGCTGAAGAAGGCTTACAGTAGACAAATTTGGCTAAAGGATTGAAGTATATGAATAATAGTCTCAAGGGATGGATTTTCTGAGCCTCTCCCATAAGATATAAATGAAAAGGACTGTCTGTCCTCCTTTTTCTCCATGGCTGCATAATGGCTACAATCATATTGAAACTAAAGCACATATCCTATCCATGAAGTTCTGATATCAATTCTCAAAATAATAATTGTCTCTCATGTTTTATTTTTCTTTGCCTGATTTTAGATAACTGGATAGTGAGCCTGATATAGATTTGTCAAGTTTGGGAGACAAAAAATGAGTTTTGTGAGTTCAAAGTTTACTAGAAAACATGGACCTAGAGAGGTCAGAGATTGTTAGGACCATGTAGAACAAAGGTAAAATGTGAAGAAGAAAAAAACTAGTCAGAAAAAAGACTTATATTTGTATTGTTTAAAAGCTTAACTTCTTGGGAAAGCATAACAATGGCTTATAAATAATTGTCCTGTCTTTCTGTCCAGCATGCTTTGGGATTTTATATATGTTAACCAATTTCTTAATATAGAAGAAATAAATAGCTGTCCTATATCTGATTGATTACGTATTAAGTAATTTTTTACTCTACTTTTGGTAAAAGCCAAGACACGAAACCTAAGACATAAGTAATTTTCACTGGGGACAACAGAGTCAGTATTTGACTATAAAGAGCCAAAAAGTATGAGCAAAGGAACTTAACATATTTTATAAGAGTCCAAGTCTAGGATTGAACCCAGTAACTGCATAAATGGATGCATAATAAAGATCCCTTAATACAAGAGACAGAGTACTCTCTCTGTGCTCTGTACTCTTCCTCAGCCTCAGAGCTCAACAGCAATTACTATTATGCAAAAATTAAACCTCAGAGAACAAATGTGATTTGACCAACTCATTGCTAATGTGTCTGAGTTTAGTTTTGAACTCATAGTTTATTTATTCCTCTTTGCGATTCAGTGTTTCTCATTTGTTTAGGAAATCTGTAAGATCATTTCCTAGCATAACATCTCCATGAATTTATGAATCCTCAGAGGTAGTGAGATAGATTATTAGAGGTTTTCCAATACATGTCTCTGTTGTCTTGATTATCTATCTGTTTAACCACAGTCACCAAAATATGTACAATAACCTGAAAGACATTCTCAGGCATGAGTTCTATCCTCAAAAGACTTTTGTAACTGTGAGAACCAAAGATGCCATGAATAATGGTCTGAGTAAGATAAACAAGGTTGGGTTTTCAACCTAAAATCCCTAAACCCAATGATAAGGTCCCAGCGTCAAACCTCACTTTCTATTTCTATAACCTATTTCTGGGTAAACCTCTTTGCAATTTTCTCTGATAAAGACTAGTATCTATTTAGACATTAGTTATTCCTAAATGGCTGTTTATACTTCACTGTCAATCCATTACTGTTTTATATGCAAGATCATCTCTAACCTACTAAACATTATGATATCACTTCTTCTCTGTTTTCCCAGTCCATCATCTATGGTCTGATAATTTCCTTCTCTTGCCAGTTTTTAAATGCCATCCATTTCAATTGAGTACTATTATCTCTTTTTTAATCTGTTCTATGCATTTACCTTAATTTTTATTGCTTTCTAATTTCTATTTCTGAGCTGTGCCCATCATCTGTACATTTTCCTTGACAGAACTTTTGAAGGCTGATGGAAAAATTCAGGAAATTATGCTCAAAGATACTTTCTTTCAAACAAGAATATAAAGAATAAGAACAAGAAAAACAAGACCAAGAACAAGACCAAGACCAACAAAAACAACAACAAAAAGAATACGAAGTAATGAGGAGAAGGGAAAAATGATAGGTGGTCACAAAAGTCCTGAGAGTGATACCACTCCCTTACAGCCATAATATGGGTAAATTATTTTTGTGGAGAAAAAGTCAACCAACCCTACCAACTACAAAGCTACTGCTACATGGAAGATCAGCAAGTCACCCTAACTTAAGCAACAAGACACCTTAAGGAAGTCAAGTCAGTCAAGTCAGATCACCATCACCATCTCCTCTTCCTCTCATCCCTGATGGAGATAGACCATGATTAGGAATCCAAGAGCCTTGACTGATGTGATGAGATTTGAGCCCAGATCTCAAAGCCCAGCCCTATATAGTGTCCTAGCCAGTAGAGAATTATTGCTATCTTTCTGAACTCTGCTTTTGGAAACTCTTTGATTTGAGAACAGCTTGCTTCTTCCAAACAAGCAGGCAGTTTGCACTTTCAAACCTAGAACTGGCATGGATGATGCTTATGGCATCAGAACAACCCTCTTTCTTCCCATCACATGGACAACCAGCTGGCCTGCCTAGTAGATTCAGCCAGTGATTCTTCAAAGTACCCAGTATCCTGTTAAATAGAAATTTCTCTGAATAACTCTCTAGTGGAAGGTAACTAAATTACTAAATAAAACACTACTTTCACTCTCTTAATGAAAATTAAATAGTTTTAGATTCTTCTTCCTTAATGACTTTAAAAATTTTGATGAAAAGATCAATTACCATTTGTAGAAATTGTTTAGGGTTAGTTTTTGGCTTGAAGCTCATACGTGGAAAATGTTTGAATTATCACTCTCTCTATGATATATATGGAGCAAACTTATAAAACATTAGAACAATTGTTTATCAAAATCTTCATTAATTACTTCCATTAGGCAGATAAAGTAGCAGTTTAATTTTCTATGGAAATTTCTCAGTTTTCTAAAGACATAGTTATAGGCTTAACTAGCATAGTTTAGGGAAAACATTTATTCTTTTCATTTACTATCTAGATAGCCTTTCTCATCCTTATTCATTGGAAATAATTCTGAGTCTAGTTGGATTTTTTTTTAATATATTTCAGACTTTTAAACAGATGGATGAAACATACTCTACAATGCTTCCCCCTGTAGTTTCTCTGAACTTTTTTTCAAACTCAATCATAAGAACAAAAGGTTATTCCCTCCAGTTTTATGCAACATTAGAACTTCTAGAAGTCAAATTATATTGGGGCTAATACAATTAAAATTTATATGTGTGTATATGCATATGTATGTGCATATATACATATATATATAATTATATACTAATACACCATTCATTCTTTCTTTGATTTTCTTAGATTTAAATACAAGGATGGAAAAATTTCCATAAGCTATCCAGCCTCAATAATGATATGATTTAGTAAATTTCTAATTTATCCTTCCCAAGGATTGATAATTTGAGATTAGACTGTTCATTACTAAATAAATTATGTCTTAGATTCTCTATGAAACTTTGTATTCACTTAAGTTCAACAGGATACTAAATTCTCTTAAATACTTACTATTTTCATTCTTCAAATAAAAATGATTTGTGGGACCTGTTTTCTTGGTTTATACCAATACGATCTTCTCAGAAAGACCTTTCCTGATTCCTCTATATGAAATTACCTTGTGCTTATTTTGTACTTATGTGCATTTTGTTCTTTTGATAGAATTTAAGTTTGTTAAGGCCGAGAACTGTTTCATTTTTGCCTAGGATGCCATGCTGATGCTATTGGTACTCTTTGAGAATGAAGGACAGTTGATAACAATTTATTATTTACTACAAAAACTCAAGGGAAAGTTAATTGGACATTCTGATAATACTTACAGCACCTTGGCTCAATAATAGATCTAGTGATGAAAAGGGCTTTAGATGTCATCTAGTCTTATCATACTAAGGCCACAGGTAGTAAATGTCAGAACCAGGATTTAACCTCAAATTCTGGGACTTGAAGCTTAACAGTCTAATTTCTTCTCAAATGTGATGAATATTAGTCCCATCCCACCAGAGTTTAGGCTGCTCCTTTGGCTTAACTTTTCATTTTCTGCTTTTATGCATTTGTGTTGATTCTCCTCCATATCATTCCTCTAATAAACTCGATCCTCCTTTCTGCCTCTTAGAATTCCCATTGAAGAACTTCAAATGAAGCCTCCCTTGACTTCTCTAGTTGTTATTGCTCTCTCTCTCATCACATGACCTCATATTTGTTTTTCTGTGGTTGATGTTCCAAATAGACTTAAGCTCCCTTAAAATAGCTGATATTTAGAAACAAACATAATATTTACAAAATTTTTCCTAGACTTTATCTCCTTTACTCCTCACAATAATCCAATGAAACATGTTATTATCATTCTTATCTTACAGATGAAACTACTGCGGCTCAGAAAAATTAAAAGACTCATATAAGATTCTCTTAGCTGGCTAAATAATATCTGATTTTTCTTGTGCAGCATGATAATTGTAGAAATATATATATATATATATATATATATATATATATATATATATATATATATATATATATGAATTGCACATATTTAATATATATTAGATTGCTTGCCATCTAATGAAGAAGGTAGGAGGAAGGATGGGTGAAAAAAATTTGGAACACAAGATTTTGCAAGGTTGAATGTTGAAAACTATGCATAAATTTTGAAAAATAAAAAACTTTAAAAAGAAAATAAGATGTAGCTTCATGGAAACAGACATGTTTTACACTTGGACTCACAAAATAAATAAGTTCAAGATAGAAAAAAAAATTCTGAGCTGGAATTACACCCCAGACTTTTAAAATCTAAGTTCAGTATTCTATCTATTCCAGCAAAATTGCTTCATTTAATCATCCTTGCTTCCTGTAATCCGTTAACCATTAGGGTCTAGTTAGCATTTTGGAATTCTTTGGCTTCTCCAAAATGCCTCCTCTCATCTCCATCCTTTTCAGCTTTATATTGTATACTGTCTCCCTCCTCCATTATTCAATTGTAAGATCCTTGTGATCAGCAATTATCTTTCTATTTTATATTCCCGTCTGCAACACTTACTGCAATGCCTGACACATAACAGATACTGAACAAATAATATAATATATGATATAATACTATGGATAAATAATATAATAGATATAATAAATTAATAAACTAATTAATTTAAAGATTAATAGATAATTTGTCTAATGACTAGCACTTTATAAGTAGACCACTGGGCATTTAATAAGGTCCTATTATATTACATGTGCTAGGGAGAGCATCAAAATTGTAAAGCACCCAAAGGCTCATTACTTTCTAGTCATCTTAAAAACAAGTCTTCATAAATATTTGTTGGATTGAAGCAGTTCAAATTGAATTAGAACACAGAACTTAGAATCTAAAATTGGAAGCATCTCTAGAAACCATGAAAATTAATATCTTCATTTTATAGTGAAGGAAACCGAAGCAGAGAAAGGAAATGGCTGGCCTAATGAATCAGGTAGTGCAAAAAGTATCAGAGCTGGGGATAGAATACATTTTTCTGCTTTCAAATCTCATCAGCTAATTAATCAGTCATTCAGCCAACCATGGATCAGATGTGTCCCAGGTGGGAACCCAACTACAAAGAATGAAATTATCTCTATTTATTCTTCTCATTGGATGGATGGTAAATGTAAAATCAACTCACAAGATTTTCTGATAAATATCTGATTTCTAAGATATCTCATGAAACAATTCAAATTTATAAGAATGAGTATTCTTTAGTTGTCATGGGACATGAATGGATAGTTTTTTGAGAAAGAAATTCAAGCTATCAATAGGCATATAAAATGCACTAAATAATAATTAGAATTGAAGCTAAAATAATTCTGAGGTGCCACTTTATACTCACCAGATAGACAAAGATGAGAAAAGAAGAAAATGACAAATATCAAAGGCACTGGGAAAACATTAATCCATTTTGATGGATGGAACAATAAGCTGATTTGGCCATTCAAGAAAAAATATTTGGAACTATACCCCAAAAACTATTAAATTGTATTTATGTTTTGATATGGAGATACTTCTAGTAGATGTATACTCCAAAGAGATTGAAGAAAGAGGAAAAGGATTTATATATACAAAAAATATTTATAGCAGTTCTAATAATTTTAAAATGAAGAATTTCAAGGAATTTTTAACTGAAAAGATTCAAAGAAAAAGAATTTCAAACTAAATCAGTATCCATTAATTGAGCAATGGCTAAATAAGCATGTCATAGGGAATATGGTGGAATACTATTGTGCTATAAGAAATGAACAAAAGGTTGACTTCAGAGAAATCTGGGAAAACTTGCATACAATATGAATACAAAATGAAGTAAAAATAACCAGAAGAATTATTTATATGATAACAGGTTTATATAATTATATAATAATTTATTTGATATGTTATATGACATATTATAATAATAACAATATTGTACAAATAAACAACTCTGAAAAACATAGGAACTCTGATTAACCCAATGGCCAAGCATATCATGAATTCTAGAGAATTCATGGCAAAATATCCTATACACTTTCAGATATCATTTTTCATTGATGGACTGAGAATGAAGATTAAGAATTTATCATTATCATTAGCACTAGTATCATTATTAGACACTGTCTATATGAAAACTAATTTTACATGACTATTCATGTTTGGAACAGGTTTTGGTTTACCTGGTTTCTCAATGGGGAAAGATGAAAAGAAGGAAATTTGGAATTAAAAATAAAACAAAATGTAATTAAAATAAAGCAAGCTAACTTGCTTTGGGAGACCTAAGTTCAAATTCAGGCTCATATATTTACTAGCTTTGGGATCTGGGCAAGTACTTAACATATGCCTCAGTTTCCTAGTATGCAAAATGGGGACAATCTATTTTCTAGCTTAATTGTGAAACTTGAAAAAGATAACATATAGAAAACACTTCACAAAATCTAAAGTAATATATAAGTACCTATTTATTTATTACTATTATGATTGTCATAGATATTTGTATCTCATTAAATTAAGGATACATTTTATATTTTAATCATGTAAGAATTCCATCTTTGAAGGCTGATATCTGTTAGGATTACTAAGTGAGACTGAGGTTTTCTGGACAATTACAAGGTGAGAACTCAGGTTGACTTGATAGAGGGGGCAAGCTCATTGGCTGGGGTGGTTCTTCCCAGAAGCCCTTGCATTATCCCACGCCCATTCTCTGGGAGAATAAAAGAGAGGACTCTCAGAGAATGAAGAAGACTCTCTGCATTACATCAGGCCTGACGGGGCTCTCTGCAGGAAGGGAAGTCACTTCTAAGGACAAGAGTTAACAGCAACTGCCTGGAGACAACGGTTCGTTACAGGAAGAAGAATCTGTCGGAGAGATTTGAGTAGACACAGCAGATCTCTTCCCAGAGAGCGATCCGGCAGCTTCTGGAGACGACAGCTCGCTACAGATATCTTCTGTATTTGAAGAAGAGGAGATGAATTTTGGATCCTTACTCTTTAGCTCATTAAGCAAATCTCATAAAATAATCTACCAATCAGATTTTTAGACAGTTAATAAGCTTAGTAAAGAGTTCAAGACATAGATTCACAAAAATAATAATTCAAATCTATCTTTGGATACTTAACAGCAGTATGAATCTGGCCAAGTTACTACATCTGTATAAAATGATGCAATAGGAGGTAGAGTTCTTGCAATGATAAAATTAGATAATATTTGCAAAGCATTTTGAAGACATTAAATCATTGTGTAAAATTAAATATATATATATATATTTAATTTTACATAATGTATATATATATATATATATATATATATATATATATATATATATATATATATATATATATATATATATATATATACACATAGTAGCTATTTGTGTGATTGTCATCATTATCAGGGATATAGCTTTAGCTATCATGTCCTAAATAGATTTCATTGCAGAGATTTATAATGAATGAAATCCTCATTTTTTAAACACATTATCTAATAGGCACAAAATACAAAAGCAAAAAGAAATGTTTAATAAACATTAATTTTTCTAGACTCTTTCATTCCACTGGAATTATATTCTATGTTTTCAATTTCCCCAAAGGGGATAGATGTATATATACATAATTTCAAAGACCTTATTGATTGTTATTTTTATTGCTGTCATTTTCAAATGGCACTTTCTCTCCAAAGCAATCCCAATAGACTTTGGACAGAAAATACTATCTACATCCAGAAAAAAGATCTAAGGAGACTGAATGCAAATCAACACATGTTTCATTCACTTCTTCTTTCTTGGTTTTTTATCTCTCCCATGGTTTTTCCATTTTGCTCTGATTTTTCTCTCCGAACATGATTCATATAGCAATGTGTATTCAAAATAAATAAACTCACTACAATAAAAAATCAAATAGCACTTTATCATCCCTGTTTACTATATAACTCTATTGTAACAAAGATATAAAATTAAGCAAAACAAATTACCACATTATTCTGATAACATATCCCTCATTCTACACTTGTTTCTGGAACTAGCAAGAGGAAAAAAAGCCTTGTTCACCTTTACTTTTCTGAAATTAAGATTAGTTACTTCATTAATTAGTATCCTGATGACTTTCTGTGGTACATATACTATTGATTTCAAACTTTACTGTTTTTGAGTGTAAATTGATATATTTTAATTGCCTGCTCCTAATTTTACAATGAGAGTTAAAAATCTAAATTGATTTGCAGATGACCTTAAGAAAAAGAGAGTTCTTAACAAGATTTTTAAAGCCTAACTGGAGGACATTTTTTCAGCCTGGAGCTTTTGACAAATTTCAAGTCCTACAACAAAAATGACTCCTGAACAAGCAATGGTGGTTATTATCTCCATGACATGAGTGTTACAACTGCTAGTATTTTCTGAAAGTAAGCACTGAATAAGAGTCTATCAATAGGTATATGAGAATAATATTTGAAATCTCCAATAAAATAAAAATGGAATCAATTATATTTCTGCCCTGATATTTATAAGATTATTAAAGATAAAAACTGTACTCACCTAAGGGGTCATTAGAAAATAAGTATACTAATGTATTGTTGGAAGAATCTGTCCCTTCTAGACAATGATTTGGGAAGAAAAATTGTCTGCAAATTCATTATGATGTGATCATCCTTTGGCCAGAATCAGAGTACTTATTAATGCTTGAACGGCAGCATGGTGGCAAGGTTCCAATGGAGTGCCCTAGGGATTTAGGCTTGGCCCTGGGCTGTTCAACATTTTTATAAGCAGCATGTCTAAAGAACTAGCATATTCATCAGCTCTGAAGATGACACAAGATTGACAGGAATATAAGAACACAAAAAGATCTTTATAGTCAACACTGGGTTGAAGTTAAAATGATAAAATCCATTAAGGGTAAATTGAAAAATTTATACTTGAGAACCAAAAAAGAAAAAAAATTAACTTCCTATGGAAATGACATGATTAGATTGCAATTGTTCTGGGAAAGATCTGTGGTTTTTGATAGATTTAAGTAAATGAAGTTGGGTTGTCAGTGTGATATAGTAGCAAAAATACTAATGGGATCTTGGCTATATTAAAAGGGACATTACTTCTATGAATACTAGGGCAATGTTTTCATAGTACTCTACACTAATCTGACCTCATCTAAAACATAATTCCTACTTCAGAAAAACATAGTTTAATCAGCAGAGTGACCAAAGGCAAAAATAATGATGATTGACCCTAAGCCTATGTATATTTATTCTGGAGTAAGAAAGATTGTGGTAGGGAAAAGACTTTGAAAAAAAAAGTGAACCATAATGATTCTCGAACCAGTATAATTATTGAAAGATCCCTTTAGCTAATAGTCGAATTCTTGAAAGAGTAACAAGAAAAAATAAGAAAAGTAATAGCTTGGGGTTCAAATAGGATGCTCACCTGGAATAGATTAAAATCATGCCCAAGTCGTAAAATAATCTTTCTAGATTTGGAGGGCTATTCAAATATTTGAAGTTATCTAGTGTAACAAGGATTAGATATTTCTCTTAGCCTACAGAACTAGCAGAACCAAGAATATTTGATGGAATGTCCAGAGAGAGAAATTATGGTTTCATTTAAGAAGAGACTGTCTCAGAGTTATATGATTAGGTCAGGAGGTACTGAGTTGCCATTTTCACTGGACATCTTCAAATGGAAGCTAGGTGAGCATATCTTAAATATTGTAGTAGGGAGGCCAGGTATTTAGAGACTATACAAGGAAACTCTGAAGTGCTTACCCATGAAAAAATTTTGTGATTCTAATCTTCTTATCAAATAAAATATTATCAAAACATGATGCATTTGATTATACTAAGCACAATAAGGATGAAGATGAATTGTACTCTATAACAAGGAATGAGTTGCTCACATACATAGTCAGGTATAATAACAGTCATTATATAGGACAAATCCTAAAATTGTTTCAATGAAGATCATTTATAGTATCATGAACATGAGACAATTAACAATAACTATCAGAAAATACATGTCTATATTCTCATTTTGGAAGAGGTGTCACAGCCTAGTGGCAAGAGGTTGTTTTTTGAGTTGAGAAGACCTAAAGTCTAATATCAACTCTGACATTTCCTAGCTGTAGAACTATGGGCAACTCATTTAAGCAATCTGAGCCCCAGATAACTCCTGAAGACTTATCTCCTAATTCATAAACGTGTTGTCTGGGTGGAAAGAGTTTCTCAAGGTGATATATTTATAATGTTATCTCATGCCTACCATATTATCATGCTCATAAGTTTTACATTATTCCAAAATATTACAATATGCCAAAAGGACAAATTCTCCTTTTTATTGATTCATATTTTATTATAATAAACATGTGTATTTATTTACATACACATGTATGTTTGTGTTTGTAAAGTATATTTAAAATGAACTACTCTACTCAGAAAATACTATGATAGCACAAATTAATATTTATTTCTAAGCATGATATTTCTCAGGGTTTTTTTTAAGAAAAAAAATCTCTGTTATATACAAACATGTATAACCATGCATATATCTACATAAATGGGTATATATAAGTAAATATATGAACATATATTTGTGCCTGTATGCATGTGTGCATATGTACATATATATGATTTTTCCCATCTAGAGTTTTAGATGGGATAAGATGTCTTAGTTGGGAGCAGAAAGATATAAAGGCTAAAGAAGTAGTAGAGAGAGGGAAGAAGCATAGAAGAAAGATGGTTTCCATGGAATTATTGAGAGAAACATTCGTTTCTGAAGACATGCCCATTTCCAAGTCTCTGAGGGTCTTTTACAACATCTGTTACTGTATAAGTCCAATTCCATTTTGGGTAAATCACTCTTCAGCTTTTGAAAACATGTATCTAATGTGCAGAACTCAAATGTCAGGGGTCTCCTCCCCAGAGTTCTTTGCTGAATTTGGCAAAAATCATTCAATGAGTCAGTGGCAAAGTTGTCCTGTATCTTCATTTTTTGTACCGTCACACCCATACATGTACTATGATCCACAGGAGAATTGGAAAAATTCATTAAGGTCTGTAAAGTATGTGGGGATTTTGGAATGAAGGTGGCAAATAAACACCTTGTGAAATAAACCTATTACTCTTTTACAGCTATATTTTTAAAGTGTACTTTTCTTTGCTTTCCCCTTGGCTTCAGAGATGATTCATTCATTTTCCCTTGGAAGTTTTTTACTCTGTTGAACAGAACTCAGGCCCTGTCTTGTCCTCTATCATTACTGAAGAACCATTGAAGTTATTCTGCAAACTTATTTCAGATTTTGGAATATGGTCAAACTTTAAAAACAATAGCAGAAGGAATGGTGATCCTTCTGAAACTATCTAGATTTAAGATTTTGTTCTTGAATATGTACAAAGAACACTGTGTCAGAACAATACAATATAAACTGGAAAATAAATAGGCATATTGAAGTTATTTTCCGAAAAATAGGTTAGCTTTTGACCTAGGAGGTAGAACCAAGAATAATGAGTAGAACCTGAAAAGTAGAATGTTTAGGTCTGATGTCAGGAAAAACAGTTTAGATAGACAGACAGACAGATAGCTAGATGGATAAATGGATGGATGGATGGATGAGTAGAGGGAGAGAGGGGAAGAGAAAGATAGAAAGAGATGACATGATACATAGAACATGAGATAGATATCAATGTAGCTATAGATACTTATTAGATATTAGATATCAATGCTATTGAGATAGATATGGATGATACAATATATACAATTAAGAGTGGATAGCTCTATAGATACAAAAATATGTATATATAACTATAGATAGATTTGCTATCTATAATTTATCTGCTACAGACCTACTATTTAGAAATATTTAGAGATATAGATATATACATCTGTCTATCCTAATGCAACACAGGCATACATCAAATATATTGTGGTTCAGTTCCAGACACTTGCAAAAAAGAGAACATTGCAAAGTAAGTCACATGATTTTTTTTTTTGGTTTTACAGTCTACACAAGAGTTATCTTGCATTCTGTTAAGTGTACAATAGTATTGTGTCTAAAAAATCCAGAACAATTTATATACCTTAATTAAAAATGTTGTTTAAAAATGCTAACCATCCTCTGATCTTTTAGTGAATCATAATCATTTTGCTGGTGCAGGGTCTTGCCTTAATGTTGATAGTTAATGATTGATTGGGAAGTGGTGAATGACGTTTGGAGTAACTTATGGCAATTTCTTTAAAAAAAACCAATAGCATTTACCATATGGATTGACTCTTCCTTTCATGAAAAATTTTTGTATAGCATATGATGCTGTTTGATAGCATTTTTACCCACAGAAGAATTTCTGTAAAATTGAAGTCACTCCTCTCAAACCCTACCACTGCTTTTTCAACTAAGTTTATGTAATACTCTTCAATATTGTTGTGTCTTAGGGAATAAGAAGACGAGCAGAGGGAAAGAGATGGGGGAATAGCTGATTGATAAAGTAGTCAGAATATGACTAAATAAATAAAAAAGTTAGAATTTTGAATTTTATTAAGTTTGTGGGTGAAGTTTGTGGTACTCCAAAAAAATTGTAATAGTAATATCAAAAATCAAGGACAATAGATTCTATAACAAGTATAATTATGAAAAAGTTTGAAACATTGCTAAAATTAATAAAATATGACACAGAGACATGATATGAGCATATAGTGTTGAAAAGATGGCATTGCTTAATGAAGGATTAGCACAAATTTTTAATTGGGAAAAATGTAATATGTTATATACAAAAAAATGAAGTAAAATAAAGTATGTCTGTATGTCTGTATCTCCTATATCTCTATCAATGATCTATGTGTATCAGTTATATCTATCTCTATGCTTATATATGTATTATATCTATCTATCTATCTATCTATCTATCTATCTATCTATCTATCCATCATGTTTTTCTTGACATCAGACCTAAATCAGTTTCTGTTCCTTGTTCCTAGTCTATCCACTGGATCTAAATCAACAACTTTTCCAGGGAATAGTTTCAAACTTCCTGTTTAATTTATAATTTACATTGTATTTTTCTGACACTATCCTTTGTACACATTTTGGAACAACCTTTCAGATATAAAAATGTTTCACAAGGGCTTCCTTTCTCTGCAGTTGATCGTAGAGTGTGGTCACATTCCAAACTCTGGCATAAATTTGGGGAATAACTTTAATAGTTTTTCAATAATTATAAGAGGACAAGAAAAGTACATGATTTCTGATGATCTACATTATTGGAGAAAAATTTCCAAGAAAGAATGAAAGTATCAGCTCTGAAAATCAAGGACAAAACAAAGAATATTACAATTCTGCGTTAAAAGTTAAGATTTATAAAAGTATATTAGGCCAATTTCACAAGGAGTTTATTTTCTACCTTCATTCCAAGAATCCTCACATACTTTTTTTCAGACCTTGATGAATTTTCCCAGTCCCTTTAAATTTAAAAATCTATGTATCCATGTATCTATCTTTTTCCTAACAATTAGAGTTGTTCTGAAGAAGAATGAACTTCTTCAGAAGGTAGATTTCCCTAAAGATTTTTCAAATCAAGGTTCAATGACCAATCAGTTAATCATTTAACTGACATTTATTAAACATCTTCTTTGTTCTATCACTGTGCTAAGTGTTGTCCTAAGTTTCCATTTGTCTGTCATGCTATAGAGAAGACTTATTGGATTAGAGTGTTTCTGAAGTTCCTTCCACACTTGAGATTCTGGCATAGCTCACTTCCCAAAAATTACTTTAGAATAGTTTGCTCATTATTTTAATATTTTACCTTGTCAACTGGGCTTTAATCAGTTCTAATCCATGGATAGCCAGAGCCAAACAGAACAAGCTAGAGAGAGGAGACTCAGAGATCAAACAGAAATTTAATTTCAAAGTGAGGAAAATGCTTGCAAGTGAAATCCACTTGAGGAATAGGACTTAACATACTGGGTCAAAGTCAGTGCCTCTTAGAACTCAGTTTCCATATCTGTAAAATGAGTTTAGTCTTGATGACCTTTAACTCCCCTACTGGATCTAAATCCCTGAATTTGATATATACCTAGAAAGATAGGCCATTAAAGCCACAAATATAAAACAAAACCCACATTGTAAAAATTTCATAAATCAACACTGAAGAATTGTGTTTAGAATTCCTTCCTTCACTGAGCCCATTCCTTACTCAGATTCACATAAGTTTCAGGAAGAAAACAAGAGAATTCCTGGTTTTGATAGACTACAAATGTCTTTAGAATAAGGATATTTTAAAAAAATTCCCTCCCTCCCTCCCTCCCTCTCTTATTCCCTCCTCCCTCCTCCCTCCTCCCTTCTCCCTTTCTCTCTCTCTCTCTCTCTCTCTCTCTCTCTCTCTCTCTCTCTCTCTCTCTCTCTCTCTCTGTCTCTCTCTCTGTCTCTCACTCTCTATCTCTCTCTGTCTCTCTTTCTCTCTCTCTCTCTCTCTCTATCTCTCTGTCTCTCTCTCTCTGTCTCTCTCTCTTTCTGTCTCTCTCTCTGTCTCACTCTCTCTCTCTGTGTCTCTCTCTCTCCTTACCTCCCTCTCTCTTTCTTTCATTCTCCCTTTCTCTTCTCTCTCTTTTCTCTCTTCTCCCCTCCTCCTCCTCTTCTTCCTTCACTTCCTTTTCCTCCAAAAAAAGAATTAATATTAAGAAAAAGGGACAAACAAGACCAAAGTTAGTTCAGATATTAGATTTATTAATATTAAAAATAGGTCCCTTTTTCAAAACATAAGTGTCATAATATTGGATATCTGACATAAATGCTCTCCAAATAATGAGAAACTATAAGAAAAAAATCAACAGATTTGGTAAACAAAAATAGTGAAATAGAAGAAAATTTGAAAGACAGAAGAAAATAACCATGATATATTTAAATTACTTAAATGTACAAATCAAAAAGATTTACCTTGTAGAGAAGATATGCAAGATAAGTTATATACCATGACTCTGCTAGAAAAATAAGTTAGAAAAACAAAACCACCACAATGAGGAATATAATAGAAGAAAACTTTTAAAATTTTTATTATGGGAAAAAATCATAACTTCACCACAGGTCACATTTCACTGACAGGGCAGGAAAGGACAGAGTTTGACAATTCAAGACATCTATTAGTTAAATTTAACAATTTAATTGACATAAAATGAGTTTTAAAAAAGATCAGAAGAACTTTAAATATGAAGAAAAACAATTTGATTAACATATTTGGCAATTATGAGGAATCAGAGGGAAAACTATATATATATATGTTTATATGCATATTGAGGGGGAGTTAGCGCATTTCTTACTCAAATCCTTCCTTCTTTCTTTCTTTCTTTCTCTCTCTTTCTTTCTTTCTTTCTTTCTTTCTTTCTTTCTTTCTTTCTTTCTTTCTTTCTTTCTTTCTTTCTGTCTTTCCTTCCTTCCTTCCCTTCCTTCCTTCCTTCCTTCCTTCCTTCCTTCCTTCCTTCCTTCCTTCCTTCCTTCCTTCCTTCCTTCCTTCCTTCCTTCCTTCCTTCCTTCCTTCCTTCCTTCCTTCCTTTCTTTCTTTCTTTCTTTCTTTCTTTCTTTCTTTCTTTCTTTCTTTCTTTCTTTCTTTCTTTCTTTCTTTCTTTCTTTCTTTCTTTCTTTCTTTCTTCTCTTCCTTCCTTCCTTCCTTCCTTCCTTCCTTCCTTCCTTCCTTCCTTCCTTCCTTCCTTCCTTCCTTCCTTCCTTCCTTTCTTCCTTTCTTCCTTCCTTCCTTTTTTTTTCTTCCTTCCTGCTACACACACACACACACACACACACACACACACACACACACACACACACACACGGTTTAGAACTCAACCCAAATGTAAAATGATATACCCTAAAAAGCCTAATAACCAGAATGGGGGGAAATAGGCTTTCAACTCGAGATGTATGTTCATTATGCATTGGAAGAAAAATAAATAAGAATCATAATCAAGGAAAGATTTAAGTGATGAAATTATAATCTTATTATATAATATTTTTAAAGAGATGGGGCCATGAGAAAAAATATCAAAGATTAATATGTATATATATAATATACATATATGAGTAATTTAAATATTCAGAAGAAACTCAGGTGTATCACTTGATTAGATACTCCATGAGTAAATGTCCACAGGTTACTCAGTGTTTTTTAATATCAGGAATAGGGCGAGAGAGAGGAGAGGAGAAAAATAAAGAAGAATGAATAATGAACTTTAGCAAGTCCACAGTTAAACATTTAAAAAAATAATAATTCCTTTTTGTCTTTCAGCAGAAGGAGGAATAGTGTATGAATTAGAGGGAACTGGTAAAAAAAAAAGATAGAGACTTGGAGACAGCAGGCCAGGAAAAGTCAAAAATGTATAAGGATATGAGGGGGAAGAAAGTATAAAAAGAGTATTTGGTGGGGGAGATTCTTCTTTAGTGGAAATAGAAGAATTTTGTGGTTTATTTAATTTGAGATTGGGGTGAAGAATTTGAATATTGCTGTGAATCAATAAGCAATAACTTTCCCCAGGTAATGGGGTACGTTATTACTGTAGTTTATATCCAAAGATGATGATGATGTTCATAATAATGTGTGTGTGTGTATGAGAGAGGCAGAGACACAGAGAAAAAGAGAGAGAGAGAGAAAGAGAGAGAGAGAGAGAGAAATAGAGAGAGAGAGAAAGAGAGAGAGAAAGAGAGAGAGAGAGAGAAAGAGAGAGAGAGAGAGAAAGAGAGAGAGAGAGAGAAAGAGAGAGAGAGAGAGAGAGAGAGAGAGAGAGAGAGAGAGAGAGAGAGAGAGAGAGAGAGAGAGAGAGAGAGAGAGAGAGAGAGAGAGAGATGGAATGGCATGACATGGGGCCAAGCTGAATTTCATGATCTGTGACACAGGATAACTGCTACTAGGCAATATTGCTTCTAGCTGATGCAGCATCCCTTATGAATTGATACTTTTAAGCATAAAGAAAAACATTAAAAGGGAAGACAGAGTACAATCTGTAATAGCTATAACAGAAACTAAATAAAAGAGGGAGCTCAGAAACTTTAAGCCCCTGAGAGTTACAGAGAAAAAATACTAAGAGTGTAGCCCTTGAGCAAAATAATAATAATCAAAAAATGAAAAAGAGAAGAGAAATCATAAAGAAGACAAAGCAAAGAATAGTTTTTTGGAAAAGAACTAAGTAAAAGAAAATTACTAAAATAAGATGTTGGAGGGAAGAAAGGACAAAAAAAAAAGATTTTATAGTACTTTTTCTTCTGAGGGAAAGAAAAGATACAAAAAAAGTAGGATAAAGAGATAATAAATCAATCAACCACCAAACAATCATTGAGTATCTACTATATACAACGCATTACCTAAAACTATGGGAATAATACAAAGGCAAATTAGAAAATATTTCTCCTCTAAGTTTAATTCTTTTGGAAATAATGTTTATATTTAAGTATATACAGAAGCCATACACACACACACCCATACAGTGAATTAAAGGTAGTTTGGAGAGAGGATAGTAGCAGTTGAAGGGATGTTGGAAGACTTCATGTAAAAAGTGTCATTTACATGGACTCTTTAAAAGGTTTTCCAAGAGGTAAAGATGAGGAGAGAAAATATTATGCAGTAAAGCAAATCATTGTATGTGGAGTAGCAGCTAGTTCAATATGTCTGAACCACAAAGGATATAAAGAAAAGTGATGACTAAAAAGACTAAAACAATAGCTAGGAACTAGGTTCTTAAAAGCTTTAAATCTAAATAGGAATTTATAAATGATTCTAGTCATGAAGAAGCCCATTGAATTTATTAATTAAAGAGATGAAATGGGCCAAGCAAAAAGTCTCTCTAATGGGGATAAACTAGAGTTAAGTTACATCAAACATAAAGCACAGATACCTATTATCACAACAATTATCCAATATTCTTCTAAAAATGCTAACTATACCATAAAATAAGAAAAAGAAATCAAAGGAATTAAAATAAACAATGGGGAAACAAAGCTATAATTCTTTGCAAAAAATATGATGACATATTTAAAGAATCCTAGAGAATAAACTGAAAAAATTAGTTCACATAACAGCTTTAGCCTCATTGCAGGACATGAAATAAACCCATTTAAAACATTAGCATTTCTATTTATTATAATTAAATCTAGCAAAAGGAGATAAAAAGAGAAATTCCATCTAAAAGAATTGTAGACAATATAAAGTACATGGACTCAGTCTTTCAAAACAAACACAGGAATCATATGCACACAATTATAAAACATTTTTCACATAATAAAGTCAAATCTAAACAACTGGAGAAATAGTAAATGCTCATGGACAGACTGAATCAATATAATAAAGAATGACATTTCTACCTATATTAATTTATTTATTTAGTGGCAAAGGAATCAAATTATCAAAAAAAGTATTTTGTAGAAATAGAAAAATTAATTTTTAAAAGTCATCTAGAATAAAAGGTCAAGAATATTAAGGAAATCAATAATAATTAATAATAATAATATTAATAATAATAATAACTTGAAGGAAGGGTCCTAGCAGTACCAGATCTCTTTTATGAGCACTTCCAAGAAGCCTCTTTGGACTTGAGATCAATTCATATCACTCTTTGAGATTTCCACTGAACATTTTGTCCTCATTTGAGTTAGTGTTTTGTTCTTCCCTGTCACCATAGTAGCTTTCTATGGTCAAGGTTATTTTGTTTCTTGCTCATTTTCTTTCCTTTTTTTTTTTTTTTTTTTTGTTATTCCCTCCCTTTTGTTTTTAACTTTTATGGCTGAGTTTTGCTCCTGAGGTAAAGGGGACACTGTCCCAAGCTTCCTGTGTAATCAGGAATTTGACTTTGAACAAAGGAGCCACTTGTTTTTGCAGGGGGAGCCTTATCTGCTCTTTCCAGGAAATAGTCTGGTTTCTCAGAATTTACCTTCTAAACCAGGACTGGACACTGCTCCACTGGTTTGCTCCTCTTCTAAGCCAGGACCAAAGGTCCTGCTATGATTAAGACCCTCTCACTAGCTTTCCAAGATTCCTCCTGATCTGGGTTGAACACTATTTTCATCCCAGTGACACTGACCTTTCTTGGAGATTTTCTAATCTATCTTGAGTTGGAGAGTAGTTTCATCCATCAGACTCTCTTCAGAGCCTTGGTTTCATGTGGTTTTTGATGGAAACTGGAAGAGTAGTGTCCTGGCCATTTTGACTCCAACAATGAAAGTTTGTGTTTGTTTTTAACACTATTGTTTTAGTCTCAGCAATATATCAACAATATTAAACATCAATGGAAAATCAAAGGGATAAATCACATTTTCTATACTAATGGATAACCCACTAAAAGATATTATAATTTGGAATGAATAAAAACTAAATAAGGGAGGGAAAATACCTTTCCCAAGTAAAAATAAAAAGGTGAGTATAAACTGTAATTTTATATCAAGATATGATTATGTCAAACACATATTTAAAGGATATGTTCTACAAAGTAGTATTTTGTAAAGGAAGCCACTGATGCATGTCAATGTGGGGAATTAATATCCCCAACATGAAGTTTACTCTCAAACACTTTTTCCTACAAAATATATTATAGAGCTTCATGCCTGGCTTTCAATAGACCATATTCAGTATAATTCACACATAAAGCTCTCTTTTATTGGACATAGAGAAGCAAGCAACCTGGACATTCATTTAAATCATAGAAAACTGGGACTCAAAATGTACCTGGAAGGCATTTCAGACGTTATTTTTTTAAAGATGAAAAAACTGAGGAGTTATGAAAAAAAAAAGAAGAATAGGATCAAATCTGACTCTAAATTCAGTAATTTCCCCCATATGACAAGAATGAGTCTTTGCATTATCAACATTATTGAACTAAGATATTGAGACAAGCTATTTAATTTACTGAACATTGCATAGAGAAAACAAAAAGGTTACTAGATTTTTACTAAATTCCTTTTTCATTGATAATAAAGAAAAAAATTATGAAAAAACAGGTTTTTTAATCCATTTTATTCTTTTTATTAATAACATCTGATTGCATGTAGAATATATCTAAAATCTCAATTTGTAGTTTTTCATTTTAACTAGCACCAAAATGGCCTTGTGGCAGAATGGATAAAAACCTGATCTTAAAGTCAACAAGACCTAGATTCAAGTACTAGTTCTGACACACATAAACTTACTTGTCAGAATCTACTAATTCAATAAGACAAGTTGCTGGTTAAATCAGTGGAAGGAGTTTACAGACTAGTGGATTCTCATAAAAAATAGTTTTATGCCTTCTCTTCATCCCTCCCCTTTAAAAGGGTGGGGAAAGGTAATGTTTTTACAAATTCCATATGCACACATTTCATATGGGTTCTGGTATGACAATTTAGAATCCCAGATTCTTTGGAATCCATGGTATGTTTAAAAAGAAAAAAAAAAAAAAAACAGAGGAAAGCCTCCATGAAGTCAGATGGATTCTCTGTGGAGCATTTACAGGGAGGAAATAGGAAAGAAACATATACACAGAATGAGAAGGTTTGTAGAAATTGTGATTCACAGCAATGAAGACTCCCCATATTGAGAATATTATGAACCTCTATTCTGCTGGTCATAAAATCTCCATGTGGGATTCTATTTCCTCACTTGTAAAATTAGGCAGCTAAATATGATAAACAATAATGTCCCTTTCTTGTTTAAATATATACAAAGGGTCATACTTCAATAGTAAAAGTAATAATTTTCATCGAAACTGATGGTATAGGACCAGGTATTAAGAAACTGAGGATAGCAAGAAAGGTAAAAACAACAACAGCAAAACAAAAACAAAACAGTCTCTATTCTTCAAGAATGTATATTCTCATGGAAATTGATAAAATGACAAGTAGTCTCAGGTGGTTGGGTTATAGGGGACCTGGAAAAAAGTGAAAAGGTAGAAATGGGTCAGTTTATGAAAATCATTAAATTCCAAACAGAGAATTTTATCATTTTGAGCATAGAGGTAATAAAAAGCTCCTGTATTTTATTAAATACAGAGATGCTTATGTTTTAGAAAAATCAACTGAAATCAAATACTTGTTGGATATTGTTGTTCAAATCATTTTTCAATAGTGTCTTATTTTTTGTGAGCCCATTTGGGGTTTTCTTGGCAGAGATACTGAGTGGTTTGCCATTTCCTTTTCCAGATCATTTTATAAATGAGGAAACTGGGACAAACAGGATTAAGTGACTTGCTTAGCGTCACATAGCTTTTAATTGTTTGAAGCCAGGTTTGAACTCAGAAAATGAGTGTTTTTAACTCCAAGCCCACCATTCTATCCACTTAACATGGGGTACTTTCTATAGTACTCTATGATATATTGGTTAAGTCCTAAGGTGTAACTTGAGGGACAATGAGGTTGGACGATTATTTTGAATGACACCTGAAGTAATACAAGTGAGACTTGAATCCAGATCTTCCTATTTTTCAAATGAGTTGAAGAAAAAAATAGGAAGATGTGGATGCTAACAAATCAAAATCTAATGGAATATATCAGCAATGTCCCTGCCAACAAATCTGCCAACCCAAAATTTTGTTAACTTTAAAGAAGGAATCAAAGAATCAATTTTTTTTTCTAAAATACACACATTTAATTTCCCTATCAAAAAATAGTCTAAAACACTTTAGATACTATTATTTCTCCACAATGATAAAAATGCTTTCTATACTTTTAACCCTTAAGGTTTAACTTAAAATTAATTTTATAATAATTTCTCTCAAAACTCCCAAATTGTCATTTTTAAATTTTTTAGGTTTTTCTTTCTTATCCTTCTATTTTTTTTTTGAAACTCAGTTTCCAGGCACACTGGAAATAGTAACTTAAAATTGGTATAGTGGAACAAGTCAATGGTCCATTTAGTTGAATATCCTGCTTTTAAAAATAGCCCTTGCCAAATGTTTCAGAGGAAGGCATAAAACCTCCACAATGGACCTAATTGTACAATACTGTACCATAGGGGGAAATTTTCCTCCAGTCCATCCGGTAAGTAGTTAATGCTCTGAAGCATGGGAATTGATAGTCCTTGTAATTTTTATTCTAGCCTGTTATAACCCTTTAAATGATTTTTACAGCATCTAAAACAGACATGAGAATACTCTCATCAGAAGGAAAGAATTCAAGATGGCAGCCAGGATGGACTCTCAAGGGCCTGATTCTCAGCAACAGTTTAGATGTCAATTTTGCTTTACAGAGGTTCTTTCCACCTCTATTTTGTGGCACATATAGCCAAAGTCCAAAAGAAACCAAGACATAATTAACATGGATGTGGTAATGTGTCCTTTGAGAGGATTCCTGATCCATTTCATTTGGAGAGGAGGATTATGAGACAAAGACATAGAGGCAGAAATAGATGCATCAATAGAGAATAAAATGAGAAAGGATAAGAAGACAGAAACAGATATAGAAGGTCAGAATTAGAATGAAGAGAGGAAGAAAGAAAATAGGAAGAGGGAGAGTGCCAATGGATTCTTTTGGATCTGTGATTTCAGTCACAAGAGGAATTCACAGTGAAAAAGTCTCAGAAACTCTTCAGAATGTATAATCCTCGACCAGAGTCACACAATATGTGTTAGAAATGACTTAAACTCAGGTTTATTCTGTGACTAAACTTTTGGTTCTCTACCTCAGTTCATTATATTAAATCCCACTTCCCTATGACTGATCATCTTAGAACTTCTGAATATTTTTGAGTTATTTGGACCCCTATGTCAGTCTGGCAAAACTCATGAACCTTTTCTCAGAAGAATGTTCTTAAATGTCTAAAATAAAATACTAAATTACAGAGGATTGAAATGCAATACATATCATGTATAAACAATAAATTAAATGACAATATATTATACATAACATGCTACATAATATATAAACTTCATACACACATACATACATGTGCATGTATGTGCAGTTTATATATATATATATATATACACACACACATATATATACACACACACACACATATATATATATATATGTGTGTATATATATATATGTACATATATATATATATATATATATATATATATATATATATATACCATAGAAGTGTGCATGCATGAGTAGGTGAATATACAGTGTAATACATATACACAATGTGTGTGTGTATATATATATATATATATATATATATATATATGTTGAGTCTGATCATTGGCCATTGAAAAGGGAAAAATATCATACTGAATATATAAATTTCTCAGATAAACTTCTCTAATATGTTTTTTTTTTTTTGGTTGTTGTTTTGTTTTTGCTGAGGCAATTGTGGCTAAGTGACTTGCCCAGAGTCACACAGCTAGGAAGTGTTAAGTGTCTGAGCCCAGATTTGAACTCAGGTATTCCTGACTTCAAGACTGATGTTCTATCCACTGCACCACCTAGCTGCCCTTCAGATAATATTTTTAAAATTTATTTTAATAGTTTTTATTTACCAGATATATGCATGGATAAATTTCACAACATTGACAATTGCCAAACCTTTTGTTCTATTTTTTCCCCTCCTCCCCCCCCCCCAGATGGCAGGTTGACCAATACATGTTAAATATGATAGAGTACATATATTGTATTTAATTAAAAATATATGTATACATGTCTAAACAGTTGCTTTGCTGTACAAAAAGAATCGGACTTTGAAATAGTGTACAATTTGACAATTGCCAAACCCTTTGTTCCAATTTTTTCCTTCCTTCCCCCACCCCAGATGGCAGGTCGACCAATATATGTTAAATATGTTAGTGTATAAATTAAATACAAAATATGTATACATGACCAAACAGTTGTTTTGATGTACAAAAAGAATCAAACTTTGAAATAGTGTACATTTAGCCTGTGAAGGAAATCCAAAATGCAGGTGGACAAAATTAGAGGGATTGGGAATTCTATGTAGTGGTTCATAGTCATCTCCCAGAGTTCTTTCGCTGGGTGTAGCTGGTTCAGTTCATTACTGCTCTATTGGAACTGATTTGGTTCATCTCATTGTTGAAGAGGGCCACATCCATCAGAATTGATCTCCTGGTCCTGCTCACTTCACTCAGCATCAGTTCATGTAAGTCTCTCCAGGCCTTTCTGAAATCATCCTGTTGGTCATTTCTTACAGAACTGTTAGGATTACTAGGTGAGAACTCAGGTTGTCTGGACAGTGACAAGGTGAGAATTCAAGTTTTCTGGACAATTACAAGGTGAGAACTCAGGTTGACTTGATAGAAGGAGCAAGCTCATTGGATGAAGTGGTTCTTCCCAGAAGCCCTTGCATTATCCCACGCCCATTCTCTGGGAGGATAAAAAGCAACAGTGGGCCTGGAAAGTGAGTCTACATGGAGAAGGATAAGAGCTGGAGGAGATTTAAGGAGGGGACTCTGCATTGCATCAGGCTTGATGGGGCTCTCTGCAGGAAGGGAAGTCACTTCTAAGGACAAGAGTTAACGGCAACTGCCTGGAGACAACGGTTCGTTACAGGAAGAAGAATCTGTCAGAGAGATTTGAGTAGACACAGCAGATCTCTTCCCAGAGAGTGATCCGGCAGCTTCTAGAGACGACAGCTCGTTATAATTGGCGTCCACACGTGGGGCAAGGACTTTTGCTTATCCTGACAAGAGGAGCTAGACCAGACCTTTGCACAGAACAATAATCAGATAAGCTTCTTTAAGTAGAAGTTCTGAACACCTTTTACTTCTTATTCAACATGAAGCTATATGATAAAGACTTTTGAAGTCTGACCGGTTTTTCTATTACTGAGCTCAGGAACCAAATGGGGTTTGGAGGTGATTCCCTTCTCTTGTGTGGATGAATTATTTTCTTTCCAATATTTCTGTTAGATTGCCTAAATACTACAATAATTAATAAAATTATAATGAGAAGGGCTTATGCCTTTGGAATTTGAATCTAAAGCACCCTCAGTGAAGACAATCGTCCAACTATTTTGGAATAATTTGAAGAGTATCAAAGAAGCCAATATAAATGTGGAATTTTGATATAGGTCAGGGGTTCTTAACATATTTTATGTTGGAGCCCTCTTTCATAGTTTGGTAAATCCTATGGATTAATTCTCAGAATATTGTTTTTAAATGCATAAAATAAAATGTATATGATTACAAAAAAGTAACTAAAAAGAAAAATATTTAAATAAAATATTTAAGATATTAAGCATATTTTAAAATAAAGTTTATAGACCCCAACTTAACAAACAGTGTCTTAGGCACTGGGAAAAATTACTAGTTATGCTCATAAAATTATTATTAGTATGTGTTTTTAAATAAAATGTCTTTTTCTTTTTTTCTCTCTAAATGACATCTTCATCTTGATCTAGAATCAAGGCATATATTCACAATTACAAAAAGAGAAGCATATCTTTCAGATTCTGTAATCAATTTAAAAACTTTCTTTAACTTCAAAGATCAATAAACCCTGCCAACTCATCTATGTCACTGAAATATTGTAATAACAAAAGAGCTAACTGTCAAATTTCCAAGTAAATATTTCCCAATTTGGAAATGTTTTAAATATATGGGCTAGGTGAAACAAAGGTCTCTTGTATGAAGATGGTCAAGCTAAGTTAAGAGTCACACAATCTAAAGTTTTCATTGACAACTCAATAAGACTTAGAGCTTGTGAGTAGGGTCACATTATCTATATCTTCTAGGATCCTGCCATCTTCTCCCTCCTAGTTTAAGGTTCCTATTTCCAATGGTATTAAAATAAATATCTAATATGTTAGATTGTCAAACTTTTTAGCCTTCTGCAAACGTGATCATTTTCCTTTTCTTTGTTGCTTTTAACTATTACTTTTGTTAGCAGTTAAAATAATTTTTGGGAATAGTAAAAATTCATTAATTGTCTTGAGAAACAAAAAAGAAGATATATTGGGAAACTGGGTTCTATTTGAAAATGTATCAGAAAGGGAAAAATAATTCTTCCCTCTTCCCCGCCATCTTTACCAAGTTACTAAGGTTTGGAGTTCTTTCAACCTGTAGGTAAACCAAAAAATAGAATAATTTTGGAAAGTTCTCAATTTATGTGAATATGATGAATCACCTTCACATTAGGCTTATCTTGGCATTCATCAGGCATTATTACAGCTCCATACAGCATACAGAGAATAATGGGGCTAGATAACATCAAACTTTAACAACCATTTCACAGCTGACTATATAAGCCATTGCTCTAAAGAGAAACATCATGGTCAAGTGTAGAGAAATCCAGGTTTGAAGCCAAGAAGACCCAGACAAGCCCCAACTCTGACACATATTATCTCTGTGCCCATAAGCAAGTCACTTAATCTCATAGTTCTTTAATGATAAAAGTTAGCATTTCTATATTTAGGTTGTCAAAGTGTTTTACATAAGTTGTGTCATTTGATCCCATACAAACCTTTGAAGTAAATTGTTTTTACAAAGTCTAAGATTCCAAATTAGAAAAAAGGTTCTGTCCTGCTTTAATGAAGAGGATTTTTCTCATGGGAATCTCCCCATTGTAATGAAATTACCAGTCCATCTAATTCCTATCCTTGAAACCAAAAATGAGATGAATTGGAAGGAAAAAGAGCCAAAAAATGGACTTTGAAATCCTTGGATAAATGGTTCCAAAATGGGTCCCAAAAAACCCTATTCATTATAATCATTTTTGTTGGTCTGAAAAGGTCGTTGTCTCATCCAGAATAATCAATCCTTCCTTCCATCCCATTGTCCAAAATGTTAATAGAATTTAAATTGGTTTAAAAAGAGTTGCATTGTTTATTCACTGATCACTATGGGAACTTTCAAAAGTGAGCAAACTTCAAACTCTGCCAGGCTGGAAAGGAAGAAGATCTCACCCCAGAGAAGGAAATCGAAATCCCAAGGGGGACAGTCAACGTTTGGATGAAGAGAAAGAAAAACAAAAAATAAGAATAACTAGAATGATTTGAAAAACCAAAGCACCTGATTCTATTTCTCTGAAGGCAGCCTCCTCTTCTAGAACAGCTTAGCAATCAATCATGCACATTGTTTATGCTCCCCTCCCATTGCAAAATAACATAAAAAATGAAATTCAAACTTCACTGTGACATATTACTATTCTGTATCTTAATACAGTTGCCTGCTTTTTGTTCAGTTAGTTTCCTTTCTCTTCTTTTCCTGTTCTTTTTAAAGAGCATGAGTATAGAATTCATTTTCTTCCCAAAGTCCTCTCCAGACTTTTAATGGCCATCTGAATGCCTTAGGCCTTCCTTGACCACCTCCACCCCAACTGGAGTTGTTTTGTGCCATGTTGTTTATACTACTACAATTTAGAGACTTAATCACAATCTGCTGATTTTTATTAATTAGGAGTGTGTATATGTATGTGTGTGTGTATGTGTGTGTATGCATTTCTCCCAGCAGAGTTAAATCAGCAGTAAACCACATCTCATAATGTTGGGACTAGAAATCAAGGAGAAATTCATTCAACTCTTGGTTCTAAGACTTGATTCCTGACAAGTCTGATCTCACTCAGCTTTGGTTTCCTCTTATAAAAAATGAGAATAATGACAATTATAGTACCAATTTCTTGAAAAATATCTTGGGATTCAAATCAGATTATATTTGTAAAAAATGTGTCCAACATTAAAGAGCTATTAAAATGTTGATCATGAGTAGATATGGCCTTGTGGAGAAGGTGCTGAAATAAGAAGATGCAGGTTCCTATGTAGTATCAAACACTTAGCTGTATGACTTGATTCAAAGCACTCAAGCTCACTAAGATTGTAAAATGGGGAAAATAGCATCTGCCTCACATGTTTTTGTGAAGAATAGACACCCCCCTCACACACACATATTGCTTTGCATCCATTAAAGTACTACATTCACAAGAACTTAAAAAATAAGAATTTAATTAACTTTAAAAATTAAAATTTAATAAATAATTTGTAAAATTAATCTTAAAGGGCTGTAGAAATATGAACTCTCTTTCTCTGTGTCTCTCTCTGGCTTTCTATATCTATCTCTATCTTTCTTTGTCTCATTACCTCTCCTTATTTCTGTAATTCTGTCTCTGTCAGCCAGTCAACAATAGGCATTTATTAAGCACCTACTATATGCCAAGTAGGCAATTAAGTGGTCCAGTGGATAGAGTGCCAGGCCTGGACTTTGTGAGTTATCTGGCCTCAGACACTTACTAGCTAGGTGACTCTATGCAGGTAACTTAACCCTATTTACTTCAGTTTCCCCATCTGTAAAATGAGCTGGAGAAGGAATGGCAAACCACTTTATTATCTTGTTCAAAAAAAACCCAATCAGGTCATGGAGAGTTGGATATAATTGAAACAAAAAATGAACAACAATGTGCCAAGAATTGTGTTAAACAATGGGGATACAAAGACAGACAAGGCAATCTCTCTCTAATTCCACACTTTGCCTTCCTCAAGTATATATTTCCAATGAGGTTATAAGCTCTTCAAGGTCAAAGAGCACTTCTCACATGGGTTCTTGTGTCCAGCAGTGGACAATTCTGGTAGATTATAAGAATGAGAGGTCAAAGTTACCTTTGACATAATTTCATCCAACTTCTTTCCTTCCTGGATGAAGAAACCAAGAACCAGGGCATATCTATGGCTTAAAGTTACCCTGGGGGTATGTAATAAAGCCAGGACTTAAAAACAATTTCTCTAATTAAATATAGTGTGATTTTTCCACCATATCATATTGCCTTTCTACCATGGTGCACAATGAGTCACTAGTAAACACTTGTTGAATCTCAAAAGACCTTTAGCAGATGTTTACAAAACTAAATTTTACTTAAATAGTTTACTTAAGGAGCATACCAGGTAATATTTGATCTAGAATCCAGCATGGGCATTTCTAGCTCAGCTCAACATCTCATGCAGTTATTAGCCAGCAAAAGAGAGCATCAGGCCCTTAGTCATGATTAATGAATTCATTTTTATTTCATTTTGAGGCTAAAACTAGGATGAGTTAAATCTCCAAAGCCCTATAACTCTAGTATAACACATACTTCTAAATCATCTTTTCTTCCCTCTCTTGTCAACTAAATTGGTCTGGCTTTATGAGCAGCATTTAATCCCCCCAAACAGATGTACTCTTCCCTTAAGGCACTGGATGGGGCCAGTTGGCCCACAGAAGCAGTCTGTGTGTGTATGTGTGTGGGTGTGTGATTATTAGATATGGCAAGTTAAAAGGACCAAGAAACAAGACTGCAAGCGATGGAAGATAATGCAAAGAGCAAAGGTCTAAGACTTCTGAGAAAATAAAAATAATGATGGGGGGGGACTTGCCCAGGGTCTACAGGTAACAGGTAACTTTCTACCCACTGTACTATCCAGTGCCTTGGCACAGACCTATCACTAGATCAAGATGGTATGAGAGGATCAAGTAATATGTCTTCAGTCAGATGACGGGAATTCAAGAATCAACTGTACTTCTTACTATATGTCTGGGTGACTCTGGGAAAATCACTAAACATATCTATCTGAATGGAAATTTTCCTACTTGTTATATAAGGGGATTACACTATATGATCTTTTAACTCTAAATATGTAATCTTTTAAAATCACTTTGTGAACATTTAAAATTCTCTCTGAATATAAATATGAAGTTTTAATTTTTAATAAGGGTAGTTGAGCAGTGCAGTGGACAGAATTCCTGGCCTGGAGACAAAAATGATCTGAGTTCAAATCTACTCTCATAGACTTTACCAGCTGTGTGACCTTGAACAAATCATATAACCTATTTGCTTCAGTTCCTCATCCATAAAATGAACTGGAGAAGGAAGTGGCAAACCAATCCAGTATTTTTGCCAAGAAAATCCAACCTGGGATCATGAAGAATTGGACATGACCAAAATGACTGAACAACAACAGCAACAACAGCAATTTTGACATTAAATAAAGATGAGGATGTATTTTTAAGGTGCTATAGAGATTGACAAAGCTTTGATCCTCCAACATGGGGTTATGAAGAAAATTGGATATGACCAAGATGACTGAACAACAACAATAATTAGAGATGAGGGTGCCCTTTTTAAGGTGCTTGTAGAAGTTGACAAAACTTTGATTCCAAGATATACCTAACAGGTAAACAATGCAAGATTTATTCCCCCTTGTTGCAGAAGGGACAGAATCAACAAATTGAAGCGACTTTGAATGATTCTATAACTAATGAGAGCTGGGGTTGGAATTCCAGTCTAGGTCTGTTAACTCAAGTCCAGATTTCTTTCCATTACAAAATATTGGCTCAAAGTCCATGGGTTGGGGCCAGGCTCAGTCTCCAAAGATGAAAATAGTCCAGATGATGGGGAAGACTGATCTTAGATTTGACCAAAAGACCCCTGAGATATCAATTTGGATCCAAGTCCTACCCTGAGAATTCTATTTGGCTCAAGAGTCTGGAGGTTCAAGCTCACATTACTGACCACAATAGATCTCTGGAAAGCAGTAAATATACTGCCCACCAAGGAATCCTGAAGATTAGCAGAAGCAGGGAAGCAGCTACAGGCCTTCCTACAAAGGTCAGAATCTGAATCAGTCCTCTGTTCCCCTTCAGCTTAGGCCTTGATCTATTCAGGTCAAAGCAGCCCCTTCTTATCCAGAGGGAAATCAGTAATTCTCGATCTAAAAAGGAAGAGATATCATCAGAGTCTAGGACACAGAGGTGACCATATCACAGAGCTGAAAAAAGAAGACAAAAGGGTTTTAATATTTCAGTTAATTGGAGGGGGGCCCTCTCTCCAAAGGCCTATTACTCCATGCCCTTCCTGAGCCGTGAAATCTTGCTGATGGGGACTTCCCTTGCCAGGAAGAAGCCCAACTGGCTATTATCAGGAGTAACCTAGTCCCAGATTGTCTTGTTTATATAGGATTATTTGTAAAGATGGAACTCTATCTGCCTCCATTGTCTATCCCTCAAACCTCTGGGCATCTTTAAACAACCTTTGAGGTATTGATTAGTGTATCTTTTAGACAGGTCTGGGATCTGATCTGCTAGGTCTTCCATCTAGCTCCTCCTTAATCTCTCTCTCTCTGAGATACCTGGTACTTCCCCTCATCCCCTAAGAAACCCTCAAAAGCTATATTTCCCCTATGAAATAAGTTCCCACAGTGAAGATTCCTTCTAAGTCCTTTTCAGGACTAAGCCCACTTCAGGGCCAAAACTCTATCCACTATATCATCTAGCTGCCCCACACAGTTATTTCTTAAACCTATAACTTAATTTTCTTCAGTTATCAAAAAATTATTTTTTCTTTCCCACTATAAATCTGCCAGATTCAAAAAAGAAAGAAAATCAAAGTCCTTCAACAAATATTTAGTCAAGCAAAACAAACTCCTACATTGATCATGTCCAAAATATATGCCTCATTTTGCAACTCAAGTCCATGATCTCTACTTTTCTTATTTAATTCTGAAACCTAGATCTTCATTCATTATCAATATGTCTCCAATTTATGCCCTGATATAACTCTGTTCCCTTTCTTAAACTATCTTGTATTTAATGACTTTTTAAATATTTATATTTATTTGTTTTATGATTCACTAAATATTTTATAATGCTTTATTAAATAACCATGAGAATATCTATTATTTAAAATAATCCTCTATATATAATATTTATATATACTTAATGACAATAACTTGTATTTTATTATGCTTTAAGTTTTGCAAAGTACTTTACAAATATTATCTCATTTGATTTTCACAGCAACCCAAAAAGGAAGTGCTGTCATCATTTCTATTTTACAAATGAGGAAATTCAACCTAAAAGAGGTTATGGTTTATCCAAAGTTATATAGCTGAAGAAGCTGAGGTTGGATTTAAACAGAAGTTTTTCTTATAACAAGTTCAAGACTGGGTCTCCTAGTTTCCCTATTTGAATGATAATTCATTGTACCTGATTCTTTGTGTGAATACCATCGGCAGATAGTAGATACTTAATAAATATTTGGTTGGCTAATTGGATTGTCCATCAGTCAGCAAGACATATTCCTAAACATAAACATTCCTTATCCCTTTGGATTTTTCCAAGGGAATATTTTGATTGACCTCCTTTCTGTGCTCCTAGATCTTATTTTTTAGTTTAAAAAAGTATTTCAGGGTTTGGTGCAACTAGAACAATGCCACATGTCAGCACTACCCCAAAGTCCCTAATGACATTACCACTAATCTAAACATAAAATGAAATCCTGAGTGGTCACAGTAATTGGATATAGTGCATGTATTTCTTCAAAATGTTTTTGGTTAAAGCTAATAGCCCACTCTAGATTCAGCTGTTGTAGGGAAATTCCCTCATAATTGTACCTTTCCTAAACAGTAACAAATATGTTCGTTTACTTGTGAGATCTATTACTCACAGAGACATTACCATTCCATTATGTCAAATGATCAGTGTCACTGAGGCAGTTGTGTTTCTGGTGATAATAAAAAGAAAAAAAAACAGGAAGGAAAGAAAAAAAAATAGAAAGAAAGAAAAGAAAGAGGAAGGAGAAAAAGAAAGATGATGGAGAAGCCTTTGCTAGAAAACCACAAGGGAAAAGAAACCCACTTTTCCTGGGTAACTCATTCCACTTTGGGAAAGCTCTATTTGCTAGGAAGGTTGTTTTTTTTTTTTAATTTCAAGTTTATATTTTCTTATTTTCAACTTCTATCAAATGTTCTTTGTTCTATCACCAGGGATAAAGCAGAAAATATCTTCCTTCTTCTACATGAAATATATATTCTCAAATATTTAAAGATAATAATCATATTCACTTTCCCACTCCTGATCTATTCTTTAATTTAACGATTCGAAGTTCGTTCAAATTATCTTTAAATGGAATACACTTGAGTGCCCTTCTCTGGACACTGTGAACATCCTTTCAGCCATCAGGGACTGAGGGACTGGTATTAGTTGTACTAAGAGTGTTCTAGTTGCATAGGGAATTAGAAGGACTTTTGACTTACATTATCCCAGCACAAAGTACACATACAAAGGGAATGATCTGCCCTTTCAATGGCCCTTTGGCGTCTTTCCCTTCCTGGTAGTGAATGGGGCAGAGCTGCTGTAATATAAGGGGAAGAGGATGGTGCAAAGGGCAGTTCCTCTCTTTAACCTGGTCACCATGGATTCATGACCATGTGCCAGTTCTCTTTCTTTGTGACTTTCTTTGTGCTTCATCCCTGGTGATAGAACAAAGAACATTTGATAGAAGTTCAAAATAAAAACTTGAAATTAAAAAAAAAAAAAAAACACAACCTTCCTAACAAGTAGAGCTTTCCCAAAGTGGAATGAGTTACCCAGGAAAAGTGGGTTTCTTTTCTCTTGTGGTTTTCTAGCAAAGGCTTCTCCATCATCTTTTCTCCTTGCTTTGCTTTCTTACTAAATTCCTTTTCTAAAAGCTAGTGTATGATTTTAATAATAGGGAGCATTCTAGAAGGAAAGAACATGTTAGTGTGAGAAACCTTTATCCCTTCAGGATTCAACATTAAATCTTGAGTACAGTGGTAATATTCTTTCTGAACATCAAACCTCTCAGGGTGAATACATATTGGGAGCATGAACCCAGAAAAATTCTATGGCTAGAATACAGTAGATAACATTAACAAATACTTAAGAACTGGTTTCAATGTAAAGATGGGTTTAAGAGAAGATGGGGCAAAACATATTGTAAAATAGTTCAGGAATAAGAATAAGGCTAATGGCTGGATCCATATTTATACAATTCAAACATTTTGCTTCAGAAGGACATTAGGAGGTGAAGATCTGGTGAGCATCAAATGACATCGTAAGAAGTGAAATATCTTAGTAGTTGTAGTCTGTACCCACATCAATGACACTATATTTTCATAGAAGTGCATATAGTTATGTAAAGTTTATGTCAAATAACTTTGGAGAAGAAATCCAAATGCAAAAATAGTGTTTGAAAGGGCAGAAAGAGTTTCTACATTTGAGGCTTTCCCTTCAGGCAAAAGAGAAATTGATCTGTCTATTTTCAAAGACTATGTTTTTTGAGAGATACATGGGTGTTTGTCCTAATCCACATGGACAGTATCCCTCCTTTTAACCAGTGTAGATATGGACATCTGGACATTCTCAAATTGTTGTTCTGCACTATCCATGAAGCTAGTCTTGTGGCAAAATTCAGCAAATGCCCATGTGGGCTTCCAGAAGTCAGTTATCTGGCATATATAGTATGGGAAGCAGGTACTCCATCAAATTGAAGTAATTTAAATTTGGCAGGCTCCTATTTTCAAGAGACAATCCAGGCTGAGGCAAAGCTTTATTTCTGTTCATTTGAGGACCACAGCAAGGCCTTTGCCTCATTTAACACATGAGGATAAACACAATATGGTTTTTATGGACTTCAGAGTATCAACAAACATTCAAAAAATGGAAACAGACTAAGTTTCCTAATGACTTTTGATCCTTCCCCTTCTCCCAGAGGGGAAATGGAGAACTAATCCACCTTTCAAAATCAAGATTGGTTACAACTTTAAAGTTGTGAGCATGGCATAATTAAGAGAATACTTGCTAGCAAGTCAAGAAACCTGAGTTCTTCTGATCTTTGCTATGTTTACTACCTGGCTCTGTGCAGACCTAATCATGAACATTAGAAAACTATATACTGTTACATGGTCTTTTAGTTCAATGGTATCAAACTCAAATAGAAATGAAGGTCATTAAACTACACATCAGGATCCATGGCTATTGCATATTGATTTAGAATACTGCATAATCACATTATTCTGTTGTACTATTGAATTTTCATTTATTTTGTTAAATATATCCCAATTAAATCTTAACCTGGTTCCAGTTCCACTTTAGAAACTGATCCTGTTTGACATTTCTACATGAAGAAATTAAAAGACTTTTTTTTTTAAGTTGAAATTGCCAATCTAGATGTAATAATAGCTTTGTTAAGATAGATGTAGTTCAGTGCTTTGGGATTATAAGCAATACCTCTATTTGAAGGGCTGGGTCAAAAATGATTGATTGGTGACCCAGCCATAAAAGTCACATCTCAGGTCATCTATAAGAAGTATGAGAACATAGTCTCCTTTTTTGAACATGTATTTTGAAATTCAGATAGCTTTGCTCCTTGAGCTCCTAGTAGGAGATGGAATGAGGATTTCTGATCCTTCCAAAGTCCCAGAAGGTATGACATTTCACACCTTGAGCAAATGGCAGCAAATCCTTGTTTTTGCCCAAAGGAATCTGAGATAATACTTCAACTTTTTGGCTGCATCTTTTCTGTTTCTTTGCCAGAAACCAAGTCAATGATCCTGAGAAGAGATCAGTTCCACACTTGGGAGCAGTATTTTGAGTTAAAGAAGTCCAAAATTCCAGATTCAGTTGCTGTTGCCCTGGAAAAGTTGGCCTGTAGCTACACCAGTTTTCTGAGAGAATAACAAGATGTTCTACACCCAAAAGGACAAAGGAAGACCAGGCCATCTTCTGAATGACCAGAAGATATGCACTTGGGTACCTTGAGCTGTTCTTGGTGAGGGTGGGTAAAATCTGTCTCCCAGTGTTGCTTTTAATTGGGAGAAAACACAAAAATAGTGAGACTTGCCATTGTAAGCATTTGTCAGTGAGTTTTTAAATTTTGTGTGTTTTAAGCATTGTTTTTAGAAAGGAGAGAATAAATAGCCATCCTACATTTATTATCTACTTTTTATAATGAGCATTTTTTCCTAGAAAGGATCTTACTTTCTTGCAAGGAATATATAAGTCATACCTAAGTTTTTAAAAAGAGATTTTTTTAAGAACTCTAATTGATCTATTCCACTGAGGATACAGAAATCCCCAAGAAGAATCTCTGCTTTTGCTCATAGATGAAGCTTCTATTATGGGATAGGGGCTCACAAGATGAAATTAACAAAATTGTATATAGTAATCACAACTTTCCCTGCACACATCAGAGTGCCATCATGAAAAAAAAAGCTTTTCAAATGATTTCATAGCAATAAACTGGAGAGCCCTCATTCCCCCACACTTACTGATGTCCTAGTCCACAGTAGCTTTTTCTATAGTTCTGGTTCACCTCTTCATTTGCTCAGGGATTTTCATAGATAATTAGAGAAGTAAAATCATTGAGATAGAAGAATCATTGAAGAGATATTTGGATAAATATAAGGAAAAACACACACATACTTCATATAATATGCATATATATTAGAAATTAGCATATATTGGCCTATATATATACTTGGAAGAGTCTATATATTATTAAAATTAATATATGTTAGACTATACATTATATATATATATACATATATATATATACTTAATACACATATACACATATGTGTGTATGTATATGTTTGAATATAAAGAAATTTACTTTGTAAACAAATGATGGGATATATAAAGGTAGAAGGCAGCTTGAAAGAAATATCATAAAGGAATTTTAGTAGCCTACAAGCACAATATGGGTCAATGGTGTGACATGTCAGATTAAAAAATTGATGTGATCTTGGGAAGTATTAAGAAAGACAGTTTCTAGAAATAAGTAGTTGAAGAATGATTTCAGAAAAGCCTGGAGAAACTTACATGAACTGATGCTGAGTGAAATAAGCAGGACCAAGAGATCTTTGTATACTTCAACAACAATACTATATGATGATCAGTTCTGATGGGTGTGGCCATTTTCAACAATGAGATGAACCAAATCAGTTCCAATAGAGCAGTAATGAACTGAACCAGCAAAAGAACTCTAGGAGATGACTATGAACCACTACATAGAATTCCCAATCCCTCTAATTTTGTCCGCTTGCATTTTGGATTTCCTTCACAGGCCAATTGTACACTGTTTCAAAGTCTGATTCTTTTTGTTCAGCAAAACAACTGTTTGGACATGTATACATATATTGTATTTAATTTATACTTTAACATATTTAACATGCATTGGTCAACCTGCCATCTGAGGGGGGGAGAGAAGGAGGGAAAAAATTAAAAAAAAAAAGGTTTGGCGATTGTCAATGTTGTAAAATTACCCATGCATATATCTGGTAAATAAAAACTATTAAAACTATATACCGACATGTATTTAAAAAAAAAAAAAAAGAAAGAAGTAAATAAATAGTTGATACCCTGCCCTGGTCAAGTGACAGATGGAATTGAAGATACTTTTATATTTCTGTGCACCAGATTTTAGGATGGAAAAGGATAAGTTAACAAACTTCCACATGTGCAAAAAATATCTACACATCTCTTAAAAACTGAGACCAGAAAGGAAAAATCTGTACCTCATTCAAGGAATGCTCCACATCAGTCCTCCACTAACTCGTCCCCTTTGCATATCACTTTTTATAGTTTCACCAGATATTGAACACTCTAGGAGGAGATGACCAAGTGTTCCTTAAAATGCTTTATCTTTGTGGCTTAAGCATATGACAAGAATGTTTTCTTTATTTAATTTCCAAGGATGAATCCTCAAACTTAAGCATGATGTCTTTTGTTTGTTTGTTTTTTTCATTTCTAGAGAGAATATCAAGCTTGATTGGATTCAGTTATTTAGAGTACTGTGACCATTTATTTGTCATTAGATGAGTTTATATTTCATGTATTACTAAACATATGAAATATGTATACATTTAGTTATAAAATTACCAGCTTAGGTTCTATAAAAACAGGTATGGGTAGGAAAGGAGAAAAAAGTATTTTTTAAAATTTCCAACTGTGTGATGAAACAACTATTAAAATAACTTACAATATTTTTTAAATAGAAAAGTAGATAACTCGGTGGAAGAGACAATATAAGCAAACATTGGCCTAATGATCAATAAATCCAAGCGTTTATGTTCCTTGGAAAATCTCCATATTTGGCAAAAACTTTGGGTAAAGCTAATCAAGAGGTAGAGGGGATCCCCAAATATAAAGCAGATGATTTTGATTGCATGAAATTGAAAAGCTTTTGCAAGAAAAAATATTGTAGCTAAGAAGAGAAATCCACAATGGAGAGAAGGTTAATGTGGGAGGAGAGACCTTTACATATTTTATTTTTCAAAATGACCAGATATCCAATCTTTATAAAAAATAAGATAAATATAAAAGAACAACACCTAATCCCTGACAGATAAGTAATCAATTGAAAGAAACTTCTCGAAAGAACAGTTACGAAGGGATTACATGATGTAGTGAATGGAACTTGGGTTTTTGAGTAAGGAAGATCTGAATCCAAATCCAATCTCAGATATTTAGTGTTAATTGCATGAATCTGAACATGACACTTCAACTCTCTATGTCTGTTTCCTTATTGCAAAATAGGGATAACAATAGCATCTACTTTACAGAAGTGTTGCAAGAATTAAAACATTATAAAAATGATAGGCATCAATATTATTGAGTAGTAGTTACTAATAATAGAGATTAATCTAAAATACTTAGAAATATGTAAATTAAAACAACTGCCCATCAACAGTTAAAAGAATAACAAAAGATACATTAACAATATGGAAGGATATTGCATAAAGATGTGCACATTAATACTGTTATTGCTATTGGAACTGTGAATTTACTGGACCATTTTTAATAAGATAAATGGGTTTTGTAGTTAAATAATATTCAATATTCTAACATTTTAATTGTTATAAAAGTATTTCATGATAATTATTTCACCGAGCTGTGTTGTATCAGTCTTAATGTCCACCTGCTGTTTTAAAGAGGTAAGTATTCATAAAAGATACCCTTCTGCATATACTATAAAATCTATTTCCAAATTTAAAACAATCAGTTTTGAAGTATATTCATTTTGTTCCCTGAATGAATTTTTAGATGAGTTTATTTTTATTATTGTGGAATCTCATGGAATAACACCTGTAATATACTAAGGTTTGATGCAATCAGCACAAAAGGAATTACTGGTGGGAACAGGGAAACTATCTCACCATCTAGTGGGAACCTCTCTTCAATTAGAAGCTGACATAGGCTCTTTCACAAAAGTGATTAGGAGAGGAAAAGCATATATGTTCCTCTTTAATGTGCCACCAGACATTAATTCACAAAGAATTTTTATATTGTTAGATATTCCCATGATTGACTTAATAAAAATCTTTGTATCATATTAACATGTACAAAAGAGACTCCTTGCTGATTCTTCTACTTTGAAAGCTCTGTTTATCTCTTTTAATAAATCTTTGTCAATAATCTGCACGGTAAAATATTGTATTCCCTGAGGATAAAATATCTATTGTACAGATGATGATAGGCAGTTGGTTGATCCTGACATTGAAGTAATGCATAAAGTACATCTATTTATTTTGGACTGTGTTAATAATTTTGGCCAACAAGTGAAATGGAATAGGAAAAGTGGACTAGATTGCTAATGGTGCAGGGATGATGATCCCATACCATACCATAAACCCTAGATATGATCCCATAAGGAAAGTCCCATTTTTCTCACCATAGTTACATCCAGAATTTTGGACAGAAGCTGATGAAGCATGCATGAAGAAAAATAGTGAAGTCTAGTTACAAAATAGAATTGGTTTGGTATAAGAAGTGAGAGAACCAATCCAATTTTATATCATGAACACTGAGTCTGTCTTGTGTTGCCACACATATTATCTTCCATCTTGTTTTTCTATGTGTTTGGGCTTGTTTGTTTAATTTTTTTTAAACCATTCATGGAAAAATATATGGCCTAAGCAAAATGTTGTTTTGTAAAATGCAGGTGGATGCAATTAATTAGCATTTCCTAACACTGGGAAAGACCTTGAAACACACTTGCCATTTCCTAACTTAGAAAGCATTGATGTAAGGAGTTTTCTCACAATTATACATTTCTACTAAGCAATATGTCTTATCTGAATTAATATTTCTTCTTTCTTTCACAGAATACAGACACGTGGTGGGTGGAATGAGATACCTCTTTTTATTTCAGGGAAATTTACCTATTTGTTCTTCTCTTACCAATAATTGAAAAGATCTTTGATCTTTTCTACTATTAGAGATTAGATTACAATTAGAGATCAGATTACATAGTATGGTAACCTAGTTTATATCCTATTGTTTCCTTTTGGTGCATAAAATATTTGTATGTAGACTCCAGAGTCAAATAAAATTCATTATTTCATTGGCATACATTGCTTAATATATCAATGTTATCAGAACTGTGAAAATTTATTTCCTCAATTATTTTATATTTCACCCACCACAAGGGTCCAGAAGAGAATTCCAGCCCATAAAAGAAGCAGAGAACAGTGATAGTCCTTTACCACCTCATCCAGAATACTAAAAAAAAAAGGCCAGATCATTTCTGCCTTCACATTCCCCAACCAAGAGTACTTGTCTGAGTAGACTTGGGATGGGCAATCCCATTCAAAAAAAATTGAATGGGAGGGAGGGATTGTGTTATTCCAACATTTTAATCTTGTTATCTAAGAAAAAATAAAGAAAGAAACAGTTAAAGCCAGAGAAAAAGAATAAAATTCAAGCTTACAGTAGGGAGAAATAAAAACCCTGGAAGGAAAAACTATATATATATCTAAAATGAGAAGCTGTAAAACCTTATTTTCTTTACAAATATCTTAAAAATAAAATTGAAGTAAACAAAAAAAGTCAATGATACAATTAATATTAGAAAAATTTTAAAAACTGAAAAAATAGAAGAGTTAAGACATCTACTATCAACAAGAACAATCCTGTAAAATAAGGAAAGGTAATTTAACAATCATTGGGGGTCCCTGAAATACATAATATGATATAAACTTTTCATAAAAAAGTGCTGTATACAACTACTGGAACCAGAAGCCAAAATAACAACAGTAAGAAAGCAATAAAAGAAGCCTTATGTTTGATCAAATCCAAAAATGTGATTGTTAAATGCCAGGGTTTCTAGGTCAAGGAAAACTATTACATTCAGCCTGAAAGAAAGAAATACAGAGGAGTCAAAATAAAGAAGATTCCAAATAGTTCATTATTAGGGTGCTCCTTCAAAGATCAAGGCTCTTTGTGATAATACTAAATTGATAGAACATAGTAGTATTGAGAGAAATGTGGAAACCCCTACAAGGTTTTCATCTTCTGGGCAGCCACAGTTTGGCTCTTTTTTGTGTTTCAAGTGCACAATCCTCATGGTGTTGAGATTTTCTGAGAGAAGATTACTGTTATAGGAATCTCCCTTCACCTAGATGATGTCCAAATCCTGAACTCTAAAAATTTTATTTCCAAGAAGGAAAGAATCATCTGTTTCTTAGGATTGTTGATACTGTTACATATTAGAAAAAGGAATCAAACAAAAATAGCCATGGATTTTAAGTCTAATGTCAGACCTATCAAGGCAAGTATCTAGAAGCTCCCATTATTGCTTAGGAGCAGTGAGGGTGAAAAAGACCTTTCCTTATCTTCCTTACTAGAAATTCAAGGAAGAGAAAGTATTAAAGAATCTCAAAAGGAAGTGGGGATGACCATTTCCATAACTCGAATAGTCATGTGAGTGTGACTTTTCAGCAGATACATAGAAAGAAAGAAAAGAAGAAAGGAAAGAAGAAAAGAAAGAAAGAAAGAAGGAAAGAAAGAAAGAAAGAAAGAAAGAAAGAAAGAAAGAAAGAAAGAAAGAAAGAAAGAAAGAAAGAAAGAAAGAAAGAAAGAAAGAAAGAAAGAAAGAAAGAAAGAAAGAAAGAAAGAAAGAGAGAAAGAAAGAAAGAGAGAAAGAAAGAAAGAAAGAAAGAAAGAAAGAAAGAAAGAAAGAAAGAAAGAAAGAAAGAAAGAAAGAAAGAAAGAAAGAAAGAAAGAAGGAAAGAAGGAAAGAAAGAAAGAAAGAAAGAAAGAAAGAAAGAAAGAAGAAAGAAAGAAAGAGAGAGAGAGAGAAAGAGAGAAAGAAAGAAAGAAGAGAAAGAGAGAAAAGAAAGAAAGAAAGAGAGAAGAAAGAAAGAAAGAAAGAAAAGAAAGAAGAAAGAAAGAAGAGAAGAAAGAGAGAAAAGAAAGAAGAAAGAAAGAAAGAAAGAAGAAAGAAAGAGAGAAAGAAAGAGAAGAAAGAAAGAGAGAAAGAAAGAGAGAAAGAAAGAAGAGAAAGAAAGAGAGAAAAGAAAGAAAGAAAGAAAGAAAGAAAGAAAGAAAAGAAAGAAAGAAAAGAAAGAAAGAAGAAGAAAGAAAGAAAGAAAGAAAGAAAGAAGAAAGAAGAAGGAAGGAAGGAAGGAAGGAAGGAAGGAAGGAAGGAAGGAAGGAAGGAAGGAAGGAAGGGAAGAGGAAGGAAGGAAGGAAGGAAGGAAGGAAGGAAGGAAGAAAGAAGAAAGAAAGAAAGAAAGAAAGGAAAGGAAGGAAGGAAGGAAGGAAGGAAGGAAGGAAGGAAGAAGGAAGGAAGGAAGGAAGGAAGGAAGGAAGGAAGGAAGGAAGGAAGGAAGGAAGGAAGGAAGGAAGAAGGAAGGAAGGAAGGAAGGAAGGAAGGAAGGAAGGAAGGAAGGAAGGAAGGAAGGAAGAAAAAGTATATAAATAGATGAATGGAGACAAATACATTACACATTTTCAATTTTAATATGAATTGTTAGCTTTTCCTCCACAACTCTGTTAAGCATAGACAATAAACGGAACAGTAAAGCCTCTATTTGCAACATTTGCCAATTTCCAAGGTCTAAATGTTTACACTGAAGATTTAACAATTGGCCCTCTAAGCTGGTTTCAGCCTAAATCAAAGGGAGTGGAGGAGGAGATTTCTCCGTGAAAGTCCATCTTCCATTTTCAGTCAAGTCAATGGGTATTCATTAAGAATTTAGTGATGTGAATATCAAAAAAGGGTGGAGTGGAGTGGCCAAAAGAAGTTCTCTAGAAAGTTTCTTTATAATGGGAGAAATATAATAATCAGACACATATAAAAATACATTTAAAATTAAAATATCTAGAAAGGAGAAAATTTTAGTAGCTGGGAGAAATTTTAAAGATCCCCTGTCATAGGTGGGAAAAATGTCACAAATGAAATCAGAGAAACTAGAGATGAGACGTTAGCACATTCCAGTGATAGAGAATAGCTAGTGCAGAAGCATAGAGACAGATGGGAGAAAACAGAAAGAATAAACTTTTATTAAGTGTCACTTGGCACTACATGCTAAGAATGGCACTAAGTACTTTTTACAAAAATTATCTCATAGGTCTTCCTAATAAACCTACAGTGTAGGTGCCATTATTATCACAATCCCCAATTTACAATTTAAACAGAGGCAAATATAGATTAAATGACTTCCTCAGGATCTCACAATTAATAAATATCTGAGTCTTGATTTTAACATTCCTACTAGCTAGTTCCATGCAATAGGAGATGGAGTGTTACCTTTAAGCAATTTCACGGGTCAATGTTATGGGAATGGAGTATGAATAGAAGAGAATACCTTATAAGGAGAAACTAGTTAACTTTAACACAACTCCTCAATCATGGGAAGCAGTCGGGAATAACTCTGTTATTTCAGTAATGGACATGCTCCTCAATGAAAAGCCAACACGCACATGCAAGTGGAAAAGCCCCTTTCTGACAAATATCTAAGCACTATAATTTCATCATGTGGACAGGAATAGGGATTATATCCTTATTGATTAGGGGTCCTCCCATCATCTCTGTTCCACTAATATTTGCAGCTAATGAAAATGTGAGGAACTATTCAGCTAGGAAAGAAAGATCTTTAAAGAGACTCCTGAGATAATCAAAGAAGTTATTGTCTTGTGCAGCATATATAATGGGAAATAACAAATAGCAAAGAGCTGGGGCATTTCACAGGGCTAAATTATAACTGCCACTCCTTCATGTCTAGAAGCTGAAACCTCATTCATGAACATGCATATTCATGGCTTATTTCATTACTGAATAGAAATCAGACTTCATCACTTCCTTTCTGGATTCTGAATGAGGATGTGTTCTGTTTCATTCCCATAGTTCTATGCATCTTACATGGTTAAACTGATATGAATTTCAAAATATGCTGACAAGAGAGTGAAACAGTTGTCCAGCGCAAAAAAGAGATCTATACACTTGGAATCTATCCTTCTTAGTCCTTGATTTGAACCTCTCCTATGCATAATGTTTTATAGTGCCCTAAGTCTTGCCACAAAATATTTCCATAGTTGCTTTTTCTATTCTTTTTATAGGCACAGGATGCCTGAGAATGATAAGTTCCACCAAAAGAACTATCTTGCTTCTAGTCCAGATTTCACATTCCCATATGGGACTAACCATTCCAACCTACTAACCAGCAACTGTCACACACAGAATTAGCAGGACAGTCTATCTGAAGGACTGTGAGTAAGAGATAGGTGGCAACAGGGATCAAAGAAGTTAAACCACAACCACCACCTTGACTACCATAAATTCTCATATCCTAGAGAAGAAAAGGTAAGGTTTTGAACCTAAGGACACTGGGAATATCAATGTTTCCAATCCAATTTCTGTGTTTATTATTCTGAAAGCCAACCTCTATAGAAATGTAACCTGGTTTATTAAAAACCTAGAAAAGAACATTTTTGTTACCAATGTTCTTGTCACTATTAAATAATTTAGCTTCAAAACCTGCCATGAATTCATCAATGAAAATTATCTTGTTCATTAACTTGGATAATATTTTACCAATATCTTTTCTCCTCTATGATAATGTGAACTTCTTGAGAGCAAGAACAATCTTAGTCTGATATGTGTTGTTCCAAGTACTTAGCACAGTGCTTTGTACATGGTAGGTAAGTGATTAATAAAATGCTTTGTCCATTATCCATTTAATTCCACCCAATAAACATTTATTTTTCCCCCAGAGGACTAGTACAAATATTAGAGGGCATAAAATTGAGAAAAGACAGATTCCTTCACCTCAAGCAGAAAAATTATAATGCCAAATAGTGAGTATATAAGGAATGCACAAGTAAGGAGTCTGGTCAATTCTGTGGAAGGATTATTATTACTACCAGAGGAGCTTCAGAAAAGTTTTGAGGAGAAAGTAAATTTAAAATTAAGCTTTGAAGATAAGGCAAACAAAAAAAAAAAAACAGTATTGAGGAGAGAGGATAGAAGACAAAGATGGCATCATTCCAGGTTTAAATGATAGCATGATCAAAAGCCTATATGTAACAAAATACAAGATATCTCCCAGGGACAGTGAATATGCTAGTTTAGTTAGTATGGAAGAGAGGAAGAGTAGTGTAGAATGGGTCTTAAAAGGTCAATGGAAAGAAAGGAAAGGAGAAAGAGGTTTGAAGGATAACAATAAAGAACTTACATTTAATCTGGAATTCAATGGGGAAGGATTTTAAGCAGAAGTCAAAATTTCAAAGAAAGCAAAGAAGAAAAATTCTCAACTCCTACTCAGAAAAGCTTTGTTGTCTGGGCTTATTGCAAGGACAAGTTGTTTAACCTACTAGAGCCCTTGCAGTTCTAAAACAATGTTATTATTCATCTCTGATTGGTTCATATCATAGTCCCCACAATAACTGTTACAAACTAAGACTCACTTTCCAAGATCTCACATCTTTCTCTCAGGAGATGACTAGTCTCTTTATTAAGATGACTAAATCATCTTGTCATGTATTCCCTCATTTCTCCTTTTCCATGTGTTAAAATATCTCTATGTCCTTGGTTCTCCTCTTCCTCCCCCCAATGGAAGCTCTCCTCAGGTTAGTCATCCATTTGACCAAGGTTAATACTTCAGCATATCCTTGATTCCATCTTCTCTCAAAACCCATGATGCCCATAGATATTATCTATCAATCCATTTCTTATTCTCTTTTTCAAAGTCTCATTGGTGAATCATTCTCCATGACTTTGAAACACATCCAGCTTCCTATTTCCTACAAAATCCTTCCCCTGGTACTTCCATCCCTTCAATTCATCATCTTGTTAAATTAATGACGAGGAAGAATAGTCTAAGCTTTTGGACTTCATTCCTGATTTCTTTTCCCTCCACTCCAATGAAACTGTAGCCTCCAATGTGACGTCTTCATTACTACATTCAATTGTTTTTTCCTTAAAATCATTATTCTCCTTAACCTTTTGGCAACATTTGATATTATTGACAATGAATATTACTAAGTTTCCTATCTCCCAATGAAATCAGATACAGGTCCAAGATTTGTACAAATCTAATTTAATGTTTTACTTAACATATTGACATTCTAGGTGTTCTGTGTATAAAGGATAATATCTGTGCTGACAAATGTATATCCATACTATTCTAATTATAATATTACCATTGAAATGGTAACTCTAGAATGAAGATAAATTATATATGGTTCTCAATAGGTAAAAATATAAACAGGAACAATAAAAAGATAACTTGGATATGATTAATTACTTTATAAAATTTCATATTTAGAAGGCACCTCAGAGGTCATCTAAACCAACCCAAAGCCTATATAGAATTTCCTTCTTTTGCATTTTTACTTTACTACCCTCTAGATCTCTCCTGAAGACTTCAACTTTAGATTATTTTGCTTGTTTTTAGTGTTCTTGGTTTTCTTTGTTGTTAATTTTTTTGGTAGGATTACTATGAATAGTCAGTATCCCCAGAATGAAACCATAGTGTCATAAGTTTTAGATCTGGAAGGTTCCTGTGGAGATCAATCCAATCCTGATCATGCTAATAGGGAACCTAAAGCTGAAAAATGTTTGATAAATCCCAATGTCATGTAGATAATGAGAATCAGCAATAATTTGAATGTCTGTCTAAGTTAAAATAACTTAAAAGGCAAAATATATTTACAGAAAAAAGGGGGAAATCTTAATTTGCAGCAAATAAAAACAATATTAGAAACAAGTAGAGGAAAGTATGAAGCCTGTTCTCACACCTTTAAAAAAAAGTGATCAAACAACATAATAAAAAAGTAATAAACTGGATAATAAAATAAAAATCCACAATATGCTTACAAGGGACATATTTAAAAACCAACAGAATAAAAATAAGGGTATGGGACAGGGAATGGCTTCATTATTTTAATCCATAAAAGCAGGTGTTGCAATCATGTTATCAGAAAAAGCAAAAATATGCACAAATGAAAAGAAATAAATTATGAAATTATTATGCTGAAAGGGAACAGAGACAACAAAACAATATCCATATTAAATATATGCCCCCAATGCCTTATGTTCAAATTCTTAAAGTATAACTTAGCTAAATTCCAAGAAAATATAGAAAATAAAACAATTGTGCCAGTATATCTTAATGATACTCAGTTTTAGACAATGAAAATAAAAAAAAAAACAAATAAAAGTATATTGAACAAATTTTTGGAGAAAATTCATTGCTATTGTTCAATTTAGCACAATAGCTAAAAAAGATTAATTACATCTCAATATAATTGCTAAAGAATATAGTTATTTCTCACAATAATATGAAATGTTTGCACAAACCATCAATATGTCAAGCCATAGAGATATTGTAAACAAATATAAAAAACCAGAAATACTAAACAATCTTTTGTAGACCATAATCCCATTAAAAACAAACTCTTATCAGTTCTAGTAGACAAAATAACATGCAAACTCAAATGGGGAATTAACAATAAAATCCTAAATAATAATTAGATCCAAAATAAATCATAAAAATTAACAATTATAAGAAAAATGGGGATATAGCAATATGTCAAAATTTCTGGGATGCAGCTAGTCTCCAGGGAGATACACATAAACAAAACTGAAAAGGAGAGGATTAATTAAAATACAATAAATAAACATTAGAAAGCATAAAGAAGATATTTTTAAATAGAAGAGAAATAAACTAGAAACAAAAACAAAATCATTATATCCTTAATAAATCAAACAATTCTTTAAAAATTAACAAAACTTTTAAATTATTGTGTTAAAAAGAGAATGAAAATTCAAATCAACAAAATTTCAAATGAATATTGTTCAAAAAAATAGCCAAATTATAAAAAAGTCCAGGTAGAGATTTTGAAGGAAAAAAAAAAAACAACAATCTCAGAAAAAGGCAACGAAGCTAACTAACAGTAAAGGATCTACTAAAAGCAAGCATCTTTCTAAGGTACTATACTGCTTCTATTTTACTGAAAATATAACTTATTATGTAAAATAAATTTTCAAAAAATTCCTCCAAAAATTTCAATCTATTTCTAGCTTAAGAAGCCAAGTATATGCTCAAGTAGTTCATATTTCAAATTCAGAGATGGAAAGGACCCCAAAGGTCAACTACTTCTGTCCTCTGATTTTATAGATGAGTAAAGTGAGGCCTGTTGAGTGAAATAATTTTCCTCAAGTCACACAATTAAAAGAACTTAGATTTAGGTCCATTAGGTTCAAATTACTTCATACCCAGTTCTTTCCATCCCATCCTCCATATACTCTTTGATTCAGCAACACTGGCTTAGTTGCTATTCCTCAAAAAAGACATTTGACCTCTGACTTCCAAGCATTTTCTCTGGTGACAGCCTCATGACTAAAATGCTCTACCATTTCATCTGTGCCCATTAGTTTCCCTAGCTTCCTTTGAGTTCTAACTAAACCCCACCTTTCTACAGGAAGGCTTTCTCAATCGCCCTTAATTCTAATATTCTCCCTCTGAAATCTTCCATCTCTAGAGTTCTCAAACTATGACTCCTTTCTCGGTTCCTATGAAAAGAAACATGGTATAATAGATAGATAATTAAATCCTACTATCTATTATGAGTGGAGAATGAAAGAGAAGTGTAGAGTGAGACATTGTCAGGAGGGACAGCATATTTATGATGTGTTTGTTATATCAAGTACTCACATTGCCTGAATTTTAAGTATTCTCTGGTATTTAATTATTTCCAGTTGGCCACTTATTTTCAAACCTCTCCAAAATAGCTAGGGAAAAAAGGCAATGTCTTCCTGAAAGGCTAAAAATATAGACAATTTATGCGGGTCATTTCTTTGAGAGAAATGCAACATTTTGTGAGATTCTGGGCAAAGCTTGTGACTCCAAGGCATCCCTGCTGCTTAGATGATACCTAATCAGTGTCATTGCCAAAGCAACCAAACAAAATACAACAATATGTAAACGTGCATCCTCGATTCTCCAGCCAACCAGAGTTGTTGAAAAGAAAGGAATGACAATTTATGGTCATAGAAACAGTAATCTTGTAAAAATATTCCTTATGTTATTAATACAATGGGGCTTTCATTGCCCTCAGGAGAAGAAGGGGAAAGATTCAGAGTCTTTGATTTATCCAAAGCTGGAATTCTTAATCTGGGGTCCATGCTTTAAATGTAGATATCCTGAAAGAAAGAGAGAGAAAGAGAGAGAGACAGACAGACAGACAGAGACAGAGATAGAGAGAGAGACCGAGAATAGATAAAAACATAATAGAATAGACATAGATATATAGATAGACATAAATAGATACATAAATACATAGATAGACATTAACTATCTAGATACACAGATAGATACATAGGTATATATATATATATATATATATATATATATATATATATATATATATATATATATATATATATATATAACTACATTTCAATATATTTGTTTTTCTTTGTAATCCTATATTATTCTCACCCATTTATTTGCAGTTTCTGTGGAACACTTAGAGCTTGGTCAGACATCAAAGACACCCAAATCATCCACTACATCCTAGGATATTACCAGCTGTCCTTACTTTTGTCTTTTTACTAGATTTCAATTACTCTGTATAATGAGAGTCAGGCATTTAGAGTCATTGAAATAGATATCAAATTATAGTTTGGATGTGATGGGAATTTGCTAATCATTGTTAAATGAATTCAGGAAAGTTAACTACATTACTAGGAGTCTGATCTTAGAATAGTGTCCTCTTAGACAGACCTCAGACAGAGGTACCAGAGAAAGAAAAACAAGAAATATCAGCACTCCTATCCATTCTGACAAAGAACTACAAGGAAACTAGATGAATTTTGACTGGGGAATGGTTGAATAAATTATAATATAGAAATATTATGGAATATTACTATACCATTGTGAATAAAAATAAAGAATTTAGAGAAATTTGAAAAGAATTAAATATATTCGTGCATATCAGTCAGTAGAAACAGGAAAGCAATTTATAGGACAACCAAAACTTTGTCTAACCATGGTTTTCAGAAGAATAATGGTGAAATATGTCTTTTGTATTTTGGTTAAGAAGAGATAGATGATAGGCGTGGAAAGGTAGTCAATGTGTTGATTTATTTTTGTTTAATCATACTTTTTTGTTTGTTTTTGGATGTTGCTGGAAAGTATTTCGTTGGTGAGAGATTCATCTGGAAGTGATGAGAGAGAAATAGGAAGACAGATAGACACATACAGAATAAAATTAAATGCCTGAAAAGGAGGGGGGAGGAGTCAGTGTACATTTGTACAGTTGAAGGTTGTAGAACATATATAGAACTATATACAGATGATTCAAAGAAGTAACTCTGTGTGTGTGTGTGTGTGTGTGTGTGTGTGTGTGTGTGTGTGTGTGTGTGTGTAAATGTGGCTTTTCCTTATGTATTCCCTGGGCTTGATTTTTTCTTTTCTTTTTTTGTAAATAGTATTGTATTCTTACAAATATACGTGTAAGATAGTTTTTCAACATTCATTTTATAAGATTCTCCTTTTAAACATATTTGTCAAGTTATGCAAATTCCAAATTGTTCTCCAGAAAGGTTAGATAATTTAAGAATTTCACCAACAATGAATTAGTGTCCAAGTTTTCCCACATCCTCTCCAACATTTATCAAAATCTTTTCCTGTCATTTTAGCCAGTTGGACAGTTATGAAGTGGTACCTCAAAGGTCTTAATTTGCAAGAAGTAACATTTATTATTTACTATATGTCAGACACTGTATTAGGTCCTTACCATCAGGAGTTTCCATTTAAGTAGGAGACAACAAGTTAAAAAGATAGACTAGAATATGGGCACAGATGGGATGTAGCAAGGCATCCAGACAAAGTCTGGAAAGTAAATGGAAGCAACAGTTGAATGAGCATAGTGGCTGAGGCCCCTTCAAAAATCTTCTGTCTAATAAAAAAGTTTTCAATCAAAGGAATAGGACTACAGGGTCAAGCCTTGCTACAGTGCAGCAAGAAGTGTGGCCAATGTTGGAAAATAAATCTAAAAGTGAATAGAATAAATTACAATAATTAAATTCCTCATCTTTCCTTTTATCCCCAATGTGATTCTCTCTCTCTCTCTCTCTCTCTCTCTCTCTCTCTCTCTCTCTCTCTCTCTCTCTCTCTCTCTCTCTCTCTCTCTCTCTCTCTCTCTCTCTCTCTCTCTCTCTCTCTCTCTTTCTCTCTCTCTCCTTTTTCTCTTTATTTTTGCCTTTTGCGATTTTATTTTGCTTTTTGACATAACGTATTTAAGTTTTCCTTTGTCTTCTGACAATCGCTGTGTAATATCAGGTAATCCTGAATATGCCTTCTTTGTTTCTTTTTACTTCTGATTGATTGTAGTATTGTTGTTTTTGTTTTCCTTTGATTTGGAACCTCTGAATTTCTGCTTTCCTATTTCTGAAATTTTCAGTTTGGGATCCCTTTCAGCCAATGGAATGTGCATTCTTTCTATTTTAACTTTTCTATATAGTTTTAACTTATGATTTTTTCAAATATAGGGTGTAGGGTTGTTTGTTTTTAATTTGTTCATTTTTTAATTTTTAAATGATCTCTTCTTATGTTATTTCCTAGTCAATTATTTTTAATAGCTGATATCTTATATGTCCTTTGAATTTTCAGTTTTTTGTTTCTACTCTTCTAGTTTTATATGTTATCAAACTTTTGTCATCTATTTACTCTATTATATTTATAAGGGGTTCTTTAGGTAAGTTTTTCTACTCAGTCTTTTATGTCATTCAATAACCTTCAAATTTCCAAGTGCTTCATGCTGAGAAATTTAAGCCCTTCAATTGTTTTACCAAATATATAATACACAGGTGACTATACTATATACTATATACATAGTACTGAGAGTACTATGCCCATTTATTATTAATTATTGTTAAAGGTTTATTTTCTATGTAAAAAAAATTAAAGTCTCAATATTTGTCTTCATGTCCCAAATGATTATCTTTCTCATCACTTAGGGCATAACAATTCATTTAAAGACCATTTCTATAGGAATCAGCTGATGATAAAATTCCCCTATTAATGCAGATTGGCACTTGCTCCAAATTTATATTCGCATAAAGTTACTTGGGCATAGAGTGGAGCAAGTAATAGCACTTTCCAATTGTCACATAGTCACTGTAAATAAGAAGAAGGATTGGAACACATCTTTATAATTCCATAAAGTCTGTTCTCTTTGTCATGTTGCCATAGAGAAGGTCATTTTATTACAGAACATAGAGAGGACAGAGACAGAAAATCATGGGAAACAAGTTCAAATCTCATAGTATAAGCCTATGAGGAAATAAAAAAACTCATCAAATTATTTTGGTGTCATTAGCATAATTTACTAAAGGATTCTCAGCTTTGTCTATCTAGACAACTTTTTAAAGCTTCAGAAATTATGAAGAAACCGATCACTACCTCACCATCTTTAAAAATAGATCAATTATCCATTTTTGTTATTGACATGCAAGCTCAGTCACTCAAATGTGTGTCTTCAGTGGTGACTCTCATCTGTTCCTGTCACAAAAGTTTCATTGATCTGCCAATAAATATGTCATGCTTCTTTATTTAACTTAAAAAAATTCTCTAAACTATAGAGAAATGGGGAGCAGACATATTCAAAGTTTGGATTCCTTGGAATGTTCAAGTAGACAGAGGGGGAGCATCTATAAATCAATGGGTATGATCATGCACAGATGGTTTCAATAGGTCTTTATACATGATTCATTACAACATGATTTTCCCCTAGTAACTGTGTTTAATCATCAAGCATCTGGGCACAAACCCAGTAGGAATACCCAACAACTGAGCACCCCAAGGACAATTTTGTAAGACCTTCTATTTTAAAATGGATAGGGGGTAAAACTGTCATCTTGTTTTAATGTTTCCAAAGTCCAACCAAATGTGGAAGAAAAATGATTCAGGATCAATGAGACATCTAAGATTAAAAAGAAATTTTTGAATTACTTAATCAAGGAATTAATCTATCAACAAACACATTTGTTATATGCTAGGTAAAGTGTTAGGCATTGAGAATGCAAAGACAAAAATAAAACTGTCTTGGAACTTAAGCAGTTTTGTGCTCAGGAAGGAAAGATATGTTTTTGTTTGATTCTAGTGGCAATAGGAAATCATCAGAGTTTACTGAATCAATGAATGATATACTTAGATTTAACCCTTAGCACTTTGACAGATCTTTGAAGATCAATTAAAGACTGGAGAAAATGTAGATGGAGATCAATTAGAAGGTTATTGCAGTATATTAGATGGAAAATGATAAAAGTCTGAACTAGACTAGAGACCCTATTGTGAGTAGAGGCAAGAGTTTGGAAATTGGAAAAAAAATGTTTTGGAAGTAGAAACAATAAAATATGAGAACAGATTACACACACACACATATAAACATACATATGTCACAAAGCATTAGGAGTCAAGAATAAAACTAATTTTGACTCACTTAAGGATTGATGATGTCTTTGACAAAAATGCAGAATTTCAATGGAGAGGATTTGAGAGATAATTTATTTCAATTTTGAATATAGTCTGATATAATTAAGGGATATCTAATTTTAACTATACAATAGATAGTTCCTAATGTGACTTATAACTTTGGAGGGGAGATTGTCTGGAAATACATACTTTGGAGTCATCTTTATAAAGATATTAATTAAATTCACAGGAGCTGAGGAGTTACCAAGTGAGAGAAGAGGGAAGAGAAAAGATAAGAGACTGAAAAGTGGTCAGTTAGATGTCCAAGAAAGTTATTGGCTAAAAACTCCAAAATACTTGTTCTAAATTATTCTATAATGTAAGGTAAAGGACCCAGAAACATTTAGTTAACAATATAAAACCATCATATAGATGCACATTTCTGTGAGAAAGTTGGTCTTTGAAAGTTCAGGACTTAACATAGAAAGGAGGCCAATAATGAAGTGTTAAATTACCTATAAAAATGTGACTATACCAGATGATCATTTTATAAGCTGTGAACAGTTCCCTAGAGAGAATTAGAAAAGGATCAGTGCCCCTGGACATGTCCCTGGGTTACCTTTAAAAGACAGTGCAACAGTATGGAGAGTAAGGCAATTTGAATGTGTCAAATCTAAGTAAGGTTCAAGGAAGTTAGTTCCTCCTTGCAAGAAACATATAGAAGACACACATAGAGCTGTAGGAGGGGAGCCACAAGAAAGCTCCATGGAACTGAAAGAAATATGTAGAGAGGCATGCTATGAATGGAACAGGATTCTGCATGTGAATTTGTCAGGGTAATTTGGGCATAAGAGATGTGGGAAACATGCATTGTTATTGAATCCTCTCATCTCCCATAGAACAGGCCCAAAAGGAGTCATTCTATATCTCTTTTTTTCCAAACAGCATCCATCATGGAAAATTTAAAGCCTTTTCTCTTATGCACTGAAAAAAATCAATTGAACTTTTCTTATTTTTAAGTATTTATTTCATTTTTGGAAACTACGTAAATCACAGGTATTTAATAATATGTTTATACTTACAGTTATTATGTAGGGGAGGCAAATGATGTTAACATATCTCTAAAGGAGAATTTTTTTAAACACAGGTATTTTAGCAGAATTTGCTTGTAAGTGAGAACTCTAAAAATTATAGGTTTTTTTGTTTAAAAGTACATACACACACACACACACACACACACACACACACACACACACACACACATATATATATATATATATATATATATATATATATATATATATATATATATATATATATATATATATATATATATATACACACATAGAGAGAGATTCCAGACAGAGATATCTCCTGTGATACTATACTTAAAGGTATTTTATAGATGGTACAACTTTTAATGAGTGAATTACAACGGACACTAACATGCTTAGCTTATATTACAGATCAAAGGCTTTAAACAAGAAGGAATATAGACAACAAAATGTGACAAAACAACAATGTAGTTTGGGAATTAATACCTCCAGGAGAATACAAGCTCTTTATGGACAAGGATTTTCTTTTTTCCTTTGCCATCTCTCCCTCCCTTCCTCCCTCCCTCCTTCCCTCCCTCTTTCCCTCCCTCTTTCCCTCCCTCCCTTCCTTCCTTCCTTCCTTCCTTCCTTCCTTCCTTCCTTCCTTCCTTCCTTCCTTCCTTCCTTCCTTCCTTCCTTCCTTCCTTCCTTCCTTCCTTCCTTCCTTCCTTCCTTCTTTCCTTCCTTCCTTCCTTTTTTCCTTCCTTCCTTCCACTTCTGTCCCTTCCTTCCCTTCTTTCTTCTAGTTTCCTTTCTTTTACCTAGGACAATTAGCTTATGAAGCCTTGATTTTTAATAAAAGCTTTGTGGATTTAATTAAAAATTCAGTCTCCCAATAATTTTTATTTCTAATTATATACACAATCTTCGAGGGGGAGAAAAACCTACAGTAGCATACAAGTGTGTGAGCTATCCACAGAAGACAAGTGGCTCCATGGTTTTGCTATGTATTCCCTGAATCTTCCTCTATTACTTAAATAGAGGGGGGGGGGGAAAGAATATCTCTATTCATATGATTTTCAAAATCTTGTCTAGACAAAATCATTAGAAATGCTTCATCTTTTTTTTGGAGGAGAAAGAAGGCAACTGGGCTTAAGTGACTTGTCCAGGGTCATAGAAATAACAAATGTTGTGTCTGAGGCTAGAATTTGAACTAAGGATCCTGTCTCTTGCACCATTGTACTATCTTCTGCACCATGTAGCCATCCCTATGCTTTATGTCTCTTTTAAAACAATGGGCCTTTTTTTTTAATAGAAATAAATAACATGACATACAGAAGTCCCAGAATCATAGAATTTAATTATGAGATCTCAAAGAATGGCTTGTACTCAATAAAAAATTCCTTCAACAACATTCAAAGCAAATATTCATTTTGTCTTTTCTTGAAGTTATTTAATGAAAGAGATAACATATTCTATTACAGGGGAACTATGAGTATTAGTATTTCCTCTTTACTTAAATATCCAAATATATCTGACATCTTTTTTATGAATAATTTTTCAATTTAGTTTTTTTTTTTTTCAGCACACAGCTTTATGAATCATGTTGGAAGAGAAAAATCAGAATGAAAGGGAAAAACAATGGAAGAGTTAAAGAAAAACAGAATAAAAAAGGGAGCATAGCATGTGTTGTTTTACATTTAGTCTCCTTATTGTTTCTGCATGCAAATGGCATTTTCTGTCCAAAGTCTATTGGGATTGCTTTGAATCACGGAATCACTGAGAAGAACCAAGACTTTCACAGGTGATCATCATATATTCTTGCTATTAATGTGTACAATGTATGCCCGGTTCTGCTTGTTTTGCTTAGCATTGGTTCATGTAAATCTTTCAAGGCCTTTCTAAAATCAATTTGTTCTTCATTTTTCGTAGAATAATAACATTCCTCATACCACAACTTGTGTAGACATTCCTCAATTGATGGGCATATGCTAATTTTCCAATTCTTTGCTTTCACACAAAGGGCAGCTACAAACATTTTTGCACATGTGGGTCATTTTTCCTCCCTTATGATTTCCTTGGGAGACAGGCCCAGTAATGGCACTGCTGGTTCAAAGGGTATGTACAATTTTATAGCCCTTTGGACACAGTTCCACATTGCTCTCTAGAATTATTTAAAAACTCCAGCCACGATATATTAGCTTCCCAGCCTTTCCATATCCCTTTTAACATTTATCATTATCTTTTCCCATCATCTTAGCCTATGTGAGAGGTATGAGGTGGTATCTGAGTTGTTTTAATTTGCATTTTTCTAATCAATAATGATTTAAAACATTTTTTCATATGTCTACAAATGGCTTTAATTTCTTCATCTAAAAGATGTCTTTTCATATCCTTTGGCCATTTATCAATTGGGGAATGAATTGTATTCTGATAAATTTGTCACAGTTTTTTATATATTTTAGAAATAAGATCTTTATCAGAAATATTAGTTATAAAGATTTTCCCGCAGGTTTCCAATTCTCTTTAATCTTGTTTCCATTGGTTTTGTTTGTTCAAATTTTTTTTTTTAGTTTAATGAAATCAGAGTTGTCCACTTTACCTGTCACAATGTTCTGTAGTTCTTCTTTGGTCATAAATTCCTCCCTTTTCCAAAGACCTCATAGATTATTCCTTGTGTTTATGGTATCCTCCTTTATGCCCAAATCATGGATCATTTTGATCTTATTTTAGTATGGGGTGTGAGATGTAGGTCTATGCCAAGTTTCTGACATATTATTTTCCAATTTTCTCAGCAAATTTTGTCAAATAGTGAGCTCTTATTACAGAAGCAGGAGTTTGGGAGTTTATCAAATTTTAGATTGTTAAAGGTCTTGATTATTTTATCATCTGTATCTAATCTATTCCACTAATCCAAATGGTTTTAATAACTGTTTAGGTTTAGTACTGCTAAGCTACTATGCTTTGTATTTTTTTCATTAATTCTTTTGATATTCTTGACCTTTTATTCTTCAATATAACTTTTGTTATTATTTTTCTAGTTGTATAATGTTTTTGCAGTTTGATAGATACAGTACTGAACAAGTAGACCAATTTAAGCAGAATTGTTATTTTTATCATATGATAATGAACATATTGATATTTTATTTGTGTGAGAATGTTTTGTAATTGTGTTCATATATTTCCTGGGTTTGACTTGGCAGATAGAACCACAAGTGTTTTATTTAGGCTACTTTAATTTTAAAGGGGATTACTCTTTCTATGTCTGACTGATGGGCTTTGTCAGAACTATATATCAGTTCTATATATTGTCAACAATATATAGAAATGTTGATGATTTGTGTGAGTTTATTTTATATCTTGCACCTTTGCTGAAGCTGTGAATTGTCTCCAGTGGATTTTTGATGTTTTTTTTAGAATTCTCCATTTCATAATTTACATTTTCCAATGAATTGGTATCTTTTTCATAACTATTTTTAAGGAATTATATGCTTTTCCCATTTCATCAAATCTATTATTTAAGGAGTTTTCTTCAGATAATTTCTGTTTTTCCTTTTCCATACCCTCTTGCAAAGATCTTATTTCCTTTCCCCTTTTTCTTTTCTAATCTCTTTTAAGATTCTTTTTGAGGTTTTCCAAGAAGACCTTGTGAAATGGGGACCAGCTTATATCTCCTTTTGGGGTTTCATCTCAAGTTCATTTACTTTTGAGGACTTCAGGATTTAAGGTCTGTTCTCTCTCTCCTTACAAGTTATCTGTGGTCAGAATTCTTTTTACTTTTTTGTTCAGTTTTCTAAGGATTGAGATCTGCTCTCAGGGCAGCTGCTTTAGTTTATCCTGGCTCCTGTGTTTCTGACTGAATTCTGATGCTGGGTAATTGTGGCCATCAAGTTCGTCTGGGACTCAGCAGCTTACATTCTGTCTTTTGTATTGGCTTTTGGGTATCTTGAAGCAAATATAATAAACTACCCACCAGCAACTAGAGCAGAGTAGCCTAAGAGACTCACAAAAGTTTCTCCCGGTCTGTGGATGCAGCAATGCTCTGGCTCCCTGACCCAACTCCTTGCCCCAGATTCCCTGTGCTATGGTCTACTCTAGGCATACTGTCCCTCTGCTCGATTGAAACAGACTTATTCTGAAGTTCTGCCAAGATATCTTCTAAAAATGTGTTGTACTCCAAATACCTGTGGATTTTGTTGCTTCAAAACCAGGTTAGAGGTTTAATCTACTGTTGGTTTGAGAGAAAAGTCAGAAGAGGTCCATAGAAAGTCATGTCTGCTCTCTACCATCTTGGATCCACCCCTCTAGAATTCTCTAAGAGTATCATCATATCTTCTGCAAAAAAGTGATAGTTTTATTTCCTCACTGCCTATTTTAATTAATTTATTTTTTTCTTTTCTTATTGTTAAAATCAGTATTTCTAGTACAATGTTGAATAATAGTGGTAACAGCAGGTGGCTTTGTTTCACCACTGATCTTATTGGGAATGTACCCAGCTTCTTTCCATTACAAATAATGTTTGCTATACGTTTTACATAAATATTACTTATTATTTTAATGAAAGCTCCCTTTATCCCTATGCTTTCCAATGTTTTTAAGAGGAATGAGTGCTGTATTTTTGCAAAAACTTTTCCTGCATCTCTTAAGATTATTTTAGGATTTCTATTGGATTTGTTTTTGATATGGTCAATTATGGTAATCATTTTCTTACTATTGAACCAGCCCTGCATTACTGGTATAAATCCCTTTTGGTCAGGGCTTATTATCTTGCTGATAATGTGCTGTAATCTCTTTGTCCATATTTTATTTAAAATTGTTTGCATCAAAATTCATTAGGGAGATTGGTCTGTAATTTTCTTTCTGTTTTGGCTCTTCCTGGGTTAAGTATCAGTGCCATATTTGTGTCATAGAAGGAATTTGTCAGGACTATTTCTTTACATATTTTTCCAAATAGTATAATATTGGAAGTAATTATTCTCTATGTGTTTGGTAGAATTCACTTGTGAATCCATCTGGCCCTGGAGATTTTTTCTTAGGGAGTTCATTAATGACTTATTCAGTTTTTTTTTTTCCAAAATGGGACTATATGTTATTTATTTCCTTTACTATTAACCTGGGTAATTTATATTTTTGTAAATTTTCATCCATTTCAATTAGATCATCAGACTTGTTGCCATACAGTTGGTCAAAATAGCTCTTAATGATTGCTTTAATTTCTTTTTCATTGGTAGTAAATTCACCCTTTTCATTTTTGATGCTGGTGATTTTTTTTTTTCTTATCAAATTAGCCAAAGGTTTATCTATGTTGTAATTCTTTTCCCGCATAAAACAAACTTATAGTTTTGTTTATTAGTTCAATAGTTTTCTTAGTTTTTATTTTATTAATCTCTCCTGTGAGTTTCAGAATTTCTATTTTGGTATTTAATTGGAGGTTTTTAATTTAATCTTTTTCCTGCCTTTTTGGTTTCATGCCTAATTCATTGACCTCCTCTTTATTTTATTAATTAGGTATTTAGAGATATAAAATTTCCCCTAAGAACTGCATGTTCTTTTCAGTCTACCACCATGAGATAAATCAGGGCTCACAAGATTGAGGGTAATTTTGCTTTTTTTATCTGTGTCATATTTTGCCAGGTTGAAAACATTCCTTGACAAACACCAACCTACTGGTGTTGAATTTCTCCTTCCTTATCAAGACTGATACTCAAAAAGTATATAAGATTCCTAGGATCTCACTTGAAGCCTTTTCAGTTTGTTAGAATAGTGATAGAATTCTGGGCTCAAAAAGACCCTAAGACTGAAAAAATACTCATTAATTGTGTGACTCAAGAAAAGTTTTTTTTTTTCATTTCTTTGTGCCTCATTTAGATTGTCTGTAAAATGAAAAAATAACACATAGCACAATGTTTTTAAGACACTCAAATGAGGCAAATATATATTTACAATGCTTTATAAATGTTAAAGTGCTGCATGGATAGTGTTGATTTTGTTATTTGTATGAGCTTATGACATTCTGGAATAAACTTTCAGAATTCAAAGTCATCTCCACACCATAATTGGGCATTGAAATAGAACTTTGAGAAGTCCTATATTGGTTTCTCATTTTGCTTTCATACAGTTCTCATTGTTTGGATTTTTTCCTCCTTATAACAAGCCAAAAAAAATCTGTCTCTGCAATTTCAACTCTTTGCTCCTAATTCTGCCCTCTAGGGCCAAGCAGAACAAATCTAATCCTTCTTCCATGTAACAACCCTTCAAATGCTGAAAAACAGCTATCACGATCATATTTCCCCCAAATCTTTTCTTCTTCAGGGTAAATATGCCCTAGTCCTTCAACCAGTCCTTATAAGGTATAGGAAACTGGGAAATGCTTGCTTTTTCAATTGCCGAGAGGGGATAATTTCTTAACAGTCCATGACTTGGAAGAAAATCTGAGACACAAAACTAATTTGATTATGTTAAAATTAAATGCTTTTGCAAAACAAAAATTGATGCATCCAGAATAAGAAGGAATGTAAAAAAATGAGATGGGGACACTTTCACCAATGATTCTTATAAATGCCTGACATATACAATTTATAGGGAACTGACACAACCATATAAAAATAGTAGTTAATTATTTTTAGGTCATAAAGGGTATGGGGAAAAGCATTTCTAGAAGGGAGGAAGGAAAAATGAAAAAAGGAGGGAAAAAAAGGGAAGAAAAAAGGGAGGATGAGAAGGAAGAAAAGAAGAAAATATATGAATGGGAAGTTTGATAGAACAGAAGAAGGAAAGGAAGGAAGGAGAGAGGGAGAGAGGAAAAGAAGGAGGATGTGGAAAAAAAGAAAGGAAAAGGAAGGAAGGAAGGAAGGAAGGAAGGAAGGAAGGAAGGAAGGAAGGAAGGAAGGAAGGAAGGAAGGAAGGAAGGAAGGAAGGAAAAGAAGGAAAGGAGAGAACAGATTAGGTGCCCAACAATTAGGGAAGAACTGATCACATGGCATATGCATAAAATGGACTATTATATTATTGGAAATGATGATTATAAAGAATTCAAAAAAACATGAAAAAGCATAATAAGCAATGTGGAATGAAGGAGTAAGCTCACAAGTCTAATTATACACATAAAATATGTGAATACAATATAATATGTAATATATGTACTATAAAATATATATTATACAATATGCAATGTATACAATGCAAATATATATATATATATATATATATATTATATATATGATAGCACCTGCAATAAGTACATTTTATAACTATAGGACATAATAGATAAACAGCATGCCTATGCAACATATGACTAATTATACGCATTATACAAGTATATGCACAATATATAATATGCATTATTTAAATATATACAGTATACAATATACACATACTACAAAATATCAAATGTACACACTATACAATTATATATACTACATAAATATATGCACACTATCTTATATATACTATGCAATATTTTCAACTATACAAATAAAGATATAATTAACTGCTGCCAATTATTGTTACATACTCAGATGTATCATCAAAAAAATCAAAAGCAAAAAAAAGTTGGAACTATTAGAGAATTAAAGTAACTATATCTAATTTTTTTAATTCAGAGAATAATAATAGGTAAAGAGTTTTACAAAATGTATGTTATATGTATGTAAGTGTTTGTATATATATATATATATATATATATATATATATATATATATATATATATATATGTGTGTGTGTGTGTGTAAATATATGCACAAATTTATAAAATCACAGCAATCTTGTTTCAGTCTATTTGTCCTTTATTCATTTTGTCTTTTGCCTTGTTTATAAATGTGAATACTCATACTATTCCATTTTTGTAATATTTATTTAATCCTCAGTGAATCTATTTTGTCCTCCAGGGCAGAATATAAATCCCTGACGGTAAGGATGTTTTTTGTTTTTTTTTAATTTTTGTAACCTTATATTTCCAGCAATGAACATGAGGTCTGACAATTAGTGGACACTCAACAGATTAAATTAATTTTTATTTATTAATCTTCAATAAAAGGACCTGTTTCGAATAATACTTTAATTGAATTAAGTTGAGTAATTAAATTGAATCATTAGTTCACAGATTTACAGCTGAGAGCAACATTTTACATCATCTTCACACACTTCATTTTACAGCAGGGCAACTGAAATTTTTGCTGTTTCATCGTCTTTGGCAGCCTGTTGAAGACTATTAATTCCTCTAAGAAAAAATATTTTTAAATAGACAAAACAATACATAGGAAAACAATTACAAACAAAACCAAAATTCAAAGAAAATCAATTTTTGTAAAAGTAAATATCTTTTTTCCCATTTAAGCTTATAAATGCTTCTGACATCTCTCTAAGTATGTAAAATACAAGTCAAAAACCCATATTATAGAGTTAAGCATTCTAAGACCCAGGTAGGTTAACTATAATGCCTAAGATTACACAATTCAGAAATTACAGATCTACATTTCAAACCCAGGTCTTCTAACATCAATTCCAGCACTTTTTTTAACCATACTACACCAGTGAAATATATATTTTTTGAGTGTCAATTTTCAAATAAGAAATAAGGAATTGAGTACACAACAGATGTCATGTGGGATTAAAGAATAAAATGAAAGTTATTTTCTAGTTTGCAAATGCCCCCAAATGCAAATCACTTTGAAACAAGCTAACACTTACTAATTAATAAGAATATTTTTACTATAGCAGCCTTAAGAATGCCTTTCATCAAATTCTTCATGGTTTTGAGCAGCATAAGTACATCAAAAATGGCCTTACAATTGGGTAGGATTACCATTTCATGATTCAGAAGGCAAAAATTTCAGTGAGGAATAAGATATTTTGTTCAGTGATAAGATGAACAGAATAAGACTGGATCAATTGATGCAACAGGTTATGGTGGTGGAAAGGTTATTCAACTTTTTGGTCTCAGTATCCCTTTTTGATTTTAAAATAAATGTATTGAGAATTCCCAATATATCTTTGTCATTCTTAAGTTCATGCGGATTACCTCTTCTATATATATAGTATATAGGTTTTGTTTATATAAGTTATCTGATGAAATTTAGCATATTAGAAAATGAAACATAAATTTTAATAGTTAATTATTTTTAAAAAGCAACAATAAACCTATTAAATGTCAATATATATAACCTTTTATAAAATTTTCAATAGTATTTTATTTTTCCAAACCTATGTAAAGGTAATTTTCAACATTCATTTCTGCAAGACATTTTATTCCAAATCTTTCTTTCTTTCTCCCTTATTTCCCCCTTCCCCAATTTAGCAAGCATTCTGATTAGGGTTAAATAACAAATAACCTTTTGTGGAAAATAATTATATTGTTCAAAAAGAAAAACATAATGATAATGGCTTTATTTTCTACATTTTGGCAAATGTATTTAATATCGAGCTTTATAGGAGATAGCTGCATTCTCCTATTTGATTGTACATTCAATTTGTTGTTTTTGTTGATGTATATGAAGAAAATCCAGTCTCATGCAACCTATGTGATTGGAAAAGGGAAAAGTATTTTAATGAGCAAAGTTTTATGAAAATAGCTTTGACCTCATGGATCCCCTCAAAGGGAATTCTCAGGAGTCCACAGCTCATAATTTGTGAATGGCTAATATATTAGAAAGTGGACTAAGTTTTTGAGCCAAAAAAGTGACATTTAAATATCAGTTTTGCTGCTTAATAAAGTAGCTATATTACTGTGGGTTATGTGGTCAATTCCATTCTCTGGGCCTCAATCTCTTACTTTTAAAAAAATATCAGTTGATTATGATTGTTTCTTCTAGTTCCAAATTCTAGGATTCCATGTTAGTTTCTTGAATTCTTATCAATCATTTATTTGGATGAAGGCATGGTCACCATAATGATTAAATTAAGAACTGTTAACCAGAAGATGTGTTACCTCAATTGATTAGTACACTTTAAACCCAGAAACATGGATTAGCCTACGTCATACTGTTGGCAGTATTTGAAAGGGAAAAAAAATCTCTTTACTCCACCCCTTTAAATTGCACCATTGCAATTACATTAAAAACTATATGTGTGCAATAGAAATTGAACATAATTGAGGAATTGTGCAGCAGATGATTCTTATTTACATTATTTGTTTTTCCTTCCAAGCATACTGTTTCATTCATCCTTAATTTAACTGTTTATAACACTGAAATTTGGGTTAGATTGAAATTATGTGTTTTATTTGAATTCTGAAAATATCCAAGGCTCATTCTGGTAGTGGTAGTATCAAAAAAACTATGACTTTTCCAGTATTGTCCAATCAAACAAACCTGAAGTAAGGCATGTCATCATTTCACTAGCATTTACCCAATATGATGAAAAGCTATTAGAATCCTCTGAACTTTTTTTTTTTTTTTTTTTGCCAATATTGGAGTGATACTCTTGTGGTCTTAAACCTGTTTTCCTCCAGAAAGCAGATTTTTGTTGGTTATTATGATCCTGATAAAATGTACCAGATTTTAGAAACAAAACATAATTCAGACTGATAATAGGTAGCTATTTAGGTAGAGATTAATAAAGAAATGTATACATAAATACATACATATATTGTTTATATACCCATATACAGAGAGAAGTCATTCAATAATAACCTATTGATGAAAATTGAAAATTATCAAAATATTTTTGTGATGGTCAATATGGTATACAAGGGAGTGACCACTGGTCTTTTTTTTTTTAATTCATTTTTCCAAATTATCCCCTCCCTCCCTCCACTCCCTCCCCCCGATGGCAGGTAATCCCATACATTTTACATGTGTTACAATATAACCTAGATACAATATATGTGTGTAAATACCTTTTTCTTGTTGCACATTAATTATTAGCTTCTGAAGGTATAAGTAACCTGGGTAGACAGACAGTAGTGCTAAAAATTTACATTTGCTTCCCAGTGTTCCTTCTCTGGGTATAGTTATTTCTGTCCATCATTGATCAACTGGAAGTGAGTTGGATCTTCTTTATGCTGAAGATTTCCACTTCCATCAGAATACATCCTCATACAGTATTGTTGTTGAAGTGTATAGTGATCTTCTGGTTCTGCTCATTTCATTCAGCAACAGTTGATTTAAGTCTCTCCAAGCCTCTCTGTATTCCTCCTGCTGGTCATTTCTTACAGAGCAATAATATTCCATAACCTTCATATACCACAATTTACCCAACCATTCTCCAATTGATGGACATCCATTCAACTTCCAGTTTCTAGCTACAACAAAAAGAGATGCCACAAACATTTTGGCACATACAGGTCCCTTTCCACTCTTTAGTATTTCTTTGGGATATAAGCCCAGTAGTAGTACTGGTGGGTCAAAGGGTATGCACAGTTTGACAACTTTTTGGGCATAGTTCCAAATTGCTCTCCAGAATGGCTGGATTCTTTCACAACTCCACCAACAATGTATCAGTGTCCCAGTTTTCCCACATGCCCTGAACATTCATCATTATTTGTTCCTGTCATTTTAGCCAATCTGACAGGTGTGTAGTGGCATCTTAGAGTTGTCTTAATTTGCATTTCTCTGATCAGTAGTGATTTGGAACACTTTTTCATATGAGTGGAAATAGTTTCATCATCTGAGAATTGTCTGTTCATATCCCTTGACCATTTATCAATTGGAGAATGGTTTGGTTTCCTATAAATCAGGGTCAGTTCTCTATATATTTTGGAAATGAGACCTTTGTCAGAACCTTTCCTTTTAAAAATATTTTCCCAATTTGTTACTTCCCTTCTAATCTTGTTTGCATTAGTATTGTTTGTACAGAAACTTTTTAGTTTGATGTAATCAAACTCTTCTATTTTGTGATCAATAATGATCTCTAATTCTCCTCTGGTCATAAATTCCTTCCTCCTCCACATGTCTGATAGGTAGATTATCCTCTTTTCCTCTAATCTATTTATGATCTCATTCTTTATGCCTAAATCATGGACCCATTTTGATCTTATCTTGGTATATGGTGTTAAATGTGGGTCCATATCTAATTTCTGCCATACTAATTTCCAGTTTTCCCAACAGTTTCTTCCGAATAATGAATTTTTGTCCCTAATGTTGGTATCTTTGGGTTTGTCAAAGACTAGATTTCTATAGATGTACCCTTTTTTGTCCTTTGTATCTAATCTGTTCCACTGATCTACCGTTCTATTTCTTAGCCAGTACCAAATGGTTTTGGTGACTGCTGCTATATAATATAGCTTTAGATCAGGTACACTTAGACCACCTTACTCTGACTTTTTTTTTTCATTAGTTCCCTTGCAATTCTCGACCTTTTATTCTTCCATATGAATTTTGTTGTTATTTTTTCTAGGTCATTAAAATAGTTTCTTGGGAGTCTGATTGGTATAGCACTAAATAAATAGATTAGTTTGGGGAGTATTGTCATCTTTATTATATTCGCTCGGCCTATCCACGAGCAATGAATGTCTTTCCAATTATTTAAATCTGATTTTATTTTTGTGGCAAGTGTTTTGTAATTTTTCTCATATAATTCCTGACTATTCTTTGGTAGATGGATTCCCAAATATTTTATACTCTCAACATTTGTTTGGAATGGGATTTCTCTTTGTATCTCTTGCTGTTGCATTTTGTTGGTGATATATAAGAATGCTGAGGATTTATGTGGATTTATTTTGTATCCTGCCACTTTGCTAAAATTCTGAATTATTTCTAATAGCTTTTTAGCAGAGTCTTTGGGGTTCTCTAAGTATACCATCATGTCATCTGCAAAGAGTGATAGTTTGATTTCCTCATTTCCTACTCTAATTCCTTGAATCTCTTTCTCGGCTCTTATTGCCGAGGCTAGCGTTTCTAGTACTATATTGAATAGTAATGGTGATAGTGGGCAACCTTGTTTCACTCCTGATCTAACTGGGAAAGGTTGCAGTTTATTTCTATTGCATATTATGCTTACTGACGGTCTTAAATATATGCTCCTGATTATTCTAAGGAATAATCCATTTATTCCTATACTCTCAAGAGTTTTTAGTAGGAATGGATGTTGGATTTTGTCAAATGCTTTTTCTGCATCTATTGAGATGATCATATGGTTTTTATTAATTTGATTATTAATATGGTCAATTATACTAATAGTTTTCCTAATATTAAACCAGCCCTGCATTCCTGGTATGAATCCTACTTGAGCATAGTGTATTATCCTGGGGATGATTTTCTGAAGTCTTTTTGCTAATATCTTATTTAAGATTTTAGCATCAATATCCATTAAGGAAATTGGTCTATAATTTTCTTTCTCAGTTTTTGATCGACCTGGTTTAGTTATCAGTACCATGTCTGTGTCATAAAAGGAGTTTGGTAGGACTCCTTCATTCCCTATTTTTTCAAATAGTCTATATAGCATTGGGGCTAATTGTTCTTTAAATGTTTGGTAGAATTCACATATAAATCCATCTGGTCCTGGGGATTGTTTCCTGGGGAGTTGATTAATAGCTTGTTCTATTTCTTTTTCTGAAATTGGACTATTTAAGCAATTTATTTCCTCCTCTGTTAATCTAGGAAGCCTATATTTTTGGAGGAAGTCATCCATTTCACTTAAGTTATCAAATTTATTGGCATAAAGTTGGGCAAAGTAACTCCTTATTATTTCTCTAATTTCCTCTTCATTGGTGGAAAGATCCCCCTTTTCATTTGTAAGACTAACACTTTGATTTTCTTCTTTCTTTTTTCTGATCAGATTTATCAAAGGTTTATCTATTTTATTGGCTTTTTCATAAAACCAACTCTTGGTTTTATTTATTAATTCAATAGTTTTTTTACTTTCAATATTATTGATTTCTCCTTTTACTTTTTGTATTTTAAGTTTAATTTTTGGTTGGGGGTTTTTAATTTGGTCTTTTTCTAGCCTTTTAAGTTGCAAGCCCAATTCGTTAATCTTCTCTTTCTCTATTTTCTTCAAATAAGCCTCTAAAGATATAAAATTTCCCCTTATTACTGCTTTAGCTGCATTCCACAGATTTTGGTATGATGTCTCATCATTGTCATTATCTTGGGTGAAATTATTAATTGTTTCTATAATTTGCTCTTTCACCCAGTCATTCTTTAAGATGAGATTATTCAGTTTCCAATTACTTTTTGGTCTATTTATCCCTAACTTTTTACTGAATGTAGCTTTTATTGCATTGGACCACTGGTCTTGAAATCAGGAAACCCTGGTTTCAAATCATTGTCTTGGATGCTTACTGTCTGTGTGGCTTTGGAGAAGTTAACAACTTCTTGAATCCCACTTTATCCATGAGCAAAATAAAGATAATACTAAAATCTACTCCATAGAACTTTTGTGAAGGTCAAATGAGATAATAAATGAAAAGTGCTTTCTTGATCTAAAAGTGGTTTAAAATGTTATTTTTAAGCTGCATAGATATCCATTTATATAGTGCTTACTGCATACAAATTTATTAAATGTTGTTAATTTAATGATTTCCAGATAAAAATTCAGGATAATTGGACATTCTAGAGCTAAAATATAATGCCAAATATGCCTGGTTCAATCCTCTAATTTTACTGAGGAACAAAGAGATTGTCAAATAGGTCATGTGTGGATAATGACTGGATTTAAATTTGGCCTTCTAAGCCCAATTCCAGACTAGAAATCTGGAATTTCCTTTTTAAGTATATATACTATAATGATACTCTGGATTAATAGAATAAAATAATGTCATGATTTTATATTAAAATTGAGGGCTGGATTTTGAATTTAAAATAAAGTAAATGAACTCTTTTCAGTGATCTTGAAAGTCTTTGTCTAATTGTTAGGCAAATCTTTGATGTGCTACGGATTCTAACTTATTTATCTATAAATAAGAGGGTTGGACTACATAGTTGATGGTCAATGTCTCTAAGATTATTAATTTAAGCCCTTTCTTTTTTAACTTATTTTAGTGAGATTGTTTTGTTTTTAGAGGGTAGGATATCCTTCCTTATGTAGGAAGATTGAGAAAAAAATTAAAAAATTTGGTTTTTCTTGATTATCTAAAACTTTTTTATTTGGAGAAAAAACAAAAAACAAATAGTGGATATGACGGAAATGGAAAAAGGGTTATTTTTCTAAGGGGAAAGGAGTCCATAAAGATGACTTGAAATTGCCTCTCTTTGCAGTCATGATCTCTGTGGTAAAATCCACAAGTTGTCTGATCCAGACTTCAGTTAGGAAATGCATTGTAGAAACTTTAGTCTAATATTTTTGTAAGCCTTTTAAGTCTAGTCAAAACATACTACAGCATTTCATGAAGGATTCAAAGCATATATTAAAATCACCTTTTCTTTCCTGGTAATTGCTATAGCCTACATATCAGACCTAAATGTAAGTCTCAGTTCTCACATTCTAGACTGGGTGTAGGACCCTGTATACTTATCCATTCGATGCTTTAGAGAATTCCAAACTATAAGCTGTAGCAAAAAGTGCTTATTTGTATTAATAGAAAAAATTTCCTTACCTAGATTTTCCCTATCTCAATGAAAATCATAAAAACAAAAACATAAGATTTAATAACAAAATGTAAATTAAATCCCTCCTGGGGTAGTTCCTATAAACAACTTGCCTCAAATGCTGAGTATCTCAGGATGTGGCTAGAGAATGTGTTAGTCATATTACTAATTCCCAAAGATTTTTGAAAAGAGAAAGTAGTATTAATACTTAACTTTGTTCAAACAATCCATTATTGAGTACATCTAGACAAATTCAACAATTTTTAGCACTCTAATAGGCAATATTTCCCCCGATTTCATCTGCTAAAATATCACTTCTTTTTTTTTTTTTTAATAACCTTCAATGTTCACTATGTTTTAATACCTACCAATTCATTTCCTAAAGAATATACTCATGTTGGGAAAGGGGAAATTAGGATTCAATGTTCTCTTTCATTCCTTTTTCATATTCCAGTTCCATCTTTCCTGACATTTCTTGTCATTCTCACCTATGCATGAGCTTATGTTATAATGAAATGTCTAGATACAATACTGTTAGATAAATAAAAGATGTGTTTTATAACTGGAATAACTAAAGAACATGCATTACTATCTGCTTTGCCATTGGAGTTGCAACTGAAATTTTTGCATAATTTTAATGCCCATAAAAATGGGAGCTCCTTGAGAGCAATACTTGTCTTGCTTTGCTATTTTTATCACCTTCACTTAATATGGTTCTTTGCAAATTCAAAATACATAATAATTTTTTTATTCAGTCATCACCTTTAAGTATACCCCCACCAAAGGTAGCCAGTTATGTTAGATCCATGCCTCCTCATTTTTATGATCCTTGTTCCTATTTTCTTATAAATCCTCCTCAAGACCCTGAAGTTTCTTCTAAGACATTGTATTAATGTAAATGGATTCTATGTGATATTTAATAGTTATCCTTTATTTTTCTTTGTTATCTACTTACATTTATTTATGTTTATCTATCTCTTTGATATTATTTTGACACCAATTCTCCTGCAAAGTTTGTAATTATCAATATATCACAACTTGTTTGTATTAATTACATATATTTTCATTGATTTTCATGTGATCTGCAGTTTTGCATTAAGCCCCTCCAAATTAAAGATATCTCAAATGAGATCTATAAATACCTAAAATATATTGAGTGAATTGTCCCTATTTGAAAGTCAAGTAGATGAAAAACAGTCATTGTCCAAACTACATTATTCACTTGGGTGAACAATCCCAAATGCTGGGTCAATTAATATAGGTATGCATTTGTATATGTGTAAAAATGAGCACATATATATGCATCTAACTGTATGTGTATATATATATATATATATATATACATATATATACATATATTAACTAAATCTATGAGACATGCATATAATTATATGGTATTTATAGACGTACATGAATATGCTCTTATAAGTTGTTTAAATGCATGCAGACATACCCATAGTATGAACATACAGGTAGTGTCCACATATACACAATATATGTGTGCTCATATAGGTGTGTATATGCTTCAATATGTATGTGTTCATATGTATATAGATACAGAGATATGTATGTACACACACATCAATGAACTGGGTACAATGAAAGAGACTGAGGAGAAGGGAAGTGGGTTAATAGGCTACACTTATTATTCGCAGTGCTTTTTATGACCCTAAGTTTATTCCTAAAACAAAGCTCAATTAAAACAGCAACTAATATTCTGCTAGGAATACAATATATATGTGAGTCATCTATTTATCTAAATCACAGCAAAAATCAGATAAGATAGATTAGAGAAAGATAGATAAAGCACATGTAATACAACAATTTATAAGAACATAAACACATACATCCATAAACACAATATAATTATAAGTATGTTTCATATATTCATTTACATACATGGATATATGCTAATATTTACATGCATTTATGGATATATATATAAATATACATATATATATATATATACATATACGTGCATTTAGATGCATATATGTATGCTTATTTCTTTATTCATATACAGATATACACCTATCTTAATTGACCCAGCATTTTGGGTTGTCCACCCAGTGTATATTGTAGTTTGGACAATGACTATTGTTCACTTGGCTTTTCAAATGGGGACAATTTGGTCAATGTATTTTAGGTGATTAGAGCTCTTATTTGAGATATTGCTTCAGTTTTAGAGGGGTTTATGCAACATATACATATCAAATAGTACAGAATGAAGGATCTCTGTCATTGGCAGTGATGTAACTCAGCTTGCCAGATCACATAGGGAAACTCCTCAAATTCTCCAGGGTAGCAAATTGAGAATAAGAACATGATGAAAAGGTCTCCTCACCACATGTCCTTCTAGATCCATTTCCTTCAGCAATCTGCAGTAATATTGACCTCTTCTTTCTTCTCAAGCCAACTTAATGATCAAAAGAAACTTGAAGCTTGACCAATCTCCTACTGGGAATAGCTGAGAGTTGATGCTTTCTTACCTCTTAACAACTTTTATTCCATCTCTCGTTCAGGGTGGGACATAATCTGCACTAATAAGGAGAAAGATCCATACCAATGGATTTTGAGACAGTGATTACAAAAGTAATTACAGTGTTCTGTCAATGGAGTTGACTGTTGATGATTCTAAGCAATCTCTAGCACAATGTGAACTCCTTGAAGGAAAACTTCTTTGTATTCCTAATGATTCGTATATTTAATAAATGCTAGTTGGCTGAATGTTAGTCTCAAAAGTAGGTAGAATTAAAAGTGAAGTTATTTTCTCACCATCACCACTACCTGCAAAGTATGAAACTGTCTTACTCCTAATAAATTCTGAATCATAGCCACTGAAAATTGTGGCTACTACTTATCTGGCCTGACCATATTTTGCAAAAAAAGGAAAAGACAATCTTGATGGCTCAAACGTAGGACATAAAAACAATACTACACTAGATTTCAGGCTCAAAGTGGCTTTCAATATCATAACATTTTTCTCTAAAGTGATTCAACAAAAATATATAAGCCATCTACAACGTATAAATTATTACTCAAGTAGTGGTGATGAGAACACAAAAGCAAAAGTTTCCATTCTATTGGAGGGACCCATTCTGTGTACAGATCATAGAAAGCATGATTGGAGGGGGGAGTAGAGCCAAAATGATGGAAGGTAGACATGTCTTTATCTAAGCTCCTCCCAGTGTTCCTCAGATCAATACTAAATCAAGCCCCTGAGCTGGTTTGCAGTGACAAAACCCACAAATATTTGAAGTGTAACAAATTTCCAGCAGAAAATACTTTGTAAGAACTTGAGAAAAGGGTCTGTTTCAATCGGGCAAGGAGGGAGGCAGCTAAATGCAGATACAATGCAGGGTGTAAGGGCTTCCATGCACCAGGAAATATACCAGGAGGCTCTTTGGTTACTCTGTCCTGGTTACTAACCAGTGAATCAGCAGATTAGCTGTGAGACATCCAAATGCAAATACAAAAGGCAAATAGTGAATCTCTCAATGTTGGATCTGCCCATGCCTATCCAGCACCAGAAGTCAATCAGCAGCACTGGCCCCAGGGCAACTTAAAGCAGTTGTCCCCTGTGGAAGAAACTTGGAACAATCTTCCCTTTTCCCTAAAAGCAGACCTGAATCTTTTAAAAAATGAGCAACAAAGCAAAAAGAACTCTAGCTATAGATAGCCTTTATGGAGAAAGAGAACAGATCTCAAACCCTGAGATCCTAAAGGCAGATCATCTCCAGATGAAGCACCAAAGGATGATATAATTTAGTCCCCATCTCATAAGACTCTCTTGGAAGAACTTAAAAAGGATATTAAAAGAGTTAAAAGAAAAAATGGGGAAAGAAAATGAGAATTTTACCAAAGAGTTTGGAAAAGGAAAAACAAAAATTATATGAAGAAAACTCCTTAAAATAAATTTGATGAAATGGAAACAACACATAACACCTTACAAAGTAGATACAAAAAAGAAACCAGTTTATTTAAAAACAGAATTTGTAAACTGGGAAAAAATTAAATGAACAAAATACCTGATTTAAAATTTCAATTGGTCAAATGCAAAAGAGTGATTCATTAGGAGTCAGACATGTTCATGCCTCAGCTTTGCCATTCAGCATGTCTCTGGTTAGGTAACTTAATTAAGGCTCATTTGTAGGCCTCAAGTGCCTCATCTGAAAAAATGAGTACATGTGATTAGTATTATCTATAAGGTATTTTCCAGCTTTAATTATATGATCATTTGAAAAGGAATATATTGGAATGGGGGAGAATAAGGAATTCTTGTGAGATGTGGCCCCTGAGATAGTCTGCAGAATGTAAAGAATATAATAAAAGCACATCTGGTTACTAGAACCTCTTTTTTCACCTTTTTGAATTTATTAATTCACACTAATTTTACTTTATTATTTCAATTCTTTGCCTCTCCATCTACAGCCCCTAAATAACTAGAGAGAGGAAAAAACAATTATTTTCTTTATCATTTGAAGCCTAAGGCAGTTGAGCTTCAGACAGTACAATCAGGTTTTTGATTGGACTATTTACTTTGATCTCTACACTAATTAAATGGTTATTTAAAAAGCTTGATGGCTATCTAATGAAATTGTTTGTAGTGGTAATTAAGTGCATATAGATATATAAAGGAGAATAGTAAGCCAACAGGCAAAAAGTCTGTGGTCTCCTTAACATAAAACTGGGGATGGAGTTAGACACAGGAGAAAGTGTCTGATACTTTCACAAATTTGCAGAGTGAACATGGATCTATTTTATAACCTGAATCTGTAAATCTAGAATGATTCACAGTCAGGTATTTTTGTTTGCCTTTTGGATAATATCTATTTTATTATGGAATGTTGCTGTCTTCCTATGTTATCTTAGGCTGGAATAATATATTCCTCTGACCTTTTGTTGAATGCTGCTTTAGAATTTAGAATGATTTGAGGTATGATTTTAAGCATATTTGGAGGATGTTTGGGGAGAGTTCAGCTGAATGCTTCCTTTATTCCCAAGACACAAAAATAGTCAATACCTACATATCTATTAATAAGACCAAGAGGTCTTCCCCCAATGTATGAGTTGTCAAAAATATGAATAAATAATTCTAAAAAAATAAAATTATTAGCAATCACGAAAGAATGCTCTTAAATATTATTAATAAAAAATACAAATCAATACAGTATTTCACCTGAGTAAATTGACAAAGTTGGCAAAATATCAAAATACACATTTTTAAAGAGAACTGTAGGAAGACAAATATATAAAAACTAGGGGAATGGTGATTTGATCCAATTATTCAGGAAATCAATTTGAAATTTTATGATTGCAAAAACAAAACAAAACAAAACAAAAAACCACTAAAATGATATTTTGGGCCTTTTGACCCGAGATTAGGTATTATTGTTGATATTAATGCTACAATATTCCTAGAAGTATTTTTATCAGCAGAAATATATATTTTTTGAGAAATTTTCTAAAAATTGTGATATAATTTTGCAATAGAATAATATTAAATCATACCAAAGAAGGAACATGACGAATCCAGAGAAAAAGATGAATTGTTGAAGAATAGTTGCTGATGTTCAATCATTTCCACTATGTCTGACTTTTTGTGAACCCATTTTGGAGTTTTCTTGGCAAAGTTACCAAAGGGGTTTCCTATTTCCTTCTCATACTAATTTTATAGATAAGGAACTGAAAAAAAAAAGTGACCTATCCAGGGTCACAGAGCTAGTAAGTGTCCAGGACAAATTTGAACTTGGAAGATAATTCTTCCTGGTTTCAGATCCTGTTCTCTATCCACTGTATTATCTATCTTCCTTACACCTAATTGGGAAGTAGAGAGAGGATTTACATTTACAAAGGGAGTTTCAGAAAAATAAGCAGTATCAATAAGCTATCTATATATTTATATAAAGTATATAACTTAATGCCCAACATGAAAGAGTAAGGCAAGAAACGTAAATTGAAGGATCTTGCTTCCTGTCTAATTTGAACAAAGTTCTTTAATGCTTGTCTAGGCTTTATTATTCATTGACAGTGAATCTGATCAAAGCAAAACAGGATGATAAAGTAAAGACAAATAGTCTTTAAACTCATTAACTATTAAACTCATAGTTTAATAGGTGGCAGTGTATGGAGGAAGCAGATATCAAGTTCTATAAACTAAAATGTTTATCAGCGGGCTTCTCTCAACATAATAAAATTGTTAATATCTACTAGGCTCAGGGCACTATATAAGAACTAGGGATACCTAATGAGATAGTCCCTATTATCACATGCTTAAATTCTTCTAAAAGGGAGTACTAATATGAACCAATTTCATGTCCTTTGCCTAAAATTTCTACTCTTAGAGAATGTCCTATAGTGTTAAACACTTGAGTTAACCAACATCACCCAGTCTACATATGTGTCTAAAGCTGTACTTAAATTTAGAGTCTTAACTCTAACACTGGCTCTCTGTTCACTATGTTACAAAATTTCTCAAGTCAAAATAATTAATAGTCATAGTATTTGAAACTAACATGTATATAAAGCTTTAAGGTTTACAAGATGTTTAAGATGTATTGCCTAATTTAACCCTTGCTACATACTTGTAAGGTAGATGTTATTATTGTCCCCATTTTAATAATGAAATAGGGGGGATAACTCAGAGAATTGCATTGACTTGTCCAGGTCACCTAGTTAGAAAATGTTGGAGACAGAATTCAAACTCAGATCTTTCTGTCTCCAAGTCCTGGAATCTATCTGTTAAATGTCTTTACTACTTTAGCTTTATTTATAAAGAAAAATAATTTTTTAAAAAGCTACAAAAATAAATACATGGTAGCCAGGTGGTACAGTTGATAACATGCTGGACTAAAATAAAAAAGTTCAAATATAGCCTCAGACACTTCTTCACTAGATGTCTTGGACAAGTCATTCAACTATATTAGCCTCAGTTTCCTTATTAGTAAAATGAGCTGAAGAAGGCATTGATAAACCATTCCAGTAATTTTGGCAAGAAAACCTCAAATGTGATCACAAAAAGTCAGACATAATGGAAATGCCTAAACAACAACAAATATACAGATTTGGGGGAAAGGAAAGTAAGAAATAGGAAATAGTCCTTTAATTGGAAGTGGTCCTTGAACTAATCCTTAAAGGGAACTGATGGTTCCTAGAATAGGAATGACAAAACTATAGTATTCTGGGCATAGAAGAGAGAGCATGTGGAAAGACATAAAATAAAAGGTTATGTGTAATAGGTCAATGACTAATTTGTAGAGCCCATGAAAGGGAATAATATGTAATTCTCTTTGAGATTGGTTAGAACAAGGTTATAAAGGATTTCAAGGGCCAAACAGAGAAATTCACATTTTTTTTCCTAGAAGCAGCAGACCCTGAGATTTCTTCAACAGGGGTAATGACATGTTCAAACAACTACTTTGTAGATATCAATCTGCCTATTTAAAATGATATGAAAATACCCTTAATCATTTTGGAGAGAGAGATTTCAGCTGATTTTTAAAGTTAGAAACCATAATACAGAAGATTCAGAAAAAGAAAAAAATAATGGAAGATGAGGTGATGAATGGTTGGGAGAGCAATAGCAATTCAGAATGTGAAAAACTCACAAAAGCATTCTCATAGCCAAAAGGAATTCTTCATTTTGTGAAAGACACACAAGTTCCAATGGATTTGTGATGAGAAGATCCATCTGCACCCAGATAGAGGGTTGTGGAGACTGAATATTAAGCTCAACATAATATTTTCACTCTCCATGTTGTTGTTTGCTTGTATTTTATTTTCTTTCTCATTTTTTTTTTCTTTTGATATGATTTTTCTTGTGTAGAATAATAATTATGGAAATATGCATCAAAGAATTGCACATTTAACATTTATTGGATTACTTGACTTCTAGGGGAAAGGGTGAGGAAAAGGGAGGGAAAATTTGGAATACAGGGTTTTGCAAGAGTGAATGTTGAAACTTATTTATGCATGTGTTTTAAAAATAAAAAGCTTTAATGAAAGATAAAAAAAGATACACAAACTAACCAAAAAGGGTCTAGTGGAGGATTGAGAGTAAAGACACTCTGATTTGTAAGGGATGTGCTTTCATCACAAAAGTTACTATTGGAAAAAGATACTTTCTAGTGTGCCTGCTAAAATCCTTCGACCACCAGGTCTTGTCAATTGGTGGGAAGTTTGATAATGGGAGCTAACAATGACCACTTTCCTTGATCAGGTGTAAAATAGCAGCCCAGAATTTTGGATTACAAACTAGACTTCCTGAAAGGATAGCTTAGTGAAATAAAGATATCTGGCCCAACTGTCTTTCTTTTATATACATCCTATAAAGGTATGTCACATCACTTCCAGAGACTATCTTCCTAAAATGACTATATCATTCCCAAAGCCAGGGTTTCTTGAAAACTGTTGGGATCTCTACTGTTGTTGATATTTCTACTACACCATTCCCAAAGTCTTCATAACAATAGAGCTATCAAGTATAAATGACTTATTTTTTTCACAAAGTTTGCCTAGGAAAAGGATATGAGACCTAAAACAATAACCAGCAGGAGTGATGAGATCTAATAAGATTACTGAATAAATATAAGAGTAAATAACTGGAACTGAGAAAAATGAGAGAACATATGAGAACAGAGGCAGTAGAAGTAGACTATGAGGCTTTCTCAATAGGGAAATGGCATGTTCAGAAAAGTGTTTTAGGGCAAAGTTTGTTAAAATGTGAGATGCAACCCCATATAGAGTCTCATAACTGAATGTGGTAGTTGTGAAAAATTTGGCAACAGTAAAAATTTTCTGAATACACCAAGCAAAAACTGATTCAAAATCAAATTCATAATGAATTCAAGGTGTTTCTGGAATTACTTGCTCATATTACATTGCAGCCTTGGTTCTGAACATACAACATCCATACCTTTCACTGCGCATGCACAAACCCTGCCAGAAGTCTCTCAGCTCAGATTCCAGCCTGAGTCCTGTAAAATAATTTGGCTGAAAAGGATTATGAGTGGAAAAAGTTTAAGAAGCCCTGTTTTAAGGATATCATTCTGAGCCCTATTCAAAGATTACCAGAATATTCAGAGGCTGAATGCAAAGAAGCCTATTAAGAGATAACAGCTACAGCCAAGAAAAAAAAAAAAATGGAATGGATTCTAAATAAAGAGCAAAATAATCAAGCAGAAGGAAATGGATACAGCACCTGTGGTAGGGATAGCAAAACTTTGTAAAAATCAGAAATGAGAATTTTCCATCAGAAATATAGAATAAGGACAATTAAAGTGTTTGAAGTGTTTTTCTGTGATAACATGGGGCCAGAGATAACCAGTTACAACTAAAAACACAACAAAGATTTTGATACTTCTTGAGCTATCTCCAAATGAGAAGTCATAGAATCACTGATGGTGGTGATGGTGATGGTAATGGTGATGATAGTGATGGTTATAGTGGTGGTAATAGATATTTATATAGTGTTTTACAAATATCTCATTTTATTCTCTAACTACCCTGTGGGGAAGATATTTATTTTATCAGCATTTTATAGATAAGGAAATACAAAAGTAGAGATAAAGTAACTTGTTAATGACCACATCATAAATATCTAAGGCTGTATTTCAATCTATACAGATTATACCACCTAATTTATTCAAGAATTAGCATTAGAAGGGATTTCATAAAACATCTAATCTAACTGTCTTAGTTAACAGATAGGAAACTGGACTCAGAAATTAAATGATTTGTCCAAGCTATCACATTATATCTCAGCACCAAATCTAAGTCTTCTGCTACTAGACCCAATATAATTATTTCATCATTTCAACTATTTTCTGTCACGTAAAAGCAACAAAACAACAACATTTTCAAAACTAAACATAAGTAAGAGCTTGTACACCTCTGGGATGAACTTTAAGAAGACACTATCTATCTCCTCCAATTTATGCAGAATCCATGGTCTTAAATATAATGATGGAAGAGATGTCATTAGAGATTCCCCATGATTAAATGCCAAGTGATTGATAATAATCACTAAAACCTTTAGGAATTCAGAGAAGAGAATCAAAAAGGTACAGAAGGCAGTGTTGGACTTGGAATCAGGAAAAATTGAATTCAAATACTGCCTTAACTGGAGATGTGTGACTTTGGACAATTTTGTTAAATTTACTCAACTTCTATTTCATCATCTATGAAATGTGGATAATAGCAACACATGTCATAGAGTTGTTGTGATGGATTAATGAAACTGCATGTTAATTAATGTGAATTATTCCATTTAAAGCACACAGATTTATAAGACTTCACATCTGGAAAATATATCAGTAGCCATCTAATCTAATCCACAGTTGAAGAAGACTCACAGCAAATGTTCATCCTCTCTTCACTTGAAGATATTGAGAGAGGTGGAAGCCCTTGCCTCTTCAGGGAATCTACTGTTTTTGTTTTTGTTTTTTTTTTCCTGTGGTAGCAAGTTTATTTTTTAATACACATCGCTTCAGTTCACATAAATCTTTCTAGGTTTTTCTATAATCAGCTTATTCAAACATTTTAATAGAATGATAATAATATTCCATTACTTTCATATACCAAAACTGATCCAGCCATTCACCAATTGATGGGCATCCACTCATTTTCCAATTCTTTACTACTGCAAAAAGAATTTCTACAAAGAAGTTAGGAAAGGGAGGTGGGATGCTAACAGTCACAATCTCATTTTTCTATGGTGTTCTTGCTTAAATAATGGTAATAGGTGGGAGAAAACAACTTTTGAGTGGCAAGAAATTGATGTAAAGCAAAAGGTTTGCAAAGTTTTCCATTTAGTGTCAGGGATTCTTTAATATCTTTCATTTACTCCTCTATTCTAGACCATTATTTTGTCATTAGGCTGCATTTCCCATTTTCTTCCCTATTAAGCAATCACAGATGCAGTGCCTACCCCTCTAGCCAAGAGACAGATGGACCAAGTCTTCTCAAACTTGGGTAATTACATTGGAAAGTGGCCCCCAAAAGGAATGCCATAGAAATTGAGGCAATGAAAATGAGTGGGGCTCATTTCCCCACTTGGCAGTCTCCCCAGAGGCAGAAACCATCACCTCTATAGTAGCCTTTGGATTGGGATGAACAAATATGAGAAGGGGGAGGGGTTGAAAGTAGGGAGGAAACACTAGGACTATTCCAGACTGTAATCCTTATTTTGTAGAAAATCTTGATGCCAGTCTGCCAGTAAAAGAGTTGGCTTGAATATCAAATATAATCATTCCCATGTTTTGTTTTGTTTTTGTTTTGTTTGGTGGTTTTTTTTTTTTTTTTTTTTTTTTTTTTTTTTTTTTTTTTTGCATTGAATTTTTTCAATTTCCTCTTTGAGACCAGTGCTCTGATTTAACATTGTGCTGAATTAGCAGGTGTTCATTTAGACTGGAGTGTAAAAGCATCTCGTTGATTTTTAAAAAAGTGAAAAGGGGTTTTGGGGGGTTGTATTTTTAATGTATTCATTTTTATCCTTTGCAAAATTTAGCTTAATCTCACAGCTGCACAGCATTGATAAAAGCAACTCATGTTTTCCTAGCACTTCCACAGGAAGTTAAAGATTTTTTAGGGTAAAAATTAAGCAAGATTAGATTCTAGGCACAGGGGGGAATAGCTTTTGCAAAGACACAGAGGTGAGAAAAGCAATTCCTATATTTTATTGAAGCGAGTAAATGGTTATACACTTTTGGCCTTGAATGAGCTGTTTTTTCCTCTCTAAGCCACAGTTTTCTCAACTCTGAAATAAGTGAGTTGAACTATATTATCTACAAAATACCTGCTAGTGATAAATCCAATGATCCTATATTGATAGTGCAAGACTTATTATCTCCAGTTACAAATGATGGATCTGAGGTCCAGAGAACAGTGTGTAAATTTGCCAAGGTCATCTGTCTAGTAAATGGCAGTATGGAACATAAATATTGCCCTTCTGCTCCCAAGCAGAATATTGATACAAAGAGAACACTTAAGCACACATACATAGACGTGTGTATGCATGCACACACAAACATGCAAATACTTCTTAATATGTGTGAGAATCCCAGATTTATTTTTCTTCCCTGGATGCCAGTGCCCCAATAATAGCAATATATCAGATGTCTGAAGACAAATTGGATTTTCCCTAGATGCATCTTCCAATACTAAGATAATTTTACATTCTAAAATTTTAATCCTAAATTAATTCTTATTGCAAATCGGTTGAATAGAAAGCTCAGAAGAGGGAGGAGAGGACCAAGCAGCTGGTACAAAATATCTTCCTGCTGGTTTGGGAAAATCATTTCAAGAAGGCTCCCAAACTATTGGAAGGCAATGATTTTGCATTTCTTTATAACACCAGTGCTTAATACAGAGTCTAGCACATAGCAACCCACTAATGAGTGCTTGTTTACTACATAACAACTATAGATATAAAATTTAGCTAATTGTAGATTGCTAATATTTTTTTTAATCATGGGAAATCAATTTGTTTATTAAGGCAGACATTTAATATGAAAAAGAAACCTTTGCTGTGGATATTTTTAACCTTTGAAGATAATTAAATGTCATATACATATTGCAAATATAATTATTTCCCATTTTTCTCCATTCTTCTGAAACAGGACAGACCAATAAAAAAGTGCAACGGAAGTTTCATGAAAGCTTTTCCCCAAGTAGTTTATACATTTACAAAAGAAACTGATTCACAATGGATTAGCTAATGGCAAGTCAAATTAACAATTTAGAAAAGCTCTTTTTTAATTCTGGCTAATAGTGGCTAAAGATCATTGCCATTGACTCAGTGGGCTTAGCTGAGTTCTTATTAAAAAGGTGTCCCTTTATAAAAAGATTCCTTATAATCTATTGGGAAATATTTGTCTGGGAAGAAAGATCTGGAATTGAAAGAAAGTAGTTTGAATTCAAAACTTAAAACTGAAGTTAGGTCTCGAACCATAAAAAGGAACAATGTACTTCTCTCAGATATCTCTGTCCTTTAAAAAATAATTTCCACTTAAGAACACATTCATATAAAAAAACAATGTTACATAATTTATATAATATCAATAATCCATTCACAAACAACTTTGAAAGATTTAAAGAACTTTAGTCAATCTAATGAAAAAGGTTCAATGATTAAGAATGTTATGTACCTTATGATGGACAGGTGATGGGTTTAAAATGTGGAATAATATGTACAATTTTGGACATAATCAATTTGGAAATTTACTTTGCTTGTCTATCTATACTTGTTTCAAGGATTTTATTTTACCTTTCTTTTCTTTTTTTATCAAAAAGGGAGTAAGGGGTAGAAAATTGATGCTTGTTAATTAAAAAAATAATGAAATGGTGACTGCTCCCATTCATAGCATATTTAGAATGAAAAAAAAATTTGAGAGCACCATTTAAGAGTAAGAGAGCATGGACTTTTTGTTTTCATATTTAATTTTCTTTTCTGATCATATAGTTTAAGGTTTTTATAAATGCAGTGGAAATTAAAATTGTATTAAGATAGATCAAGAAGCATAGATCAATTTAACTACATAGGATGACATACTTATCTAAAATAACTCTTTCATCAAATAATTGAGAAAACTAAAACTCAAAGATATGAATCTGTTGCCAAGGCCTGTTGAATTTACCATTGCAACATATTTTGAATATACCCTGACATTATCACCACTCTAATCTCTTCACCCTGGAACTATTTTATTAACTTTTTGGTTAGTCTGAATATCTCAAGTCTCTTCCCACTCTTATCCATTCTGCATTCAGTCACCAAAGTGATTTTCCTAAAGTTCAGGTCATCCCAAATTAACCCTACTTATTGAATTCCAGAAGCTTTCTTTTGCCTCTAGGATCAAATGTTAAATTCTCTGTTTGGTGTTTAAAGTTCGTTATGACTTAGCCCCCTCCTACATTTCTAGTATTCTTTTTTGCTTTTTAAAGTAATTTTTTCAGTCAATTTTTGCCTTTGCTTTTACAAGCTATTGACTCTCTTTAGCATACCTTTCATTTCCCCTCCCCTGCCCCAATTTTTCTTCTACCTCTCTTATTCACCTTTAATTTTTTTTTTTTATTAGCACTTCCAAGAAATCTTTTTGGGCTTAAGAATATTACCCTTTGAGATTTCTCATGTGGACATTTTGTCCTCTTCTGAGTTGATGTTTTGGTCTTCCCTGTCACCATAGTTTCTTTCTATGGTCAAAGTTCTTTTCTGTTTCTTGTTCATCTTCTTTACTTTTCTTTTGGTATTTCCCCCTTTTTTTTACTTTTAAAGCTGAGCTCTGCTCCTGGAGTAAAAGGGGAGCTGTCTCAAGCTTCCCATGCAATTCTGAGTTTGACTTTGAACACAGGACCCCCTTGTTTTTGCTGGGGGAGCATTATCTGCTTTTTCCAAGAAACAGCCTGGTTTCTCAGAATTTTCCTTTTGAACTGGGACTGGATGCTGCCCCCCTGATCTGCTCTTCTACTAAGCAAGGACCAGGAATATCAGTTGCTGATCTGTAATTAAGACCCTCTCCCTGGCTTTCCTAGACTGCATGAGCTGGGCAGAACATCTTTTTCATCCCAGTGAGACTGACCTTTCTTGAAGTCCTTCTAATCTATGTGGAGCTACAAAGTGATTTTAATAGGTCCTGAATGATGGGTGTAAATGGTTGGGCAGAGAGAAATTGAAGAACTGATAAAAATTATTCCCTGAGGCAGAGAGGAAGAAGGTTTTGATAAACCATCTCAGTTTAGTTCCATGATCCCACCTATTGTAGGTAGGAAATCCAAATTTTCTCAAGTCCCTGAAGCCTGAGGCTTTATTCTTCCTATAAATTTACTCATAGCCTGTCTCATGGCTACTGCCCTCCCTTGGGTAAGTCCACCATGGCACTCTGCCTCACAGTGTCTTTTTCCCCTTACCACTCCCCCATGTCACTTGATCTCTCCTAACCCTACCATTTCTCTAATCCTACTATGCTTTTCAACCCCACTTCTCCTTACAGGTAACCCTTATTGGCTGCAAATGCCCAGCTAAGGGCATGCCCCAACTTCATGGGGTATTTCCTTTCACTATTAATTATTAAAATCCCTTCCTATATTCTTCCAACTCTGTTTCATATTGCCCAGAGTCACAGAGCTAGGAAGTGTTAAGCGTCTGAGGCCAGATATGAACTCAGGTCCTCCTGACTTCAGGTCTGATGTTCTATCCACTGTGTCACCTAGCTGCCCTCTGTATATAAGAGGTAATCTTTCTTCTGTCAATTTCCTATCCTGTGTACTAGTTTGCCCTTCACTTTTTACAGAAAAAGCATTTAATAAAGGATATCCAACTATATGAACATTGTGTTATGGCAGCCTGCACACAATATGATCTAAGGTTGCATTGAGAAAGGATGATGTGCAGAAAAACCTGAGGAGAAGTGTGTTATAGCTAACTCTCCATTTCTCCAAATAAACTCAGAAAACTACCTTTAAATGAAGGAAATACACCAATGGCAAGAAGATAAAATTAGAAAGGTAGGAGGAACCAGGCAGCCAGCAAAAGTCATGAAAGAGTCATGGAGGAAAAAACCCAATGTAATGTTTTCTCAGGGTAATCAGCATTGTCTCAAGGGAAATTTCTTCAACTTCATCATGGTCAGAACACTGGGGATCACCTCAAAGAATAAATAAAGTTAAGTGCTAGAGGTAGTGAGGAATGAGAAGTCAGAAGAGGGTAAGGAGAAAAATAATGGTGGAACAGATATAACTATAGTGTTTTTCCAAATCTCTCCAGAGCAGTACCCCAAAGGATCATGCCATCATCCCTCAAGGTCCACAGATCACATCCATTTCCTTAGATCAGAGAGAACATAGTGGAGACAACAAGGGAAAGGAGAGGGATTAAATAGTATTGGGATCTCAGAAGTTGAGTCAATTAAAATCAACAAGTGCCAAGTATGACTTAGACACTTTACTAATACTTAGGATACAAAGTAACAAAAATAAAAAGTCCCTGCTGGAAAGGAATTCACTCTCTAATGGAGAAATAATATCCAAGCAATTATGTACAAAGAAGATATAGAGAAGATAAATTAAAGATAATCTCAGAAGGACTACACTAAGGTTAAAAAGATTAGTGAAAGTCTTCTTGGAAAAGGTGGAATTTTAACTAACACTTGTAAGGAGCCAGAAAAATCATGAGGTGAAGATGAAAGACTGTCATAGGATATGGGGATTAGCCAGGGAAAATGTCCAGATTTGGAAAATGGGATAGGATATGAAAAAGCAAATGCTATTAGATTGCATAAGACATGAAGAGGAATCAGTTTTAAGAAGACTGGAAAAATCAGGTAGGGAGCAAGTTATGAAGGGTTTTATGTGTCCAATGATGTATTTTATACTTGTTCCTGGGAAGCAATAGGGAGCAAATAGGGTTTATTAAGTGGGGACAATATGGTCAGACCTGTAATTTATGAATCATCATTTTGGTAGCTGAATGAAGGATTGACACCCATCAAATTGGCAATGATAAAGAAAAAAAAAAGAAAAATTGTTTTTTAAATAGTATTTTAATTTTCCAAATGCATACAGGAAATTTTTCAGTATTTACTTCATAAAACCTTTTGTTCCAAAATTTTCCACTCCTTTCTTCCTTCCCATTCCCCAAGATATTAAGCAATCCAATATAGGCTGAACAAGAAAAATCAGATCAAAAAGGAAAAAAAAATGAGATAGAAAAAAGAACAAGCAAACAAACAACAACATTAAAGAGCAAGGTAAAAATACTATCCTTTGATCCACATTCAGTCTCCATAGTTCTTTCTTTGGATGGGGATGACACTGCATCACAAATTTATTGGAATTGCTTTGCATCACCTCATTGTTTAGAAGAGCCACATTAAGAAAATGTTCTGACTTCCAAGTCACATGATCAAAAAGATCATGGACTAAATATTTTCTTTTATCCTCACAATTTCTTGAGCCTTTCTAAAATAGGAATTATGTTTAAAAGCTAAAACAAGTTCTGTCTCCATATGCCATGATTCTAAGAACCTGAATGAAGTTAAAAAAAAAAACACAATAAAACAGAATAGGTTAATTTCTAATTTCTAAAATACTTAAGTAGCACTGAAGGCTTCCTCTCATGTTCTAGTACTTCTACACAAACTAACTCACAAGCATTCAAAAAATTCAATCCTATCTTTTCTTATTCCCAGACCTATACAAAAAGGCCTGCCTGGGATAGCAATTGTCAGAGTTCTGTGGTAGTACTGAACTCATTGAGAATTGAAGATGTTTCCTACATTTATTATGGAAATAGCTCTACATCCAAAAGGGACCAATTCTGTAGCCTGGCATATCACTTAAAGGCTGAGGCTAGCAAAATGTAAATTGTTTACCTTGGAAGGAAGTTGACACAGTTATGAGATCTAGTCCCTAAAGAACTAAAATACAAGAGAGAAAGAGTCAGAAAGTGAATAATAGGGGAAAATAGAAAGTAGGTAAAGATTGAAATTGCCAAAGATTTTTTTTTTAATTTTTTTTTATTTTATATATATATATATATATATTTTATAATATTATCCCTTGTATTCATTTTTCCAAATTACCCCCCCTCCCTTATTCCCTCCCCCCGACGACAGGCAATACCATACATTTTACATGTGTTACAATATAGTCTAAGTACAATACATGTGTGTGAATATCATTTTCTTGTTGCACAATAAACATTAGAATCCGAAGGTACATGCAACCTGGGCAGACAGATATTAGTGCTAACAATTTACATTCCCCTCCCAGTGTTTCTTCTCTGGGTGTATCTACCTCTGTCCATCATTGATCAACTGGAAGTGAGTTGGATCTTCTTTATGTTGAAGATTTCCACTTCCATCAGAATACATCCTCATACAGTATCGTTGTTGAAGTATACAGTGATCTTCTGGTTCTGCTCATTTCACTCAGCATCAGTTGATTTAAGTCTCTCCAACCCTCTCTGTATTCCTCCTGCTGGTCATTTCTTACTGAGCAATAATATTCCATAACTTTCATATACCACAATTTACCCAACCATTCTCCAACTGATGGACATCCATTCATCTTCCAGTTTCTAGCTACAACAAAAAGAGCTGCCACAAACATTTTGGCACATATATGTCTCTTTCCGCTCTTTAGTATTTCTTTGGGATATAAGCCCAGTAGTAGTACTGCTGGGTCAAAGGGTATGCACAGTTTGATAACTTTTTGGGCATAATTCCAGATTGCTCTCCAGAATGGCTGGATTCTTTCACAACTCCACCAGCAATGTATTAGTGTCCCAATTTCCCCACATCCCCTCCAACATTTGTCATTATTTGTTCCTGTCATCTTAGCCAATCTGACAGGTGTGTAGTGGTATCTCAGAGTGGTCTTAATTTGCATTTCTCTGATCAGTAGTGATTTGGAACACTCTTTCATGTGAGTGGATATAGTTTCAATTTCTTCCTCTGAGAATTGTCTGTTCATATCCTTTGACCATTTATCAATTGGAGAATGGTTTGGTTTCTTATAAATTATGGTCAGTTCTCTATATATTTTGGAAATGAGACCTTTGTCAGAACCTTTGTTTTTAAAAATATTTTCCCAATTTGTTACTTCCCTTCTAATCTTGTTTGCATTAGTATTATTTGTACAGAAACTTTTTAGTTTGATGTAATCAAAATCTTCTATTTTGTGATCAATAATGATCTCTAGTTCTCCTCTGGTCATAAATTCCTTCCTCCTCCACAAGTCTGAGAGGTAGATTATCCTCTGTTCCTCTAATCTATTTATTATCTCCCTCTTTATGCCTAAATCATGGACCCATTTTGATCTTATCTTGGTATATGGTGTTAAGTGTGGATCCATATCTAATTTCTGCCATACTAATTTCCAGTTTTCCCAACAGTTTTTTCTGAATAATGAATTTTTATCCCTAATGTTGGAATCTTTGGGTTTGTCAAAGATTAGATTGCTATAGATGTATCCTTTTTTGTCCTTTGTATCTAATCTGTTCCACTGATCTACCGGTCTATTTCTTAGCCAATACCAAATGGTTTTGGTGACTGCTGCTATATAATATAGCTTTAGATCAGGTACACTTAGACCACCTTCTTCTGAGTTTTTTTTCATTAGTTCCCTTGCAATTCTTGACCTTTTATTCTTCCATATGAATTTTGTTGTTATTTTTTCTAGGTCATTAAAATAGTTTCTTGGGAGTCTGATTGGTATAGCACTAAATAAATAGATTAGTTTGGGGAGTATTGTCATCTTTATTATATTCGCTCGGCCTATCCAAGAGCACTGAATGTCTTTCCAATTATTTAAATCTGATTTTATTTTTGTGGCAAGTGTTTTGTAATTTTTCTCATATAATTCCTGACTTTTCTTTGGTAGATGGATTCCCAAATATTTTATACTATCAACATTTGTTTGGAATGGAATTTCTCTTTGTATCTCTTGCTGTTGCATTTTGTTAGTGATATATAAAAATGCCGAGGATTTATGTGGATTTATTTTGTATCCTGCCACTTTGCTGAAATTTTGAATTATTTCTAGTAGCTTTTTAGCAGAGTCTTTGGGGTTCTCTAAGTATACCATCATGTCATCTGCAAAAAGTGATAGTTTAATTTCCTCATTTCCTACTCTAATTCCTTGAATCTCTTTCTCGGCTCTTATTGCCGAGGCTAGCGTTTCTAGTACTATATTGAATAGTAATGGTGATAGTGGGCAACCTTGTTTCACTCCTGATCTTACTGGGAAAGGTTGCAGTTTATTTCTATTGCATATTATGCTTACTGATGGTCTTAAATATATACTCCTGATTATTCTAAGGAATAATCCATTTATTCCTATACTCTCAAGAGTTTTTAGTAGGAATGGATGTTGGATTTTGTCAAATGCTTTTTCTGCATCTATTGAGATGATCATATGGTTCTTATTAATTTGATTATTAATATGGTCAATTATATTAATAGTTTTCCTAATATTAAACCAGCCCTGCATTCCTGGAATAAATCCTACTTGATCATAGTGTATTATCTTGGAGATGATTTTCTGAAGTCTTTTTGCTAATATCTTATTTAAGATTTTAGCATCAATATTCATTAAGGAGATTGGTCTATAATTTTCTTTCTCAGTTTTCGATCTACCAGGTTTAGGTATCAGTACCATGTCTGTGTCATAAAAGGAATTTGGTAGGACTCCTTCATCCCCTATTTTTTCAAATAATTTACATAACATTGGGGCTAATTGTTCTTTAAATGTTTGGTAGAATTCACATGTGAATCCATCTGGCCCTGGGGATTTTTTCCTGGGGAGTTGATTAATAGCTTGTTCTATTTCTTTTTCTGAAATGGGACTATTTAAGCAATTTATCTCCTCCTCTGTTAATCTAGGGAGCCTATATTTTTGGAGGAAGTCATCCATTTCACTTAAGTTATCAAATTTATTGGCATAAAGTTGGGCAAAGTAACTCCTTATTATTTCTCTAATTTCCTCTTCATTGGTGGAAAGATCCCCCTTTTCATTTGTAAGACTATCAATTTGATTTTCCTCTTTCTTTTTTTTGATCAAATTTACCAAAGGTTTATCTATTTTATTGGCTTTTTCATAAAACCAACTCTTGATTTTATTTATTAATTCAATAGTTTTTTTACTTTCAATTTTATTGATTTCTCCTTTTAATTTTTGTATTTCGAGTTTAATTTTTGGTTGGGGGTTTATAATTTGGTCTTTTTCTAGCCTTTTAAGTTGTAAGCCCAATTCGTTAATCTTCTCTTTCTCAATTTTCTTCAAATAAGCCTCTAAAGATATAAAATTTCCCCTTATTACCGCTTTAGCTGCATCCCAAAGATTTTGATATGATGTCTCATCATTATCATTATCTTGGGTGAAATTGTTAATTGTTTCTATAATTTGCTCTTTCACCCAGTCATTCTTTAAGATGAGATTATTCAGTTTCCAATTACTTTTTGGTCTATTTACCCCTAACTTTTTACTGAATGTAGCTTTTATTGCATTGTGATCTGAGAAGAAGGCATTTATTATTTCTGCCTTCCTACATTTAATTTTGAGATCTTTATGTCCTAGTATATGGTCAATTTTTGTATAGGATCCATGAACTGCTGAGAAGAAAGTATATTCCTTCCTATTGCCATTCAGTTTTCTCCAAAGGTCTATCATACCTAGTTTTTCTAATGTTCTATTTACTTTTTTAATTTCTTTCTTGTTTGTTTTGTGGTTTGATTTGTCTAAATCTGAGAGTGCAAGGTTGAGATCTCCCACTATTATAGTTTTACTGTCTATTTCTTCTTGCAGTTCTCTTAACTTTTCCTTTAGAAAGTTAGATGCTATACCACTTGGTGCATATATGTTTAGTATTGATATGGCTTCATTATTTATGCTTCCTTTCAGCAGGATATAGTTTCCTTCCTTATCTTTTTTAACGAGATCTACTTCTGCTTTTGCTTGATCTGAGATAAGGATAGCTACCCCTGCTTTTTTGGCTTTACCTGAAGCATAATAAGCTCTGTTCCAACCTTTTACCTTTACTCTGTATGTATCTCCCTGCTTTAAGTGTGTTTCCTGTAGGCAACATATTGTAGGGTTCTGCTTTTTGATCCAAGTCTACTATCCGTCTCCGTTTGATGGGATCGTTCATCCCATTTACATTTACAGTTAAAATTACTAATTCTGTATTTCCTGCCATCGTATTATCCCCAGATTATGCTTTTTTCCCTTGACCCCCCTGATCCCCCTCCCCGATATTTAATTTACAGACCCCCCTTGTGACGCGCAACCCTCCCTCTTTTTTTTTTTTTTTTTTTTTTTTAGGATCCCTCCCCCCTCCCTCCAAGTCCCTTCACTTATTCCCCTTTTCCTTTTCCCTTTTCCTCTCCCCCCTTTTAATGAGGTGAGAGAAAATTCTCTGAAAAACAAATATGTTAATTATTTACTCTTTGAGCCTCTTCTGATGAGAGTAAGATTCACACAATGATTCTCCCCCTCACTAAGTTCCCTCAGATATGGTGTATTTTCTATGTCTCTTCCTGGGATGTAGTTTCCCTCTTTTTATCACTCCTTCCCCTTTTTCTGAACCGACCTCCTTCCCTTTACTACACCCCCCTTTTTTTCTTTTATATCAGTAAAATCAAATTATCCTTGAGTATTTTTTATATACCCACAACAGAGTTACAGTTCTCAAGGGTTCTGTGTACCTTTTTCTGTTTCTCTTCAGTCTTGTGGATGTAGATCAAATTTTTTGTTTAAGTCTGGTTTTTTTCTTAGAAACATATAGAATTCCTCTGTTTCATTGAATGACCATCTTCTTCCGTGGAAAAAGATGCTAAACTTAGCTGGGTAGTTCATTCTTGGTTGCAGTCCTTGATCTTTTGCCTTACGGAATATCAGGTTCCAGGCCCTTCTATCTTTTAATGTGGAGGCAGCCAGATCTTGGGTGACCCTTATTGTGGCACCTTGGTATTTAAATTGTTTTTTTCTAGCTGCTTGCAGGATTTTCTCCTTTGTGTGGTAATTCTGCAGCTTAGCCACAATATTCCGTGGTGTTCTTTTTTTAGGGTCTATTTCAGAAGGAGTTCGATGAATTCTTTCCACATCTACTTTCCCTTCTGTTTCTATTATCTCTGGACAGTTCTCTTTGATAATTTCCTGTAAAATAGAATCTAGGCTCTTTTTTTGGTCATAGTTTTCTGGAAGTCCAATAATCCGCAGATTATCTCTCCTAGATCTATTTTCCAGGTCTATAGATTTTCCCAGTAAGTATTTGACGTTGTTCTCCAGCTTCTCATTTTTTTTGTTTTGTTTGACTGATTCTTGGGTTCTCTGTGAATCATTCATTTCTATTTGTTCCATCCTGACTTTTAAGGAGTTATTTTCTTCTTTCACAGTTTTTAGTTCTTTTTGTAAATGCCCAATTTCGTTTTTAAATGAATTATTTTGCTCTATTGAATTTTTTTCCATTTCCCTAATTTTTTTTTTTGAGAATTGTTTTCTTTTTCCAATTCAGAAATTCTATTTTCTTGAGACTTTTTTATCTTTTCCAATTCAGAAATCCTACTTTCCTGTGTTTTTTTAACCTTTTCTAATTCATAAATTTTGTTTCCCTGCATCTCCTGTGAATTCTTTATTTTTTCCAACTCCAATTTCAGGACGTTGTTATTCTCTATCATAACTTCCCTTTCCTTGCCCCATTTTTCTTCGATCTCCCTCAATTTCTTAAGAGCTTCTTCTAGGAGAGAGTTATGTGATGGGGGGCAGGAATCGTTCCCCTTTAGGTTGTTATCTTCTGAATCTTTGTTGTTAACTTCCTCGGGGTTGGGTACCCGCTCTTTCTCTGTATAGAAGGAATCTATAGTTTTTCTAGCTTTTTTGCTCATACTTAAAAAATGTTTTGGGGTCTGTCCCTGGGGTAGGAAATTATTTACTTCTTTACCAGCTTCCTCCCAGACCGGATGGATGCAGCGGCCCCTGCGCCCGCGCTAAGAGAGAGCTCTGGGAGAGAGTTCCCCACCCCCTCCCTGGAAGCGCCTCAGAGGTGATTAGCACTGCTGTGCTTTGAGGGCGTAGAATAGTGAAGACAGCAAGAAGCTCAGCCTATGTGTCCGGGTGGGGAGTGGATGTCTGCAGCAGGTGAAGTGAGAAGCCCCTGCGCTCAAACTGGAAGTGTCTGCCAGAAACCGAGGTCCCTAGTTCAAAGGTTCTGCTTCTCTGGGACTTCCTGGAGCTGAGTTCCACTCCCTCCAGCTAAGCTAGGCAGTGTGTGTTGCCTTGGGCCGTATCCACCCACTTGTCAGTCTCTTAACTATTCTCAGGTGGTAGCTGAGGCCACACCCCCTGGTGCCGAGTCTGCCGAGTCACCCCCAGGGTGGGGGAGGGGGGAAATCTAATCTGAGTTTTAAAATATTTTGGCTTTCTCTTCTGAACTGCTAAATAATTAGCAGAGAAGAGCTAACAGCCTGTGCCAGATTCCTTTACCTCAGTGGCTTCTCTGATCCCAGAGCCCCTCCCAGCGCAATGGGCGCAGTGTGCCCCTACCCCACCGTCTGTGCTGGTCTTTCTTATTCCTCCCCTGAGAACTGACCTTTCCTGTTGAAACTCCAGATTCTCTTCAGCTGGTAAGTCGTGCTTCCAGTCCTTGTGGTATCTATCAGTCCTGAGCTAATTTTGAGACTTAATTTATCTAATTGGTTGTGAGGGAGTGAGGACGTTCACTGAGTAGTGTGTTTCTTCTCTGCCATCTTGGCTCCGCCCCCCGAAATTGCCAAAGATTTAAAAAAAAAAGTGTTAGAAGACCTGAGCATAAGTAAATAAAAAGCAGTGAAGAGATGAAAAAGGACAAAGTCTATGACTTCCAGATTTAATAAATGAGTCTAAGTGTCTGTGAATAAATATTGGAAAACAAAGAAAAGTGTGATAATGGACCCTGGATTCCCAAAAGAATGTTGAAATATAAAAGGATGTTTCTGGACTTTTAAAGGAGAAATAAATTATAAAAACAGAATTTATAATCTTAATTTCAGAAATAACACTAAAAGAAAAATTCTACCTGAAACTTCTACCAAAGTACATTGAGAATTGGTAAAGAACTGGTAATTGGTAAAATTAGCACAAAGAAAATTGGCAAATTTCTAGTCTTCAAAAAACTCTCCCAAATGATTGCCTTCATTTTGTTCCATGAGAACAGAGATATAGAAATTACGTTATAAGTATAACCCCAATCCTAGTCATAATGAAGAGATTATCTTACACACGCACAATGTATGAGTGCATATGTGTGTGTGTGTATATATATATATATATATATATTTATATATACATACATACATATATACATATGTGTAAAGGAATGTATATACAGATATGTGTACACACATATGTGTATACACACATATACATACATACACAGATATCAATTATTATTTAAGTTTCAACAAATCTTTGTAGAAAATAACCAAAGTTATCAAGCAATTCTCCTCTCTCTCTCTCTTTCTCTGTCTCTCTCTGTCTCTGTCTGTCTCTGTCTCTCTCTGTCTCTGTCTCTCTCTCTATCTTTCTCTCTCTCTGTCTCTCTGTCTCTGTCTGTCTCTGTCTGTCTCTTTCTCTCTCTCTCTCTCTCTCTCTCTCTCTCTCTCTCTCTCTCTCTCTCTCTCTCTCTCTCTCTCTTTCTCTCCTCTTCTCTTCTCTTCTCCCCCCCTCTCATTACAAGTTTTCTATGCCCAAAGAATTATATATGATGCACTTTTTTGGGGGGATTTGAGGATCTTCATGAAATGTGTTCAATAGTATTTTGATGTTTTGTATTTTTCTTGGACTTACCTATGCATTTATATAGTTGCCAGGAAAAGAAGGGGAGGAAAAAAACCCTTTCTTTCAAATGTTTTCAGTTATAGCTATCCCTATTCTCTCCTTTGTTGTTGTAAGCCAGAAAAAATAGAAGCCAACTATATTCACAGGGATTCAACATTGTATCTTCTGTTTCAAAAGATGAAAGAACAATTGAATAATGTACAAGAGGCCATAACAGAGGCCATACATCACAGATGGTAGTGCTTCTTCTGTCTGATAATGTAGCTAGGAGATTACCAGTCATTCTTAGATTTAGTTCCTCTCTATCCCCCTAAAATTTTGGATAAACATTAATATTTCTTTTTTTATTTTTATTATATATTTTTTATAATATTATCCCTTGTATTCATTTTTCCAAATTATCCCCCCTCCCTCTACTCCCTCCCCCCGATGACAGGCAGTCTCATACATTTTACATGTGTTACAATATAACCTAGATACAATACATGTGTGTAAATACCATTTTCTTATTGCACAATAAGCATTAGATTCCGAAGGTACATGTAACCTGGGCAGACAGATATTAGTGCTAACAATTTTCATTCCCCTCCCAGTGTTTCTTCTCTGGGTGTAGCTACCTCTGTCCATCATTGATCAACTGGAAGTGAGTTGGCTCTTCTTTATGTTGAAGATTTCCACTTCCATCAGAATACATCCTCATACAGTATTGTTGTTGAAGTGTATAGTGATCTTCTGGTTCTGCTCATTTCACTCAGCATCAGTTGATGTAAGTCTCTCCAAGCCTCTCTGTATTCCTCCTGCTTGTCATTTCTTACAGAGCAATAATATTCCATAACCTTCATATACCATAATTTACCCAACCATTCTCCAACTGATGGGCATCCATTCATCTTCCAGTTTCTAGGTACAACAAAAAGAGCTGCCACAAACATTTTGGCACATATATGTCTCTTTCCGCTCTTTAGTATTTCTTTGGGATATAAGCCCAGTAGTAGTACTGCTGGGTCAAAGGGTATGCACAGTTTGATAACTTTTTGGGCATAGTTCCAAATTGCTCTCCAGAATGGCTGGATTCTTTCACAACTCCACCAGCAATGTATTAGTGTCCCATAAACATTAATATTTCAACATAAAGAAGTGACTTTGGTTTTTCAGAATTCTAGACATGTATCTACATATATGGCTTATATATATGAAGTGCAGATATCCATATATCAAAGGCCACTTATAGACACTTCTGATAGACACAGAAGCTTTGATGTGCTATTTCCAACTTGGACTGGTTTCCCCTTTTTAATTTGTCTGATAGCTGCCCTTTCTCAGAACTTCACCAGCCAATCATCTTCCCTCTTCCCTTACCACCGACGTATGGTGACTCTGGAAGACAGAATGAGACTAATGAATATACAATTCTGTCTTACTTAAACCCAATTCATTTATAAGTCAAGACATTATCCTTGTGATGTCATTGCTCCTTTTGAGAATGAAAGACAACTATCAATGACAATCAATTGGTGATAGATAGAATGTTTATTGGTCACTAAAGCCCAGAACTCCAGAGCTCAAGCAGTTTACCATGTATGTTTCATTCTCCCTACATATTCATCTACAAGGGAAAGTACAAGACTCTGGTAATCCTGAACCCTTGAATTGTTTGGTAATTATTGATCCCTAACTGCAATAAATGGCATTATACCTGATATCAGTCTCACCTGTGAAGTTTAAAAATTGGGAGGTTTGTTAAATACTCATCATAAGCTGAATTGAAGTCTATTAAAGAGAAATCCCAGACTAGGGAAAGAAGTCCAAATTAAAGATTAAGCTTAGCATTAGCACATATTTTATATTCTTTAAAAAAAATGTTGACCCTTGTGGCTAAAAATCTTCCATGTGAGAAGATGACAAGATGACAGTCAAGATTTTAAGGTTAAAAGATAGAGAGGTTTGAGGGGGGGGGTTGAGCCTAGGCAAAGGTATATCCACCCCCCTTTTAAGAGAGTCATAAAAGACCTATAGGAATCCTAACTGATCCTGAAAGCACTCATTTTTTTCTGAGGGAAAGAGAGCCAAGGATTTTAATTGCTCCGGAACCAATTTAGTATTTAGCAAAAATAATAATTCTTATTATAATAACATCTGGTGGACCAGCATCAAGGGGAGCAATATCTACCACATTCAAAGGAGATTTTGTTGTTTATTGTATGGGTGTGATGTTTCATTACTATTTATTTGATCTACCTAAGAAATTCATCTATGGAAACTTGCCTTGCAAGTTGCACATACCTAAAGCATATGCATATATATGTATATAAGGCATATATATATACATACACACATACATATGATATGTATACACACACATACACACACATATATATATATATATATATATATATATATATATATATATATATATATATATATACACATATATCTGTGTATGAAAAACTGAAATTTAGTTGACTTCCAGACTTAGAGTGGCAAGGAAAATATTGGTTTCATTTAAAGTAGGCAGTATAAGGAGAAAAACAATTAGGGGCTATCAAAATGTGCATACCCTTTGATTCAGCAATTTCTACTGGACTTATATCCCAAAGAGATCTTGAAGGAGGGAAAGGGACCCACATGTTCCAAAATGTTTATGGCAGCCCTCTTTATAGTGGCTAGAAACTGGAAACTGAATGAATGCCCATCAGTTGGAGGATAGCTGAATAAGTTATGGTGTATGAATGTTATAGAATATGAATGTAATAGAATATAAAATGTCATAGAATATTTTAGAATATAGAAATATAGAATAGAATATAGAATAAGAAACAGTCAGCAGGAAGATTTCAGAGAGGCTTGGAGAGACTTACATGATGCTAAGTGAAATGAACAGAATCAGGAGATCATTATACTCTGATGGACATGGCTCTTTTTAACGATGAGATGATGCAAGCCAGTTCCAATAATTTTATGATGAAGAAAACCACCTAGACCCAGAGAGAGGACAGAGGGGAACTGAGTGTGGATCTACAACATAGTATTTGTTGTTGTTTTCTTGCATTTTATTTTCTTTCTCATTTTTTCCTTTTGGACTTGATTTTTCTTGCACAGCAAGATAATTGTATAAATATGTATACATATATTGGATTTAACATATATATTTTACCATGTTTAACATATATTAGATTACTTGCCGTCTAGGGAAAGGAGTAGGGGCGAAAGGGGGGGGGGGGATCGGAACACAAAGTTTTGCCAGAGTTGATGTTGAAAAATTATCCATGCATATGTTTTGAAAATAAAAAGCTTTAATTAAAAAAGGAGAAAAAAGTTAATCTATTGTGTTCAAAAACATAATAATAATGAGAGAATATGAATATTAAATATCCAAGTACCTAATGACATCATTACCAAAATTACAAAAGGCTAAATACACTGCAAAATTAGTAGTTATAAATACTATTAATGCAAAATTTCAATAATTAATAGATTATACTGAATACCAGATAGAGTTTCTGAGCTGAATTCTACAAGCATGGACTGATTCCTAAAATAGAGGAAAACTTGAAAAGGTAAAGATAGAATCCAAAGCCAAACAGCTACTTTTTGGAGTTAATGAAGAGGGTTGGGGACGAGAATGTCCTAGAGACTTCCCCCTTTAAAATTTCTACTGGCTTGAAATAGGCTCTGCTACAACTTACGGAGTCAATTTCCTTACTTTCTTCCCCCCCACCTTTTGTCCCCACCTCCCAAATCAATGAGAAGTAAATGGAAGAATATCTAGCTCTTTTGCACCTATTACAGCTCCTATGGTGCTAGACTGTATCTATTTTGTTACATAATATAATTTCAAATGTTTCTCAACATTTGTGATAAAGTATTAAAGCTTTTATAGCCATTCAAATCTGTGCCCATTTTGCTTACTTGAATGTTAGTATAAAACTGGGGATTTAAAGGAAGATTGAATCCAGAAAGGTTGAATTTTTAAAATGTTGAGCTTTTGCAAATGCAGTTTGAGATTTGTTAGTGCAAACTGGTTGGAAGTTTGAGTCACAAATTTAATTGCGAATATTGATATTATTTACTTTAGAAGAGGGGAAGGTAGGAAGTTTTAAGAACATGTTCAATGGCTTTTCTAACTTAGCAAATAACTGACAGTTCAGACTACGTAGTTAGCTAATGTCTCCAATTGTTATGCCAAAATAAAACACTATATTACTTGTAAATACATTTAATATTTTTAAAATATCAAAACATTCTATTAATTTCAAATTCTAACATTCCATTCTGTGACGTACTAGTTATGTAATTTTGGCCAAGTAATTTCTTGTCTCTAGGCAATAATCAATTATGTGACAGACACTGTGATTAACATTAAGGATCAAAAAAAAAAACATATAGACCCAGCTTTCAGAGACCTTTTGCTCTAATAGATGAAACAAGTGCCCACACAAATAGATGTAAAATTAATATGAAGCAAGAGCAAAGGAATTTCAAGGCAGAATATTAACTAGCAACTGTGGATGATTCTGGGATTGAAAATCTTGGTCATTCAAAAAATAGTGGTTTTTTTGATAGAAACAAAGAAATTAAGAAGAGGGATGAGTTTTAGTGGCAGAACAATGAGTTCTCTAGACATATTGAGATTCAAGTATCATTGTAATGTCAAATTGGAAATATCTACAGTCAATTGGTGATGTAAGACTATATGCATAAAGAAAATAGGACTAGATATACATATCTAGGAATGGTGAATAGTTTGTTAATAATTGAAAGAATGTGAAGTAATGTGAACATTAAGAGAGAGGCTATAGGAAAAGAAGTCCAAGATAGAGATTTGGGGTATACCAAGAGAGAGGATGGTGGAATAAGAATGATCATCCTGAAAAACAGACCTATATGTAGCAATCTTAAAGTCAGAAGAAGAAATAATTTTATATAGGAATTTTATATAAACTCGGATGAGAGTAAACAGAAAGAGGGCATCATTACAAATGGATAATCAATAAGGACAAGTGTAATATTCTTACAGAACCTAACATACAAGGGTTGAAAAAAGGACATTAGATTAAAAAAAAAAACACATATTGCTTTATGAATTATGTTGGGAGAGAAAAATCAGAACAAAAGGAAAAAATCATGAGAAATTAAAAAAAACAGAATGAAAAAGTTAACATAGCATGTTTTGATTTACATTTATTCTTCTTAGTTCTTTTTTCTGTATGCAGATAGCATTTTCTGTTCAAAGTCTATTAGAATTGCTTTGAATCACTGAACAACTGTGAAGAACCAAGTCTTTCATAGTTGATCATCACATCTGCTTGTTTTGGTCTGCATTCCAGGCCTTTCTAAAATCATCTTGTTTATCATTTTTATAGAACAATAATATTGCATTAACTTCATATATCACAATTTATTCAGCCATTCCCTAATTGATGGATATTTACTTATTTTCCAGTTCTTTGCTAGCACAAAAAGAGCTGCTACAAACATTTTTGCACATGTGGGTCCTTTTTCCTCTTTTATGGTTTCCCTAGGATACAGACCCAGTAATGGCACTGCTGGGTCAAAGAGTATGCACAGTTTTATAGCCCTTTGGAAAGGACATTAGATTTGGCATGCAAGTTATTACCAGTATTCTGGAAACAATAGTCATAATGAATTGATGAGGTTGTAAACTAGATTGCTAAAGAAAAAACAAATTGTAAGAGAGCTAAATTTTAGCTTGTGAATGGAAGGAAATAAAAATAATAACTAAAAGGGTTGGTAAGATTTAGATATGGCTTTTTAGTAATGGGAAAATATAAAAATATTCGTAGGCAACCGAAAAGGAACAAAGAGATAGAGACTGATTCTTGTGAAGGCAACTTGCAGGAAGAATATGAGAACATAGCTTTAAAAGTACAACTATAATGGCTGGCAAGAGAAGGGATGAAGGCAGAGAAGAAAATGGAACAAATTCTAATTAGATTATATTTTATCAATAAAATATGCAGGGACAATCCTTTGCGTAAAACAATAGAATCACAATTTTTGAGCTATAAAGTACCATAGACATCACATGTTCCAATCTTCTCTGAACATTGAGGGCAAGATCAGCTAAATGACTTGCTTAGATCACAATGTGAGCATCAAAGATAACTTGATAAAGGAGAATCAAAGAAATCACAGAATCATGGGCTCTCAGAGCTCTTGGAAAGAGACCTTAAGGTCATATCATCCAAGCTTTCTCTGACTTAGAATTTCCTCTATAGTTTACTAGAAAAATGGACACTGAATTTTTGTATGAAGATCTCCAGTGAATAGGAAGCTATAGCCTTACAAAATAGTCTCAAATATTCTGTGATTTGTCATATGCACTTGTGTATAGAGACAGATATTTCATACCTTTCTGCATCTCACATGTGCTTAATGAGATGCTGATAGGGTTTCCTGGCAGTTTTATGACTATATGTTCCCCCTGTGTTTTGGGATGAAGGACAAAAGACTCGGGTTGATGATTTACTTTGGACCCTAGCCAATTCTGTTACATATATCAGAAGGTAGTCTCTTATATTCCCAAATTAACTTGCCCTGGAAAAAATCTGAAATAAATTAGCAGAAAGATAAAGTCTGTATAGGGAAATACTTTAACAAATTTTTTTCTCCCTTACTCATTTTCTTTCTGGAGCTGGCAAAAGAATGACAGAAGGCAGGCGGATCAGACCATATGAATGCCTTACATTGATCTCTCTCTCTATTTACTTTAAAATTAATTCAAAGAGGATCCTATGGGAGTGAATAATTTTCAAAACACTAAAAATAAATGGAAAATATTGACAACAATATTTTGAGAGTGAACCAGGTTCAGTGAACATGCCTATTGTTTTATAAAATTAAATCAAAGAAATCACTATTACCACCCTAAAACAGCATTTTAGCTATATCAATCACTTGAAAACATGGAGAAATTAATAGTGTAACAGCTTCTAGTTAGAGGTAAGTCATTATTTGCTAATAGCTCGCGATTGGCAGATACTCCATGGGGTATGATGTTGGTTCAATCATTTCCAACACTCCGTGACCTTATTTAGGGTTTTCTTAGCAAAGAGATTGAAGTGGCTCACCTTTTCCTTCTCCATCTCATTTTATCAATGAGGAAATTGAGGCAAACAGAGTTAATTGACTTGCCCAATGTTTCACAAATTGTCATTGTCTCAGGCTAAATTTGAATTTATATTTTCCTGACTCTAGGCGCAGCCACTATCCATTGCAGCATCTTGCTATCCTTGGCTTTCAACTTTTTCCTTTCTTACTTCCTAGGCTGAGGTTAGCTTGCTTATCCCAACTCTACCCCTATCAAGTAAACATGGTTCCCAAAGGGTTGTACAGCTGCAACTTATTCTCAGAATCCTAGGTATAATGCTTTCATGAGAGAAAGGAATGGCTATGCTCACATCTGTAGCTCCTGAGATCCTACCAGTTTGCTTCCCATTTAAACAATCTCTGTGAAACATAAACATTTACTCAACAAAAAAGCAAAAACTGGAATAATTGAAATATTACAACCCATCCTTTAACTTGAACCACACTTTCCTTCATTTACTCCGTGCTGAGGATGCAAGGGTGAGAATAATGAGAAGAGTGGGTACAAATTTTATAGAAATTTAGAATTGTAGAATACACATAATTGTGGTAACACATAATTCTGTACTATTGTTCTGGATGCCAATGGTTCATTTTAGAAATTGTTCTACGTATCAATTATTGGACGACACTTTTGCTGGATGAATTTACTTCTCTTACAACTATTATAATATTGAATCAGTGTTTAAATTATTTTAGCAAACAACAACTTTAAGTTTAACATCAGAAAAAAAATTTCCAAAGTTGTTCCTTAGCTCAGTGCTGAGACAGCACAACATTCTTTCAGTGAAAAGCTGGGTTTTTTTTTTTTTTTTTTTGAGTCTAGAATGCCCAAAACCATTTAGGCAGTAGCCTCCCAATGGACTCTGAGAGATTTTTTTTTCTCCCTGGAGCCAGAGTTAACAATAAAGGGAAACAAAGACAAGCTCTTAAGGGTGTCCTCTCTCCAGCTTTAGCTGGCATTAGAAATCAAGGTAGCCTTTCCTAAACTAATTCTTCATACAACATAGGATGTGGTCTTCTCAATCCTTTCTCAGTAGCAAAAGTTAGTCAGATGAACTCCCTACATCAACTGCAGAATTTTTCAGTCCCTAGTGAGCTGGTTTCAGCTATGTTCAGTTCTTGTCAGCTTCTTGATTCTGTTAGCTTTTTTGTTCAGTGTTCTTACACATGACCATTTTGGTTTCTCTTTGATTTCACAAGGTAGCTTCTTATCTCAAATCATGGCCTCTTGATACTTAAAGACTCATACTTCTATCTTAGGTTGAGAAATAAAATATGCTTACTTCCACCAGATATGACTCAAATACTATAGAATATTTGCTTAGCTCCAAAACAATTCATTGATTTGGTTTTCTAGCAATAAACTTCCAAATCCTAAAAACAGTTATCTGTAACTTGGCTTCTAAGAAATAATATAGCAAATTCATCTTTACAAAAAATTGGAACTTTTGTTAGTGAGAGAGATGCTGTTCAGTTCTTCCAGAACTTTCTATATCTATTCAAGCATTTTTAACTTAGGCAGCTTTTTTTATAGAGTTCTCTGATCCATCTGTTTTTTTTTTCCCCACACACACTATTATTTCCATGTTTCTTACACAATTTTCCCGACCCTTTCAGTAAATGAAATATCCATATACAATTTTATAAAAGTATTACCAGGTTAGGAGTTTATATTTCATGAGGAGTAAGAAGTCTGAAGAGCCAGACTTCAGAGTCAGTTTACATAGGGTTTCTCACATTACCAATGGGAATTTTAGAACATTTAGGCTATTCAGAATACAGGATTCTAATTTGGAATTTGAATAGACTATGTGTCTCTAAATAAGTATAAAAATATGTGTGCATACATACATGTGTATATAAATATGTATGTTTGTAAATACATATATACATACATATATATGATATATGTATATATTTTTTCTTGTAGTTCTACCTATATTTTCATTCAGGATTCTAGAAATAGTCTAGATTTAAATTTCTAGCACATGACTAAGAATTATATATGCATGCTTTGAATTTCCAATTGTATTGTGAAGCCTAGTTAGCCTCCTAAGTCTTCAGGCTTAGAAAAGGTCATGTGGTACCCACCCCAAGAGGTATTTTGATAAAGATAATGAATTCCATTTTGAACATACTGATTTTGAGATGTTTATAAGACCTCTTGTTGGAAATATCCAGTAGGTAATTTGTGGTTCGGGATTAGTGCACAAGAGAGAAACTCTATATAAAGAGCGATGAAGTTTATAGATTGGGCATTCCCAGTACATAGGAGAAAATCAGGGACACAAGCCCCTCATCTCCCACTTTTACCTAAAACCATGCAACAATTTCAATTTGTAATCCAGAACCCAGCCTTAGGGATTTCCTCTACTATTCATTACTGCTCAAAGCTGACATTTCACAATGCTGGCTTTTAAGAATTGGTAGAATTCCAGAGACTACAAAAATCTAACCTCAAAATTCTGTTGTGGGGACGTTTTCCCCCCCAACTAGGCCCTCCACATCGAAAACCAGGGCAGTGCTACCCTGATCTCCCCATGAGTAGTTTCATATTTCAGAGCAAATGACTCCAACAGCACTAAAGGTAGCAGGTGAAAAATGTTGAGATTAAGGGAGTTGAGCCCTGCTTGGAATGAGCAATATTCCAAATCTGACTGCTTGGATTTTCAATATAGCCAGTGAATAAAAAAAAACCCAGAAACTCTCTGTGTATATGTGCTCATACCATGGCCCATTGCCATTTTAAGTACTTGTCAAAAATCTCCTGTGAAGCTTTCTCTAGTGTCCTGCTATTGTGATAAGCATTCTAATAAACACATTCGGTTTAAAGAAATTTTTAAAGAATTGATTTATCTCCCTCTCTCCCACCACACATACATACACACACACACACACACACACACACACACACACACACACACACACACACACACACATATATATATATATATATATATATATATATATATATATATATATATATATATATATATATAGTTCAGGCCTAGTTATAATGGTTCTCTTTGGGCTCCATCTATGGGATCACTTCCAACAATCAATCAACAAGTATTTATTAAGCACTTACTATGTACCAGGTCTACTATATATCTAATATGTACATGCTAGGCATACAAGTACAAATGAATCCATCTTCCAATAGAGTCCATTTGATACTTCATCCACTAAGCCTCTTTGGATAGAGTCCAATATGAACCTTTATTCACTAAATGTTCATATAAAATACATTATGGTCAGATTCCAATGTCATTTCTCCCTCTTTACCTATTGTTATATTGTTATTGTCAGATATCCTAGAATGACAGAATTATATACTCTTTGTAATATAAGCAGAAAATTTCAAGCAATTGATTAATATCTTCAAGTATATTTTATTTTCTTTTAATCCATAAAATTTGAAAAACATTTTTGGCATTTGTAGAACAAATACCCAATTAGTAAATTTTGGTAGATTTTCTTTTTGGACATTTTGTAGATGAGTAGAATATTTTCATATCCTCAACCAAATCATTTTTATAAATATATCTGCCCACATATCTCAAGTCTCCAATTCAAGACAGAACATGAACAGGGAGGAGTTGTCATTGGATTTCAGATGTGTAGATAAGATGAAAGTAAATTTTTTTTCTCACATAATTCTGTATCATATTTTAAATAGAATTATCCATTTCTTTGTCAACTACTATCTGAAAGGTGTCCTTCCACTTCTAAAACCTCTTGTTATTCACTATAAAATAAACAGTGAGTGGAATAAGAACCATCACGTGCCTTAGACCTTTTGGTCATGTTATTATTAGATGCCATTTTGATTCCTAAGTCAGGGTAGTACATTTAATGTTCAAGAAACCAGATTTCAAATAGATCTTCCTATTCTCACACTGTTCTTGGCCCTGCTAGAGCCAGATGGTATCTTTATTGGATCTCAGTCTTTGTTTGTGTCAGCATTTTTTATGATGGATATAATAATTTGCACATAAAAACTCATCACAGACTAAAAAGTTGATGACCTAATATCTTCAATTAGCATGATGCCCTGCTTTCTCATACACTTTCTTCTGTGTTTGTGTGTGTGTGTGTGTGTGTGTGTGTGTGTGTGTGTGTGTGTGTGTGTGTGTGTGTGTGTGTGTTGGTGCATAAAACAGGTTGGTTATGGAGATTAAGAACTATCTTTAGAAACAAGAAGATCTAGGGTCATCTTGAATCTGTGAATGCCTGGTAAAGTCATTTTATCCTCTCAGTGTCACAGGAAACTGTAAGAGTTTTAGTTGCAGAGAAAGTATAGCTACCTGTAATAGGAAAGGAAGTTTTCTTAACTAGAAATTCCCTTGAAATCCTAGATTGATTTTGGACCTCAATTGTGAAGTTTTCAATGTGGATCTTCCACATTGAGGATCTATATCTATATCTATATCTATATCTATAGATATATAGATATATGTATATATAAAATCAGAAATCAACAAAGTCCACAAATCAGGGCTTGATTTATCATTTTGTTGATTAGACAGACTTAAGAAAGTGACGAAAAATGTTAAGAATGCAGATAGAATTTAGAAATATGTTGTCTATACTGATTTTATTTTGTTTACCAAAGAGTCAGTTGTTAAAATTTTCCCAGCACACCTCTGTTTGTAACCTATAGTGAGTAGAAGTATAAAAAGAAAGCACTATGTTTCCATATGTCTGCCTACTGGAAACATCTGCTGTATTTTGACTTTTCCCCCCTTTCATCCTGGCACTGATGTGGTCCAGAGCTCTCCTTACTAGGCAAGGATCATCAGAATGCTCTCAGATATTATTGTTTTCTCATTTTATGAGTCATTTTCCTTAAGTGTTCCTGGCATTCTAGGAGAACAAATGAGCCCAGCAGAAGCTGGGGCAGTACAGGAGTGATCCTAGGCAGGAACCTCCAGTGTTTATATCTTCAGCAGACCATCAAACACAGGCAGCCTTCTGGTCAGAGGAACATGCCTCTAGGAGAACAGAAGCAGGGAAGTATGCCTTCCTGAGCAAAAAGTTCAGCACTAACCTTTCAAATCAGAATAATTAAGCCCTTGGGGGACACAGTTCAGCACCCGCACTACTCCTCATAATGGACTTTGTGGATTAAAACAGCTCCAAACTTGTCTGTATTCTCTTATTTTTTAATTACCAAAAACAGAATTATGTGCTAATGGCAAGCTCTATGATCACTTATAACTCTTTACATTTGCTTGGTTCAATAATGATTTCTAGTTGAAAATACATATTTATATTATATTAAATTATATTAAAGTTGATGTTTAGTCAGTCATTTGTGTCTGATACTTCATGACCCTGTTTGGAATTTTATTGGTAAAAATACTACAATAATTTGCCATTTCATTCTCTAGTTCATTTTATTGAGGAGGAAACTGAGGAAAACAACTTTAAGTGATTTGTCCAGGGTCAAACAGCTACTGAGTATATGAAACCAGATTTGAAATTAGATCCTCTTGATTCCAGGGCCATTAATCTAACTACTGTGACACCTAACTGCTCTTCATATAAAATTATGTTAAATCATATTTCATGCTATATCATATACAATATCATTATGCTACCTTAGACTATGTCATATCATATCATGTAGTATATAATATATATATATATATAATATGACAATTTCCATATTTCATATCTAGCTATATATATAATGTTTATAAACATGCATTTTCCCTTTTAGTTTAATTAACTTTAAACAATGAAGCAAGATATGATTTGTAGCATTTACTAATTTCTAAGGCTGCAATTAAATGGAATAGTGGATAATTAATTCTAGTGTCAAAAAGATATGCATTCAAAATTGGTCTAATAATTACTAGCTTTTTTCTGTGTGATACTGAGCAAGTCACCTAATCTTATTTGCCTCAGTTCCTCAAATGTAAAATCATCTGAAAAAGGAAATGACAAACTACTCCAGTATCTTTGCAAAGAAAACCTCAAAGCAGGTCATGAAGACTTAGACACAATTGACATAATTCAGAAATAACAAAATAATAACAAAAAAGATTGCAAATGCTCACCTTAAATGAACATCCAGGTCTTGCAAGCCATTTTGAGCTGGCTTCACCATATTTCTGGAGTTCATGAGTAAAATACATGTATACACACACATATTTATGAGTACATACTTTTAACTATATATGTAATAACATTGTTTGTCCCTATATATGCATATGTATTTATGAATACAATATTCCAAATATCTTAGCACACTTTCTATTTCAATTAAAAACTGCACTTAGACTATATATTTGTGAATGTATGTGCATGCCATGTAATTTGGACTACTTTGTTTTGACCTTATTTATTTATTGAGTTATTTATTTAAGTAGGAAAACTATGGAATATCAATATGAAAATAGATTGTTAATTATTGTTCCCTTTAAGATCAAGACAATAGTGTCTTTGTATCTTGCTCATATTAAAAAAAGATTATAGAAACACAGAATAGCAGAAGAATCTTCAAAAGTATTTAGTCTGGCCTATATCTAAATAAGAATCTTTTCTAGAAAATCCCTATAGATTATTTTCCAGCTTCTACTTGAAGACCTCCAGTGATATGTGCCCTAAGTTAAATTCCCTGTACATGTTTCCTCATATATCAAAATATAATAGATTGATGATCCTATGTACTATTAAGATCTATTTCATATAATCCAGACTAATTTTTCAACAAAAAAAGCAATAAAGCCCTCCTTGAGATGAAAAAAATTAGTCCACATAACTAAGCATCACTATTGTTGTAATGAAGGAGAGAAGAACTGTTCCCACTGGAACCTCTGTTGTATCTAGCTGGATATCCTATCTGTGCCATTGTTAAATAAGTTACTTTCATAAAATATTATAAAGATTAAGAATACCACATTTCATTCCAAACCCATGACCATCAGATTCTCCTGGGTCAGACCTTACCAAGAAAACATTCTTTATGTCTCTATGTTCTTATGTTCTTATGATCCTATAAACTAATTACTAGGAAGCCTAGTTAATACTTGGGTACTCATCATTGTTAACATTTTATTTCCTTGCATACATCTAAAAATCTGTCACTATAATTTTCAACCATTGGCACATATTCTGCCTTCTGGGGCCAAGTAGAAAAACTTTAACCACGCTTTCTTATTTCAACTTTTAAAATGCTTGAAAATGGATATATTTCCTTATTCCCTACAATATTAAACCTTTTCCTTTCTGATCTAAATATCCTTACTTTTAGTTGCTATTTCTATCTATTGGGATTGCACAATTTTTACTGGTAACACAGAGATCTTATCATATCACTCCCCTCCTCAATAAACTTCAATGAATTCCTATACTTATAGGGTTTGTTTGGGTATTTTTTGTTGTAATTTTGAAAAGGTTTGGGGTGTTTATGTTTGTTTATTTTTAGCCAAAAAAGTATTTTATTTTATTCTACTATGAAATACTAAATTTATTTACTATTTTCTCTAGTAAAATGTATAACTAATTTTAAATTTTATTTTAAAGCTCTTGAATCAGCTTAAGGAAGTCTTTCCAGGTTTTTCTGACATCATCCAGATCATAATTCTTAGTATTCCTTTATAATGACATAGCACAGTTTGTTTAGTCATACCCAAATTAATGGACATCCCCTCAATTTCCAATTTCAATTCCAAGAACTGCTTTAAACAGTTGGGTACATGTAGGTCATTTTCTCTTTCCATTTAATTTTTTTTTTTTAATGATACAGATCTAGTATTGGTATTGCTAGGTCAAAATGGTTTTGCCAAAGTCCTTTGGGAACAATTCCAATTTGCTCTACAGAATGGTTGAATCAGTTCACAACTCGATTTGTCACTTTCTTTATCTGTCCTATTAGCCAATCAAATACATATATGGAAAAACTTCAGAATTGTTTAATTTGAATACTACAATCAATAGTGAAGGAAGGGATTTTTTTCATGTATGTATATTTCAAGTAGGTCTTTTACAGTTTCAATTGAAAACTATTCATATCTTTTTTATCATATATCAATTGGGGATGGTTATTATTTTTATAAATTTGATTCCATCCTCTAAATGTTCAGAAATGAAGCTTTTATAAGAAAAAGAAAAGAAAAAAAAAGAGAAAGCTTGCTTCAAAATTTTTTGCACAATTACTATCATACCTATGATTTGTTGTTTCACTCACTCATTCTTTGGGATCAGATTATTTCATTTCCAATACTTTTGACCTGTTTTTCCCTGGTCCTTTATTACATGTAATTTTTATATAATCTGAAAAAAATGTATTTAGTATTTCTGCCTTATTGAATTTGATTTTGAGGTTTTTATGCCCTAATACATGATCAATTTTTGCATAGGTTCTACATACTTCTCAGAAAAATGTATATTCCTTTCTGTCTTCACTTTATTTTCTCCAAAGGTCTATCATACTTACCTTTTCAAAAATTCTATTTACCACTTAAATTCTTTCTTACTTATTTTGTAGTTTTGTTTATCTAGTTTTGAGAGAGCAAGGTTGTGATCCTCCACTACTATAGATTTGTTGTTTAATTCTTCTTACATCTCTCTTAACTTCTCTAGGAATAAGGATGTTATACTACTTGATGAGTCATTCACTTCCATTTGTTCAATTCTAATTTTTAGTAAATTATTTTTTTCAGTGAGTATTTTTATCATCTTTTGCATTTGGCCAATTGAACTTTTATATGAGTTATTTTGTTCATTGGATTTTTCTTCCATTTCACAGATTCTGTTTTTCAACAAGTTGGTTTCTTTTTCAAATCTATTTTGTAATGAGTTATATGACTTTTCCATTTTACTAAATCTATTTTAAAGGAGTTCTCTCTCTCTCTCTCTCTCTCTCTCTCTCTCTCTCTCTCTCTCTCTCTCTCTCTGTGTGTGTGTGTGTGTGTGTGTGTGTGTGTGTGTTTGCTGAGGCAATTGGGGTTAAGTGACTTGTCCAGGATCACACAGCTAGGAAGTATTAAGGGAATGAGGCTTGATTTGAAATCAGTTCCTCCTGACCTCAGGGCCAGTGCTCTATCCACTGTGCCATCTAACACATTTCTTCAGATAATTTCTTTTCCAAACTGTCCTGCAAAGTTCTCATTTCCTTTCCCCATTTTTCTTCTATCTTTTGATCCTTTTTGAATTCTTCTAAAAAAGTCTGTGATATGAGGACCAATTCATTTCACCCTTTGAGGCTTTATCTGGATACCATTTGCCTTTAGCATCCTCAGAATTTGAGGTCTGCTTTCTGGCTCCATTAAAAGCTATATATGGTCAAAGTACTTTTTGCTTTTTTGTTCATTTTTTAAAAGTTGGGCTTTGCTCTTAGGACACCATACCAGCTATGCCTTGTTCTGCACCTGCACTTAGCCACCTCCCCCGTGCCTGATTGAAACAGACCTTTTCTAAAGTTCTTCTAAAATATCTTCTGCTGGAAATTTATTACACACTGAATTTTTGTGGATTCTGTCACTCCAAAGCCAGTTCAGAGGCTTGATCTGGTGTTGATCTAAGGGAAGACAGGTAGAATTCAGATAAAGACCTGTTTATTCCCTGCCATCTTCCCTATTTATCTTTTTATACTTCCTTGAGTCTTATATTTGAAAGCCAAATGGCCTATTCAATTCTAATCTTTTTATGAAGAATGTTTGAAAGTCTTCCTTTTTCACTGTCCCTTGGAAGAATCATTTCTAGTTTGGCTGAGTGGGTGATTCTTAGTTGTGATGCTATATTCTTTGTTCTCTGGAATATCATATTCTAAGACCTGATCCTTTAATGTAGATGTTGCTAAAGTTTGTGTATTTCTGGCTGTGGCTTCCCAATTATTTTTTCTAGACTGCACATAAATGTTCTCCTTGAACTGAGAACTCTATAACTATAATATTACTAGTTGTTTTCATTTTGGTTTTTCTTTCCAAAAGTTATTAATGAGTTTTTCATGGGCTAGAATATCAGTCCAATCTTCCTTGATAATTTCTTAAAAGATGATGTCTAGGATCTTTTTTTTTTTTTGATAATGGCTTTCAGGTAATTCAATAATTTTTTTCAAAAATTTATTTTATTTGAATAAACAAGGAAAAACAGAAAAGGACGACAAAGCAAAATAAAGCAAAACAAAAGATAACAGTGTTATGTGCTCAGCAGAACATCAGGGAGGATTTAAAATATATAACAAAATTACCAGATCAAGAAAGTATATATATATATATATATATATATATATATATATATATATATACATATATATATATATATATGTATATATATATATATATATATTTGTTATTAAAAGCAATTATATTCATGAATGTGTATTTTTTTCTTTATTTCTTTGTAAATTTTTTTTTGGTGGTTCTCTGACACACACTTTATTTATTTTATTCTTTTCCCCCTTGCATCCTCTCCACTACTCTTAAGAAAGCTACAGTTATGAAAAGATATATTTATGTATACATAATTATATGTATACACACACCTTACATACATACACAACCATCTTTCCTATCCCTCTATCCCTGCCGAATCTTTAATTACATTCTTCTCTATAACTTGTCTTTCTATTATTTAACCTCCCTTCTCAAGGATACCTCCCTTATCTTCTTTCCTCCTCCTTTGCTTCCCCATCCACCCATTCACCCCCATTATTTATTTACATATTTTGGAGGAACCTCTTCTACTCATGGTATGTATATAGTGTTGCCTATTGAACCCATTCCCAAAAACTATGAGCCCTTCTTTTACCTCCAATCTATTCTTCCTCTGCAACTCATATGTATAGCAAGATTAGTATTTTTACCTTAACTCTGCTAATTTTTCTTTTGAGCTAAGTTTTATTGATATGAATCTTAAGCATATAGTATATATTTCCCATGTGAAAACATAAACAATTTCTCCATGTTTAAATAGTTTGTCCATATTTAATCTCTAAAACTGAGCTGTGATATTGTCTCTTACATATTAAATTTTCTGTTAAATTCAGGTTTGGTTGACAGAAAATCCTGAAAATCTGCAAGTTCATTGAATATCCATTTTTTTCTCATTCAAAATTATAGATAATTTTGCTGGATATAATATTTTGGCTGCAGATCTAGTTCTCTTGATTGCTAGTAGATATGATTCCAGTACCTGCAGTCTTTTATTGTAGCTGCTGCTAAGTTTGGTACAATTTTAGTTGTAGCTCCAGGATATTTGAATTTTTTTGTTTGTTTGTTTTTTTATTTTCTCTTTGATCTAGAGTTTCAAAATTTGGCAATAATATAACTGTGTGTTTTCTACAAAAGATTCCTTTGAGATGGTGATTGGTGCATTTTTTTCTATTTCAAATTTCCCTTCATGTCCTATCACTCCAGGACAATTTTATTGAATTATTTACTGCATTAATTGTGTCAAGTTTCTCTTTTTGATCACAACTTTCTGACAGTCCAATTCTTATATTTTTTCTTCTTGATCTGTTCTCCAGATCTGTCATTTTTCTTATGAGATGCTTCCCATTCTGTTCAATTTTCTCATTCTTTATAAGCTATTTTGTAATTTATTGGTCCATTATAGCTTCCCTGGCTTCCCCTTGTCCAATTCCAATTTTCAAAGAATTACTTTCATCTTTGAGACTGTGTACTTCATTTTCTAGTTGGTTAACTTTTCAAAATAATCTTATTTTTCTTGGATGCTTTTATTATTATTTTTTTTGTTTGTTTCTTCAATGTTTCTCAATTGATTTTTAAATTATTTTATGAGTTCTTCTACAAATTCTCTCTGGGCCAGGACCTATTTCACATTACTCTTTGGGGTAGGTTTTATTTTTTTCAATTAAAATATCTTTCTCTATAGATGAATCCCAGTCTTTCCTGTTCCCATAATTTGTTTCAATGGTGGAGTTCTTCTTTGCCCCTTCATTTTTTAAATTTAAATAAGAAGCATTAGTATAAGCACCTCTAATATAGGCTGGGAGGAAGCTTCCCTTCAAGCTTCCCTTCAGCTCTCTACTCTGACCAGGAACCCCAAACCTACAGCTCCACCCTCCTGCAAATGTCCACAGCCAGAAGCACCCTTGTCCCACTGCTTCTGCACTTACCAGGTGCTGGTTCCTTTTCATCTAGGGCCTCCTCTTAGTAGCACATCTGGGCCTGGCATTCCCAATCAACAAAAGTGCACTTTAACTTCCCAAACTCAAATCCCAAGTCAACAAACAGTCTGGGAGGTGAAAGTTTCTGTGATTGCTACTAAGGCTCCAACCATACCCAGCTAGACCTAGGGGTCCTTATTTGATTTTTCTGCAGAACTAGCCAGTGTTTGTACTTCAGATAAATTAATCCCTAGCCTAAAATTTTTCTTCAAATCTTCTTGAATTATATCAGCAATATCCCTCTTCTGCCTCAAATCATGCTTTTTCACCAGTTTATGTTCACTCTGAGACACAAATTTGTTCTATTTGTGAGGGAAATTGGGAGAGCTTAGAATTTACCAACCTATTCTACAATCTTCCCAGAATTCTCCCTAACTCCAATAATTTTTAAATATGTCTTCTAGACCAATTTTTCAGGTCAGATGTTTTTTCCAACAAGATATTTCATTATTCTCTTCAATTTTTTTTCATTCTTTTTGTTTAGTTTTATTGTTTCTTGATTTTTCATTAAACTATTACCTTGCATTTGATCAATTCTAATTTTTAGGGATTTTATTTATTTTTTTTTTTTTGCTGTGGCAATTGGGGTTAAGTGACTTGCCCAGGAAGTGTTAAGTGTCTGAGGCCAGATTAGAACTCAGTTTCTCCTGACTTCAGGGTTTGTGCTCTATCCACTGCACCAACTAGCTGTCCCAGGAATTATTTTCTTTAGTGAACTTTTCTACTTCCTTGTCTGTTTGATCAATTCTACTATTTAAGGAGTTTTTTTTTTTTTTTTCAATGAATTTTTGTGCTTTGTTTTCTATGAGACCAATTCTGCTTGTCAAGGCATTCTTCTCCTTGTTTGCTGTTGTATCCAGTCTGTTTTTATCTTTTTTTTTTTTTTTTTTTTTTTTTTTTTTGAGGCTGGGGTTAAGTGACTTGCCCAGGGTCACACAGCTCCAGTCTGTTTTTATAAAGTCATCTTTTCTTCAGTATTTTTGGTGTCTTCTATACCGAGATGTTGATTCATTTTTCATGGCCTCAAAGTTGTTTTAATTTGCATTTCTCTAATTAATAGTGATTTAGAGCATTTTTTCATATGACTATAGATGGCTTTAATTTCTTTATCTGAAAATTGTCTGTTCATATCCTTTGACCATTTATCAACTAAGGAATTACTTGTATTCTGATAAATATGACTCAATTGTTCATATATTTTAGAAATGGGACCTTTGCTGCATTTATAGTATAACTCCAGTTGGTTGTGTGGTATCCTGCTGATTAGTTCTTAAAATCTCTTTGCTAATGTTTTATTTAAGATTTTCCATCAATATTCATTAGGTAAATTGGTCCGTAATTTTCTTTCTCTGTTTTGACTCTTCCAGGTTTAGGAATCAGGGCCATATTTTGTGTCATAGAAGGAATTTGACAGAACTCTTTCTTTATCTATTTTCCCAAATTGCATAGTATTGGAAATAATTATTCTTTAAATGTTTGGTAGAATTCACTTGTGAATATATCTGACTTTGGAGATGTTTTCTTAAAGAGTTCTTTTTTCTTGGTTTCTATTTTATTAATCTCTCCTTTGAGTTTCAGAATTTCTAATTCGGTATTTAATTAGGGATTTTTATTTCATTCTTTTTCTACTTTTTGCATGCCCAAATCATATTCCCATTGAGCTCCTCTTTCTCTGTTTTATTCATGTAGCTATTTATGATGGGGGTTGAGGTCCCTTTAAGATTCCTTTCTAATTGCCCAACCCATGGCTTATCTTGATTCACAAATCCTGGTCAAAGGCACCCTTTGAATATCCAGGCCCAGCCCCCACTATCAGCTCAGCTTCCCCCAGCCCTCACCTGATCTGAGCTAACTGAAAAGCCTGCCAGAACTTAGGGGTACTGCCCATCATCTTCTAGGTATAAAAGAAATGAGCCGGAACACCCTCTTTGGAGGAGCCCTCCCAGCCAACACATGGTATCCTTCAAGCCATGTAACGCCTGCCCACCCAGTGGCCACTGGGATCTAACTGAACTTTACTTCCAAATTACTACAATAAACCTTTTTATTTATCAATCTAGGTTTTTGGGCCTGTAAATTCATCTTACCCTTATGGGATTATCTATGCTCCGAGAAATGGGGTTCCCCCTTTCCTTTCCCTCATTATTTAGAGATATAAAATTTCCCTTAAGAACATCTTTGATTGCACCCTATAGGTTTTGTCATATTGTCTTCAATAAAATTATGGTTTGTTTCTGTGATTTGTTGTTTGACCCACTTATTCTTTAGCATTAGATTATTTAATTTCCAATTGATTTTTAGCCTATCTTTCCCTGGCCTGTTATTAAATATAATTTTATTTTCATTGTGGTCTGACAAGGAATCACTTAGTATTAATGCTTTTTTGCATTTGGTTGTGATGTTTATATACCCTAATATATGGTTAATTTTTGTGTAGGTGTTATGTACTGCAAAGAAAAAGTATATTCCTTTCTCTCCCTATTCATTTTCTCCAGATATCTATCATATCTACTTTATCTAACATTCTATTAACCTCCCTATTTTATTTTTCTTATTTATTTTGTGGTTATATTTGTCTGATTCTGAGACAGAAAGGCTAAGGTCCCCCCTCCCACCAGAATAATTTTGCTGTCTATTTTGTCCTGTAATTGCCTTAAAATCTTCTCTAGGAATTTGTCTGCTCTATCACTTGGTGCACACACATTTAAAAATGAAGTTTACCTTCATTACTTATGGTACTTCATTATTTATGGTACCTTTTATCAAGATGCATTTTCCTTTCTTATCTCTTGTAATAAGATCTATTTTTAAATTTTGCTTTATTTGAGATTAGAATTGCTACGCTTGGATTTTTTTTTTTAACTTCAGCTGACACATAATCAATTGTCTTCTACCCTCTTATCTTTCCTTTGTATGTGTCTCTCTTTATCAAATGTGTTTCTTGTAAACAACATATTGTAGAGTTCTGCTTTTTTATCCACTATGCTATTTGTTTAGGTTTTATGAGAGAGTTCATCCCATTCACATTAAAAATTATTACAGCTCTATATTTCCCTCAATTCTACTTTCTTCTTTTTATATACTTTTGTTCTCTTTTTACCCAGCCTTGTGTGTTTTTTTTACTACCCCACCCATTACCTTATCTCCTATCACCCATTTTCTTTCTAGTGTGTTTTTAACCCATCACTTTGTTTTCTATCAATCCTTTCCTCTTTCTCTTGTCTTTTCCCTAATATTTCTGCCCTCCCTTCTATTCTGTCTCTCCTTTTTACTCTTTCTCCTCCTACTTTTTTATAGGGTTAGATATATTTCTATATCCAGATGAATGATTAAGTTGTTCCCTCTTAGAGTCAAAATTGATGAGACTAAGCTTCAGGCAATGCTCATCCCTCTTCCTTCTTTCCCTTAATTGTAACAGGTCTTTTATACCTCTTCATATAAAGTAATTTCCCCATTATAAGTCCCCTTCCCTCTTTTTTCCAGTGCAATCATTTTTTCACCCTTTAATGTTCTTTTCTTTGATGTAATCACATCAGAGTCCATTCACAACCACACCCCTTGTCTATGTGATATTCCTCTGTGTTTGCCCTAGGGACAGATACAGTTTTCAAAAATTACAGATATAATTTTCCCAAGTAGGAATGTAAACAGTTTTATTTTAACATATTATGCTTTTTCTCTGTTTATCTTACTATGTTTCTCTTGTGTACTGTTCTGCAGATTAAATTTTCTGTTTAGTTTTTTTTTTTCAATAGAAATGATTGGAACTTTCTACTTCATTGAAGCCCCATCACACACACCTCCCTCCTCCCATCCCCCCCAAAAAGATGATACTGAATCTTGCTGAATATTTAATTCTTGGTTGTAACTCTAGGTCTTTGGCCTTCCAGAATATGCCTTCAAATCCTTCACTGTAGAAGCTGTCATTTCCTGGGCAATTCACTAAAAATTTTAATTAAACAAATGAAAGTGAATGACTCAATGAGAAATCAAGAATTAGTTAAACAAAACCAAAAACAAAGTAAAATAAAAATAGAAGAAAATGTTAAATAACTCAGAAGAAAAAAAAAAACTGACCTAAAAATAAATGTAAGAGACAATCTAAAAAATTATTTGACTACCTGAAAATCACAATGGGGAAAGAATCTAGATATAATTTTTCAAGAAATCACTAAGGAAAACTTCTCTGATATCCTAGAACCAGAGGATAAAATAGCCATTGAAGGAATCCACCAATCACCTCCCAAAAAGTCCCCAAAATGAAAACTACAGTGACAATTGTGACTAAATTTCAGAATTATCAGTTCAAGGAGAAAATACTGTAAGCAGTCAGAATGAAACAATTTGAATATTGAGGATTCATAAACATGATTACTCAGAACCAAGCAGCTTCCACTTTAAGGGAATGAAATATCTGGGATATGATATTCTGGAGGGTTAAGAAGCTGAGATCAATTATAGCCAAGATCAATTATCCAATAAAATTAAGTATTATCTTTCAAGAAAAAAAAAAGATGTACATTAAATGAAATAGGTAAATTTCATTTATTTTTAAAGAAAAACCAGAGCTTAACAGAAAATCTGATCTTTAAATACAGAACTCAAGAGAAGCATAAAAAAAGTAAAAAAGGAAGAAAAAAACTTGAAGGTTAAAAAGTTTATATCCTTATATTAAAAGATGACATGCTTAATTCTTGAGAAATGAATCTTTGTTAGGGCTACACTTAGAAGGTGTAGGCATAATTTGACTTTATTGTGAAGATGCATAAAAGAAAGTGGGGTGGAAAAGAGATTGTACTATAAGAGGAAAGAAGAGGCAAAATACAGGAAATTATATCAGATAGAGGAGCAAAAAGAACTATTATAATTAAGAAAAAGAAGGGAGAGGGATAAGCATTGTTTGAATTTTAATTGTATCAGATTTGGCTCAAAAAGAGAATAGCAATCATTTTAATTTCTTAGAGAAATTTGTTTCATCCTATAGGAAAGTAGAGTGGGAAAGGGGAAAGGAAAGGAAGAAGTTAATAGAAGGGATATATGAGTAGAAAGGGAAAGAGATAAGAAAGGAGAAGGGACTGTAAAAGGGGAGTACTGATTGAGGGAGGTGGTGGTCAGAAGCAAAACAGTGAGGAGGGGGGAAAAGAGCAAAGGAAAGAATAAGATGTTCATAAGTATAGAATTAATAATATTAACTATAATGGGAATGGGATGAACTCTCCCATAAAAGTGAAAAAAAGATAGAAGATGGATTAAAAGCCAGAATCCTACAATATATTGTTTACAAGAAACTCCTTTAAAGCAGAGTCATACATACAAATTAAAGACAAAAGATGAGAGCAAAATTTATTATTCTTCAGCTGAAGTTAAATAAAAGCAGAGGTAGCAATCCTAATCTCAAATGAAGCAAAAACAAAAATAGATCTAATTAAAAGAGATAATGAAGGAAATTAAATCCAAAAGGATACATAGGTAATGAAGTAATATCAATATGAAATATATGCAAGTATATATTTCAAGTGGTATATCATCCAAATTCCTAAAGGACAAGTTAAGAGAGCTTCAAAAAGAATTAGCAAAACTAGTGGGGAATCTCATAATTGCTCTCTCAGAATTAGACAAGTTGAACTGCTAAATAAATAAGAAAGAACTTAAGGAGGTAAATAGAACTTTAGAAAAGTTAGGTATGATACACCTTAGGAGAAAATTAAATAGGGAAAGGACTATACTTATTTCTCAGAGGTACATGGAACTCCTACAAAAACTGACTATTTATTAGGGCATAAAAACCTCAGCGTCAAATGCAGTAAGGCAGAAATAGTAAATGCATCTTTTTTTTTTTTTTTTTCAGATCATGATAGAATAAAAATTACATGTAATAAAGAGCCAGGTGAAAATAAACCAAAAATTAATTGGAAACTAAATAATATAATCCTACAAAATGAGTAAGTGAAACAACAAATCAAAGACACAATTGGAAATTTCATCCAAGACAATGACAATAATGAGACAACATACCAAGATTTATGTGATACAGCCAAAGCAGTTCTTAGGGGAAATTTTGCATCATTAAATGTTTACTTCCATAAAATAGAGAAAGAGAAGATCAATGATTTGGGCTTGCAACTAAAAAGTTCAAAAAATATATATTAAAAAAAATAAATACCAATTAGGAAATTTTGAATATAAAAGGGGACATTAATAAAATGAAATTAAGAAAATTATTGAATTAATAAACAAAGCTAATAGTTGGTTTTATGAAAAAAAAACAAAATAGATAAACTTTTAATTAACTTGTTTAGAAAAAAGTAAAGAAGAAAATAAAATTGTTAGCATCAAAAATGAAAAGAGTAAACTTTCCATCAATGAAGAGGAAATTAGAGCAATATTTAGAAGTTATTTAGTCCATTGTATGCTAATAAATCTGATAATCTAAGTGAAATGGATGAATACTTACAAAATATAGATTGCTCAGATTAACAGGAGAGGAAATAAATTAGTTCATTAGTTCAACTTTAGAAAAAGAAATTAAACAATTTATTAATCAGCTCCCTAAAAAAATTCTCCAGGGCCATATGGATTTACATAGCAAAACCATTTAAAGAACAATTAATTCCAATACTATGCAAACTATTTGGGAAAATAGTGAAAGAAAGAGTCCTACCAAATTTATTTTATGACATAGATGTAGAGGGCTGAAACTCCAAAAAGGTATGCTTGAATCAGACAACTGAGTACTTAAGGCTAATTACCTATTCCATGTGAGACAATGACTCTATTAGCATATATATGGATAAATGGCTCTTCTCACCACTGGTGCTTGTTGAATGTTTGGTGTTAAGATAATCACAGATAAGAATTGGAGGGCAGAGGGAGAGAAGGCAGAGGCACTTGGTGACAGGATGAGGAGGAGAGAGGCTGGTGACTGGACTCCAGAACCCAGGATTTTACTTGTCTGCCTCATTCACTTCTCCCCTTAAAGACCATGGACTTTAATTTATCCTGATTCTGGCTGACCCTGAAGCCCTCCAGGAAGTTAGCCTGTACTTTATACATAGACATGGTGATGATAACTAAACCACATAGGGTCAAAACAGAAAAAGAATATTATTGACCAATTTCTCTAAGACTGTTGCTGCAAAAAAATCTTAAATAAAATATTAGCAAAGAGTTACAGCAAATTCTCACCAGGATAATACACAATGACTAAGTAGGATTTATACCAGGATTGGAGGGCTGATTCAATATTAGGAAAACTTTTAGCATAATAGACTATATCAATAACCAACCTTACAGAAATCATATGATTATCTCAATAGATGCAGAAAAAAAATTGTCAAAATTCAAAACCTATTTATATTAAAAATACTATAGAAGATACAAATTAATGGAATTATTTTTTACAATGATGAGTAGCATCTTTTTCAAACCATAGATTCATCAGTAACCATCATAGGCAATGATGATAAACTGGAACCATTCCCAATAAAATCAGGAGTGAAACAAGATTGCCCACTATCATCATTACTATTCAATATTGTATTAGAAATGCTAGCTTTAGCAATAAGAGATGAAAAGGAGATTAAAGGAATTAGAATAGGTAATTAAGAAACCAAATTATCACTCTTTGCAGATGATATGATAGAGATAGAGAACCCCAAAGACTCTGCTAAAAAGCTATTAGAAATAATTCATAACTTTAGCAAAGTTGCAGGATACAAAATAAATCCACATAAATAATCAGCATTTTTATACATCACTAACAAAATCTAACAGCAAGAGATACAAAGAGAATTTCCATTTAAAATAACTGTCGATAGTACAAAATATTTGGGAATCTATCTGCCGAGGGAAAGTTAGGAACTATATGAGCAAAACTAACAAACACTTTACACACAAATAAAGTCAGATCTAAATAATTGGAAAAATATTAAATGCTCTTGGATAGATCTAGCAAATATAATAAGGACAGTAATGTAATCTATTTATTTAGTACTATACCAATCAGACTACCAAGAAACTATTTTAATGACATAAAAAACTAAAAACAACATTCATCTGGAAGAACAAAAGATCAAGATTTTCAAGGAACTAAGAAAAAAAAATGTCAAATGAAAGTGGCCTCGCTGTACCTGATCTAAAACTATATTATAAAGCAGTGGTCACCAGAATTGGCTAAGAAATAGACTAGTTGATCAATGGAATAGGTTGGTTCACAGGGCAAAATAGTAAATAACTATAGCAATTTAGTGTTTGACAAACTCAAATACCACAACTTTTGGGATAAGAATGCACTATTTGACAAAAACTGCTGAGAAAATTGAAAATTAGTATGGCAGAAACTAGGCATTGACCCACACTTAATAAGATAAAAATGGGTTCATGATCTATGCATAAAGAATGAGATTACAAATAAATTAGAACATCTAATAATTTACCTCTCAGACCTGTGAAGGAGGAAGGAATTTGTGACCAAAGAAGAACTAGAGATCATTATTGCTCACAAAATAGAAAATTTTGATTATATCAAGTTTAAAAGCTTTTGTACAAACAAAACTAATGCAGACAAGATTAAAAGGGAAGCAAAACTGGGAAAACATTTTTACAGTTAAAGGTTCTGATAAAGGCCTCATCTAGAGATATATAGAGAATAATAGATATATATATATAGAGAGAGAGAGAGAACTGACTCTAAGTTATGAGAAATCAAGCCATTCTCCAATTGATAAATGATCAAAGGATATGAACAGACAATTTTCAGATGATGAAATTGAAACTATTTCTACCCATATGAAAAGGTGTTCCAAATCATTATTGATCAGAGAAATGCAAATTAAGACAACTCTGAGATACTGCTACACAGCTATCAGATTGGTTAAGAGGGCAGGAAAAGATGTGACTAATGTTGGAGGGGATGTGGGAAAACTGAGACACTGATGCATTGTTGGCATAGTTGTGAATGGATCCAACCATTCTGGAGAGCAATTTGGAACTATGCTCAAAAAGGTGTCAAATTGTGCATACCCATTGATCCAGAAGTTTTAGTACTAGCCTCATGTCCCAAAGAGATCTTAAAGGAGGGAAAGGGACCCACATGTGCAAAAAAATGTTTGTGGCCGTCCTTTTTCTAGTGGCTAGAAACTGGAAATTAAATGGATGCCAATCAATTGGAAATTGGCTGGGTAAATTGTATATGAATGTTATAGAATATTATTGTTCTATAAGAAATGACCAACAGGATGAATATAGAGAGGCTTGGAGAGATTTACATGAACTGATGCTAAGTGAAATGAGCAGAACCAGAAAATCATTATATACTTCAATAACAATACTATATGAGGATCAATTCTGATGGAAGTGGCTCTCTTCAACAATTAGAGAATCCATATCAGTTCCAATTGATCAGTAACGAATAAAACCAGCTACACCCAGTGAAAGAACATTCGGAAATGAGTGTGGACCACAATGTAGTATTTGCACTCTTTCTGTTGTTATTTATTTGCCTTTTTGTTTTTCTTCCAGGTTATTTTTACCTTTCTAAAACTTTTATTGTGCAACAAGAGAACTGTATAAATATGTACACATATATTGTATTTGATATACACTTTATCATGTTTAACATGTATGAGATTGCCTGCCATCTAGGGGAGGGGCTGGAGGGAAAGAGAGGAAAAGTTGGAACAGAAGTTTTTGCAAGGGTCGTGTTGAAAAATTACCTATATATTTGTTTTGTCAAAAAAAAAAAAAGCTATAATAAAAAACCCCATAGGTTCAGGGTTTATATATAAGAAGTGATAGTATAAGCAAATTAGAACAACAAAAGATGATCTGCCTCTAAGATCTGTCGAGAAGGAAGGAATGTGTAACCAAAGTAGGATAAGAATATATTATGAAATGCAAAATGAAAAAATTTTATTATATTGTTTGAAAGTGTTTGTGCAAAAAAAACAATGCAAACAAGATTAGAAGGCAATCAGTAAATGGCAGAAAATTTTTATATCCAAAGGTTCTGATAAAGGCCTCATTTCAAAAATATATAATTGACTCAAATTTAAAGGAACACAAATCATTCTCCAGTTGATGAGTGGTCAAAGTATATGAACAGACAATTCAGATGAAGAAATCCATCCATTTCTAGTCATATAATAAAATGATCTAAATCACTATTGATCAGAGAAATAAAAAGTAAGACATCTCTGAGGTACCACTATACACCTCTCAGATTGGCTAAGATTGCAATAAAATATAATGATTAATGTTGGAGAGGATGTGGGAAAACTGGAAAACTCATACATTGTTTGTGGAGTTGTGAACTGATTCAACCATTCTGGAGAGTAATGTGGATCTATGTCCAAAGGGCTATCAAACTGTACATACACTTTGATCCAGTAGTATCTCTATTGGTCCTGTAACACAAAAAGAGGATAAAAAAAAGGAAAAAAGGATCCCTATATGCAAAAATGTTTCTAGCAGCCTTTTTTTGTAGTGGTAAGGAATTGGAAACTGAATAGAGAAGTATCAGTTGGAGACTGGCTGAATAAGTTATGTTATGTGCATATTATAGAATATTATTTTTGCATAAGAAACAATCAGCAGGATGATTTCAGAATGGCCTATAGAGACTTCCATGATGGACTCTGTTAATATAGAGAAATGCTGATTATTTATGAGGATTTATTTTGTATCCTATAACTTTGCAAAGATAATACATATATTTGGGAATCTATCTGCCAAGCCAAAATCTGGAATTATATGGACACAATTAGAAAGCACTTTCCACACCAATAAAATTTTATCTAAACAATTAGAAAATTATTAAGTGCTTATGGGTAGGCCAAGCTAATATAATAAAAATGACAATTCTACCTAAAGTAATCTACTTATTCAGTGCCATACCAATCAAACTGCCAAGAAATTACTTTACAAAGCTAGGAAAAAATAACAAAATGCATCTGGAAGAACAAAAAGTCAGGAATTTCAAAGTAATTAATGAAAAAAAAATGCAAGTGAAAGTTCCCTACATGTACTAGACCTAAAACTATATTATAAAGCAATAATCACCAAAAGGTTTCATACTGACTAAAAAAGTCAATTAGTGCAATAAATTAAGTTCAGAAGACACAATAGACAGCGACTGGTAATCTAGTGTTTTATAAACCCAAAGACCCCAGCATTGGGGATAAAAACTTACTATTGGAAAAAAAAATTACTGGGAAAAGTGGAAATTAGCATGGCAGAAACTAGGCATTGATACACACCAGCAGAATGGTTTGAGAAAGGCCTGAAGAGACTTTGATGAACTGATATTAAATGAAGTGAGTAGAACGAGGAGAATGTTGTACACAGCAACAAGATTATACGATGATCAATTCTGATGGAGGTGACTCTTATAAACAATGAGGTGATTCAGGACAGTTCCAATGATCTTGTGATGAAGAGAGCCATCTATAGCCAGCCAGAGAGAGGACTGTGGGACCTAAGTATTGATCACAACATAGTATTTTTCACCTTGTTTGTTGTTGTTTGGTTGTGGTTTTTTTGTTGTTGTTGTTGTTTTGTTTTGTTTTTTGTTTTGTTTTGTTTTGTTTTCTTTCTCAATTTTTCCTCTTTGATCTGATTTTTCTTGTGCAATACAATAATTGTGGAATTACATATAGGAGAATTGCACATGTTTAACATATATTGGATTACTTTCCATCTATGGAATGAGGTTAAGGGCAAGAAAAAAATTTGGAACACAAGGTTTTGCAAGGGTGAATGTTGCAAATTATTTTTGCATATGTTTTAAAAATAAAAAAAAACTATTATCTTAAAAAAAGAAAAAAGAAATGCCAAAAATAAAGAAATAAATAAAGTAGGGTTTTGCTTCTAGGGAAGAGGGTACAGGGTCCCAAGCCTCAGGAATTTTGTGCAGCTATGTTCCAAAATACTTCTGGAGCCTGTAAATTTTCAGTTCTATCAAGTTGATATGATCTAGAGAGAAGTGTGTTTACTTGTCTCCTGGTCTGTGCTATGGTCTGTGAGTGACCATAAGCCCTTTTACTTTGGAATTATGACCAGGGTCCCCACTCTTTTGCAACCAAAGCTATAGCGTGCTAGTGCTCCTCCCTCCTTATCCTAGTAGTACAATCTAGGATTGTGACCAGGATCCAAGTCTGATTAAGACAACAGAATTCTTCCTCAGTGTAAACAAACACACCTGTATTTTTCTGACCAGTTGTTCCACCCTTTACTATCTTCTCTGGAACCATCTGTCACCACTACTGATTCAAGGTCTCCAAGGTCTGTTCCTGGTTTACTAGGGTCAGGTTGTGATGGTATGTCCTGTGCTAGGCAGTGCTCCATCTTATCCAGGTGTGACAGACCTTTCCTATGGAACTTTTAAGTTGTCTGTGACTGGAAAATCATTTTACCCTGTCCTTTTTTGGGATTCTGACACTTCACAAATTGTTTTATGGATATTTAAAGATGTTCAGAGAGATTTGGGGAGAATTTAGGCAAGAAGCTGCCTTTTCTCTGCCATCTTGGCTCTGCCTTCTAGGGTTTTAAATGAACAAACAAAACAAAACAAAAACCAGGATTACTCTATTTGGCAATTAATATCCTTCACAACTTGTCCTCAATTTACTTTTTCATGACTATTTCACATACTCTCCTAAATATACTTTATAGCCAGCAGACACGACCTCATTGTTTCTCATACAGAAAATTCCATTCCACATATGCTTTTTGCACAAACTATCTCTCATATATAGAATGCACACCCCAGCTTAACTATATCTTAGAATTATAATTTATTTTCTTAAATAGTTTACTAAACACTAAGCAGCTACATAGGACAGGAAAATAGCCTCTTGTAGAAACTAAGATTTTACTTGAGTCTTGAAGGAAAGCATGGTTTGCAAGAGGACTAGGTGAGGAAGGATAGAATTCCAGGCATGGAAGGCAGCAAGTATGAAAGTACAAAAATGTAAAGACTATTGGGAGTAAGAAAGAACAATTAGACCACTGTAGGTGAACCGTTAACTTTGAAAAGTTCCTAAGTCAGTCCATAAGTATATATTAAGCCACCTATCATTTGTCCTATCCAAAATGATCTATAATATAAATACTAAAGATAGAGAGGATGATACACTTAAAATGCTAAATAGAGAAATTTATTTTTGATATTGGGGGTAATAGGGAATTATTAGAGGTTATGTAGGCAGGCAACATGATTGGAAAATTGGTATAAAAAGAAAATACCACAATGAAAAATTCAAACTATTGATCATAACAAGGGAATTAATTAAAGTGTTTTTTTTTTAAACTTTGAAAAACTTGAATTAAAGGTTTCATATTTCACTATACTATGTCCTTTTTGGCCACCCATCATGATTGTCTTTTTGACCTGTCCTGAATTACTACAACCCCTAATTAACAGTACCCACACACTAAAGCCAAACTATAAAAATGAAGTGTGAACTCTGCAATTTTCCTCATTACAAAGAAATTGTAGGACTTCAGCTAAAGTAAGGCCAGGTCACTGGGTTTTATAGACTTTGTGGGTTTACAAAATTCTTGGATAGAGGGCAGGGTAGAAGACTTCTATGCCCTAAAGAAGGAATAGTTTTATTTGGGAACTCTTTTTATTGGGAACAACATCAACAGTTTCACTAACATATTTCAAAAGAAACTGCTAACCACAGAATGCGTGGTTATTTGTAAATTCAATTCAAAATGTATCATTTGTAAGAGTAATCTTAAATATCTGATCTAATTTGATACTTAAAATTGATTTCTTTAAATTGGAAGTCTTTTTAAATTCATCTGTCCCATGAGACTCAAAGTATACTTGGGTTTGAGCCTAGCTGGGATTTCCAGTACAATTGCCTTTCTTGTGGGAATTTGGAACCTTTTATTTTGTGTGTGGCTTATGCCAGGAAATGGGCAGGAGAAAGAAAAAAAAATAGTACTCTCACCCTCCTTATGCTTTTTTCCAGTAATATAGCAATATAATAGAGACAGAGAAAGAGAGTGAGGAATAAGTGAGAGAGAGAGGAAGGAAAGAAGGAAGCAAAGTAAGAAGAAAAGAAGGAAGGAAGGAAGGAAGGAAGGAAGGAAGGAAGGAAGGAAGGAAGGAAGGAAGGAAGGAAGGGAGAAAAGAACCAATGAAAGAAGAAGGAAAAAAAGTGTTGGGGATTAAACGTTTGGAAATTTGTTCTGATGGATTCAGTGTGTGCAAGTTATTTATCACCAGGTTTTCTTTGTTATTATGTATATACTTTGCCAAACTCTTTTATTGTCTTGTGACTGCTATCCTTCCAAAACTTTCCAGAGCATAAATGTATAGAAATTATGAGCTCTTATTTGGAAGTTAAGTACTTTAAAAAGCTGTGTTACTTCTTTCAATAAACCTGTTACCCTATACTAGATTATTCTTTAAATTCTGAAACCAATGTACTGAAAGAAGTTCTCAATTTGATAATTTTCTTTTTGACATGCAAATCTCCTCACAAACTGAGTGCATAATACTTACCCATATTTTATACAGTATTGCCTTTCAGTCACTCTGATAAATTCATCTGTGTGCCATTCCCTATACCCAGCCTTCCTTAGCCAGCATCCATGTTTTAGTACTATACTAGAATCCATTCACTGTCTATCTCTGTCACTTAGAACCTGTCATATTTTAAAGTATGCCTGAATCTGAAATGCCCCTTACTACAGGAAACCTGTCTTAATCCTCACTTTCTCTCTGAAATTCTTTTGTATTGTGTTTGTTTTTATATCTGTATGCCTGCTGGATTCCCCCAGTGGAAAGTGAAGGGATTGACTCACTTTTGTTATTGTTCTTGGATTATTGCCTCAATTCTCTCTACTCTCAATTCCATTATTCACCCAGTTACCAAAGTGATATTCCTAAAGCATAGCCCTACTCACTCCAGTAGCTAACTATTATAGCTGATAGAAAATAAAGATTCATTTGTTTGTCATTTAAATCTTTTCACAGATCTTGTTCTTCTGGTCATGTGTCCCCCACTACAACCATAGGAGGTAGGTGGTGTTATTATTCCCATTTTATAATTGAGGAACATTTGGAAGATAGAGGTAAAGTAATTGCCCAGGGACAAAGGAAACAAAAGTAGGAAGCATGGAAAACCACATTTGAATTCAGATCTTTCAAAATCTAACTCCAATTTTCTCTAGTGTTCCACCTAGGTGACATTGAAGTTTGAAATCAAGAACCACAGAGCTGAAATTTGTTTGTTTTAACCCTACTATCCACTTAAAAGAGATAATAGAGATTTTTTTTAATGGAAAGGGAGCAACAGGGTATGAACTTTGTATCTGAGAATCAAATTGGATATAAAGGATTCTAGGTTATAATCCTAGCTCCTTTGCTCTCCAGAATATCATATTCCAAGCCCTCCAATTCTTTAATGTAGAAGTTGCTAAATCTTGTGTGATCTTAACTTTGGCTCTACTATTCTTTAATTGTTTCTTTATAGATGCTTGCAGTATTTTCTCATTGACTTGGGAGTTCCAGATTTTGGCTATAATATTATTGGGAGTTTTCATCTTGGGATCTCTTGCAGGAGATGATCAGTGGATTCTTTCCATTTCTATTTTACCTTCTTGTTCTAGAATATCAAAACAGTTTTCCTTGATAATTTCTTGAAAGATAATGTCTAGAGTCCTTTTTTGATCATGGCTTTCACATAGCCCAATAATTTGTAAATTATCTCTCCTAGACCTATTTTATGAGTCAGTTGTTTTTCCAATAAGAAATTATACATTGTTTTCTTTTTGTTGTTGTTCTTTTGATTTTGTTTGAAAGTTTCTTGATTTCTTATAAAGCTATTACTTTCTATTTGCTCAAATCTAATTTTTAAAGAATTCTTTTTTATTTTTCCTTTTCCATAGGCCAATTTTGCTTTTTTAAGATGGTCTTTTCCTTATTAGCTTTTTGTACTTCCTTTTGTATCATTCTCATTTCTCTAGCAAATTTTTTCTCCAATTCTCTTACTTGATTTCTGAAATTCCTTTTGAGATATTCCATGCCCTGAGACCAATTCTTATTTGTCTTGGAGGATTTGGATGTAGGAGTTTTAATTTTATTATCTTCTTCTGAGTGTGTGTTTTGATTTTCCTTGTCATAATAGTAACTTTCTATAGTCAGAATCTTTGTTTTTTGTTTTTCCCAGTCATTTCCCAGTCTATTACTTCACTTTTAATCTTTTGTTAAAATAGGAAATGTAGTTCTAAAGTAGAGGATGCACTGTCCCAATCTTCATGGGTTTTGTACAAATGTTTTCTGAAATCCTCTTAGGGACATACATGTTTTTAGGTAGTATAATCCATGGAGAAGTGTGTTTACTACTCTCCTGGCCTATGTTCTCAGCTTTAAGTGACCAAAAGTACTATTTTTTGCTCTTGAACTGTATCTTGATCCACTCTGGCTATAAGTTCTTATGTACTAATGTTCCTCCTCACCCTAGGACTGTGAACCAGGACTACATCATGAATCTGAGGTTGAGCAAAGAAAGAGAATCCTGCCTCAAAACTAATATAGGGAACTCCTGACCAGCTCTTCAACCCCTTATTGTCTATGGGTTGAAACCTGTGAAAGCCACCATTCCTGCTGAGGCTACTATCATTTTATTGACTCCCAAGAGGCATGATTCTGGTTTGCTGGTTTTTTAAGCCCTTCTCATTTAAGTGAGACAAGCCTTTCCTTCCAACCTTTCAAGTCATTTTTAATGTCTATGGCTATGTCTAGGTCTTAGAAACCATGGATCCTGACCCTGATTCAGAGGCTCCAAGCCTGCCCCTGATTTGAAGGGACCAGGTTATTCTGGAATGGCCTACATTGAGAATATGCTATTTTTTTTATCCTAGTGCAATAGACCTTTCCTGCCGAATTTTTAGGTTGTCTTTGGTTGGAAAATTATTGACTCTATTTTTCTTTCCTTCTGACACGCTAAAATTTGTTTAGAATTATTATTTAAAGATATTTGGAGAAGTTTGGAGGAGAGCTCAAGCAAATTCCTCTTTTTACTGTACAATATTGGCTCCATTCCCACCCTAATAACTTTTAAAGACAGTAGAGAGGTCACCTATATATTGACCCATATGCTTATTTTCTTTTATTTAAAAGTATTAAAAAGACTAATGCAAGAAGGATATGTTCCCTGAAATTGTCAAAAGAGCAGAATTAGGTTTTGCAAATAATTTTCTAAAACATCATATGTTTTTAGTTTTATTGAAATATTCAAGGAGTCTAGGATCTTACTATAATTATTATTTCATGATTGCCTTCTAAAGTTTTTGATTCACTAGCTTAAACCTCAATTTAAAAGACTTCCCTCAAAATATTTCATGTAGATCTTAAAATTTATGTGATTTAATGATAAGTATAATAGCAAGAATAATTCTGTTCAATAATCTCTATGACTGTTATCAAGACAGAAGACAAGGAGATATATCTTCATCACGGGCATTTATCATTGTCAATAAAGATTACTACAGAGAACACAAATGGAGCAGGAATTCCTTGAGAAGCAGTGCTTTTTAAACATTTTTTTTTTCTTTTTAGGGACATGTATCTTTAGTAACCTGTTGAAGCATATGGATTCTTCATAGCAATGTTTTTTAAGTGTAAAATAAAATTCCAAAGGATTACAAAAGAAATATATCACATCTAAGTATAGTTATCAACATATGCATTTTAAAAGCAAAAAAAAAACTTATAAATTTTACAACAATAAATCATGATGAAAACAGAAAAGTTCTCAGATGATATTATGTTGATAGATTACAAAATGCCCTAAGACATTGAAGACCTTCCTCCAAATAATTCATGATAACTCAAGAAAGATTGGCCAAATTAAAACTAAATGAATTAAAATGCTGATTATCTTAACTTATACTGAATATCCCAATAGCCATTACACTACATTGGTTCACTTACATCTTGGACAAAAAAAATGCAGATAATGATTTAATTAAATATTGAACAAAAAGAAAAGAGGGAAATTTGTGTTATTAGTTTAATGGTGCTTCCTTTCTTTTTCATTTTTTGAAGTTATTTTATTTTACATAAATATTTTCCCTCTGTTACTGTAAAGTAATTATAAATGATACTAATGGAGGAAAAGGAAATGAGAGAGGAAGAGAAGAAAAAGGGAAAATGAAAACTAAGGAGGAGAAAGAAAAGAGGAAGAAAATAGAGGAGGAGAAAAAAAAAAGAATTGGTCACTGGAAAACTTGAGTTAAAAATCAATTTTTTCAGACATTTACTAGAAATTTGACCCTAAGTAAGTCATGTAAGTTTTCTTAGTATCAATTTATTCACAGCAGATAATGGTAGCATCAATCTCCAAAAGATGTTTTGAGGATCAAATAAATAATTTTTGTAAAGGGCTTTGCAAAATTTAAGGCACTAGAAACACTGGCTATATTATTGTTAAGTTTAAAAGAGTCATTTTATAGCCAAATCTCTATAAGACTTAGAGAAGATTGAAATCTGAGTTCAGATTTTTTTTAAATAATAAAGCATTGATTCATTGTATATTTCAATCTCAGAACAATCTCTGAAATATCTCTAGAAAACAAGATTTTAGAGTTGGAAGATAACTAACTTAGCAGGTTTTAGTGAACACTGTATTTTAAAGGAAAATGTGCTAGATTTGATGTCAGAAGACACAGGCTTAAAACCTAGGCTTTACTATTACTACACTGGAAAGTTACTTAATTAATGGAGGCCTCAATCACTTATCTGTAAAATGAAGGGAATTTTAGCCGTCTAATTCTGTGATCCCATGGCATCCTTTCTAATTCTAGATCTATGATCCAATGATTATTTTAATAAGAATAAAAAGAATATCCAAAAAAAGGCATACCATGCAAGCTCATCTGTCTCTGGCTTCTGATTAGATACTTTAGATAACTTTCTTAAGGCATCTCAGTGCACTTTTAGATAGCACTAATTATTATGACTTTTTTTCCATACATCCAGCTTGAATATGTTTATTTTTCCTTTTTTAAACTTCCATCAATTGCTTCTGGTTCTTTTTAGTTACAAAAAAAAAAAAAAAAAAAAAGAAGAAGAAGAATTCTAATTTTCTTTTCCCATTAAGATTGCTTCCAAGCTATCTCATATATATTTTGTATGTACATGTTATCTGCATGTTGTATTCCCCACCAGAATATGAACTCCCTGGCTAAAGCAATTATTTTTGTCTCTTTTTAAAATATCTCATGCTTAGCACAGTGCCTAGCACATAGTAAATGCTTAATAAATGTTTGTTTTCGACTCACTGTCTTCCAACTCTAAATCTGTGTTTCTATGATCTATGATATTATCATTCTTCTCTGGAGGTCCTATATGCTCAGTAAAATAAATTCATGTGAGCTCAAATTGATTTGAATAATAGCTTTTCAAATATGTTTGCCACCTGCTTTTTCACCCAGTTCTATACATATGTCCCTAATGAACAAGATTCCCCAGTGGACTTGGCAAAGAGAGAAACAAAATGACAAATGGGATTCAGGCTCAGCTCTGAATGTCCTCTGATGGGTTTCCAGTAAGTCAAGTACTTTCCATTAAAAGAAGGGTCTGTGGTTTTATAAAACATCTGCAGGATTTGAATTTTAGGAGTATCTTTAAAAAAAAATTTAAAACAAAACAAAGCTCAGATTGATCTGTAAGGATTTCCAGAATTCTGGTGCTTTCCTTGGATTTCTGTACTACACTCCCACCCTCTACCCCGGGGACTAACTGTTAAATATATCATTTTGTCATTTAAAACAAAGAATGAAATAAAAACATCCATTCACTTTTAAAAGTCACCCACGTGGATATACAATGGTGGCATTTGTTTATCACGGTTCTAAAATAAAAAATGCCATTTGCTTTGTGTCAAAGATTTATTTTTTTCTGTATATTATGATAAGTTCATTTTATTGTCTTGCTATTGATATAAAAATATTGAACAACCCCTGAATTCTTGAACAAAGTTTGGATTCTTTTCTACTTTGTACTAAATGCAACATGCTAAAGTTCAACAGTATCATTCAGGGGCATCTAGATAATGCAGTGGATAGAGTATTACCCCTGGAGTCAGAAAGACCTAAGTTCAAACACTGCTTAGATACTTAATACTAACCAGCTCTGTGACCCTGTAAAAGTCACTTAATCCCAATTTTCTTGTTAAAAAATAAAAGTAAAAACCAACTGTATAATACTTTAACAAAAATTACTCTAGGGACTTTATTTTATTAAATGTTTGCTTAAATATTCATTAGATATATTGGAGATTTATGGGTTTGTTTTATATTTTAGGTAATGGGGCCATGTCTATTTCATAGAAATAGTTTTTTTGGGAGTCTGATTGATATAGCAGTAAACAAATAGATTAGTTTAGGTAGAATTGTCATTTTTATTATATTTGCTCACCCTATCCAAGAGCATTTAATATTTTTCCAATTGGTTAGATCAGACTTAATTTTTGTGGAAAGTGTTTTGTAGTTTTGCTCATATAGTTTCTGATTTTCCCTTGGCAGATAGATTCCCAAATATTTTATACTATCAGTAATTACTTTAAATGGAATTTCTTTTTGTAACTCTAACTGTGGGATTTTGTTGGTAATATATAAGAATACTGATGACTTATGTGGGTTTATTTTGTATCCTGCAACTTTACCAAAGGTCTGAATTATTTCTAATAGCTTTTTAGTAGAATCTCTGGTTCTCTAAGTATACCATCATGTCATCTGCAAAAAGTGATAGTTTGATTTCCTCATTTCCTACTCTAATTCCTGGAATCTCTTTCTCGGCTCTTATTGCCGAGGCTAGCGTTTCTAGTACTATATTGAATAGTAATGGTGATAGTGGGCAACCTTGTTTCACTCCTGATCTTACTGGGAAAGGTTGTAGTTTATTTCTATTGCATATTATGCTTACTGACGGTCTTAAATATATGCTCCTGATTATTCTAAGGAATAGTCCATTTATTCCTATACTCTCAAGAGTTTTTAGTAGGAATGGATGTTGGATTTTGTCAAATGCTTTTTCTGCATCTATTGAGATGATCATATGGTTTTTATTAATTTGATTATTAATATGGTCAATTATACTAATAGTTTTCCTAATATTAAACCAGCCCTGCATTCCTGGTATGAATCCTACTTGAGCATAGTGTATTATCCTGGGGATGATTTTCTGAAGTCTTTTTGCTAATATCTTATTTAAGATTTTAGCATTAATATTCATTAGGGAGATTGGTCTATAATTTTCTTTCTCTGTTTTCAACCTACATGGTTTAGGTATCAATACCATGTCTGTGTTATAAAAGGAATTTGGTAGGACTCCTTCATTCCCCATTTTTTCAAATAGTTTATATAGCATTGGGGCTAATTGTTCTTTAAATGTTTGGTAGAATTTGCAAATCCATCTAGTCCTGAGGACTTTTTCTTTGGGAGTTGATTAATAGCTTGTTCTATTTCTATTTCTGAAATGGGACTATTTAAGCAATTTCCTTCCTCCTCTGTTAATTTGGGAAACCTATATTTTTGGAGGTAGTCATCCATTTCACTTAGGTTTATTTTTTGGCAAAATTTATTGGCAAAAAGTTGGACAAAGTAACTACTTATTATTTCTCTAATTTCCTCTTCGTTGTTGGAAAGTTCTCCCTTTTCATTTTTAAAACTAATAATTTGATTTTCTGCTTTACTTTTTTTAATGTTATTTAACAAAGGTTTATCTATTTTATTGGCTTTTACATAAAACCAACTCTTAGTTTTATTTAATAGTTCAATCTTTTTTTTAACTTTCAATATTATTAATTTCTTTTTTTAATTTTAGAATTTCAAGTTTAGTATTTGATTGGGTGTTTTTAATATGGTCTTTTTTTTTTTAGCTTTTTAATTTGCAAGCCCAATTAATTGATCTTCTCTTTCTCGATTTTATTCAAGTAAGCCTCTAAAGAAATAAAATTTCCCCTTATTACTGCTTTGGCTGCATCCCACAAATTTTGGTGTGATGTCTCATCACTGTTATTATCTTGAGTGAAATTATTGTGTCTATAATTTACTGTTTCACCCAATCATTCTTTAAGATGGGATTATTTCATTTCCAATTACTTTTTGGTCTATTTACCCCTAACTTTTTGTTGAATGTAGTTTTTATTGCATCATGATCTGAAAAGAAAGCATTTACTATTTGTGCCTTCCTGCATTTAATTTTGAGGTCTTTATATCTTAATATATGGTCAATTTTTGTAAAGGTTCCCTGAACTACTGAGAAGAAAGTTTGCTTCTTTCTAACGCCATTCAGTTTTCTCCAAAGATCTATCATACCTAATTTTTCTAATATTCTATTTACTCTTTAATTTCTTTCTTATTTGGTTTGTGGTTTGATTTATCCAATTCTGAGAGTGCAAGGTTAAGATCTCCCATTATTATAATTTTGCTGTCTATTTCTTCTTGCAACTCTCTTAACTTCTCCTTTAGGAAGTTAGATGCTATACCACTTGGTGCATAAATATTTAGTATTGATATTACTTCATTGTCTATGCTACCCTTTAGCAAGATATAATTCCCTTCCTTATCTTTTTTAATTAGATTAAGTTTTGATTTAGCTTGGTCTGAGATAAGGATGGCTACCCCTGCTTTTTTGACTTCACCTAAAGCATAGTAGATTCTGCTTCAGCCTTTTACCTTTACTCTGTATGTATGTTCCTGCTTTAAATGTGTTTCCTGTGAACAACATATTGTAGGATTCTGACTTTTGATCTAGTCTGCTATCTGCCTCTGCTTAATAGAAGAGTTCATATCATTCACATTTATGGTTAAAATTACTAATTTTCTATTTCCTGCCATCTTATTATCTCCAGATTATGCTTTTCTTTTTCTTGCCCCCCAACCCTCTTTGACAGTATTAAACTTATGGGCTCCACTTTTTTCATACCACTCACCCTCTTTAGGATCCCTCCCTTCCCCCTTTGAATCTCTTCCCCTTTCTTGTACCCCTCCCTTATTACTTGTTTCCTTTTCCCTTTTCCTCTCCCCCTTTTTAATGAGGTGAGAAAATATTCTCTGTAAAACAAATATGTCAATTATTTTCTCTTTGAGCCAACTCAGATGAGAGTAAGATTCCCACAGTGTTCCTCCCTCTCTCTAAATTCCCTCAGATATGATAGGTTTCCTTTGCTTCTTTGTGGGATGTGGTTTCCCTCTTTTTACTCCTCTTTCCCCTTTTTCTGACATTATTCATTTTCCATTTTTACTTCACTTTTTATGTCATATCTGTAAAATCAAATTATGCATATGGTCTTTATGTATATACACAACAGAAATAAGTTCTCAAGTATTTCTTTTACCTTTTTTCTGCTTTTCTTGAGGCCTATGATTGGAGATTAAAAATTTTTGTTTATATCTGTTTTTTTTTTCCTTAGAAACAATTGGAATTCATCTGTTTCATTAAATGTCCATCTTGTTCCATGGGAAAAAAATGCTCAACTTAGCTGGGTAGTTTATTCTTGGCTACATTCCCAGTTCTTTTGCCTTTTGGAATATCAGATTCCAAGCCCTTCGATCCTTTAATGTGGAGTCAGCCAGATCTTGAGTGATCCTTATTGTAGCACCTCGGTATGTGATTTTTTTTTTTTTTTCTGGCTGCTTAGAATATTTTGTTCCTTAGTCTGATAGTTCTAAAATTTCACTACAATATTCCTTTGGAGTTTTTATTTTAGGGTCTTTTTCATAAGGTATTCGACTAATTATTTCAATTCCTATTTTACCTTCTGATTCTATTATATCTAGGCAGTTCTCTTATTTCCTGTAAAATAGTATCTATGCTCTTTTTTTCACCATAATTTCCAGAAAGTCCAATAATCCTCAGATTATATCTCCTAGATCTATTTTCCAGCTCTGTCATTTTTCTAAGTACATATTTAACATTTTTCTCTAATTTTTTTGGTTTTACTTCATTGATTCTTCATGTCTCAATGAATCATTTATTTCTATTTGTTCATTCCTGATTTTTTATGAGTTATTTTCTATGGATTTTTTTTTCCATTTCACTGATTTTATTTTTATTTTTATTTATTTATTTTAGTGAGTTATTTTATTTTTCCAAGTCACAAATCCTATTTTCTCAGGAATTCTTCATCTTTTCCAATTCATAAATCCTACTTTCCTGTGATTTCTTTATCTTTTCCAATTCACAAATTCTGTTTCCCTGCACTTTCTGGGAATTCTTTACCTTTTCTAAGTCACATTTCAGGAAGTTGTTTACCTTTTCCAGTTCACATTTCAGGAAGTTGTTACTCTCTTACATAGCTTCTCTTTCCTTTCCCCATTTTTCTTCTAACTCTCTTTTGAAATTTTTAATAGTCTCTTCTAGGAGAGCATTTTGTGGGGTATTGTCTGGAGGTTGTTTGCTATTAGTCTCCTTGGGTTTGAGAACCTGCTTTCTTTCTATATAGAAGCTATTGATTGTATTGATTGCCCTTTTGATTATTTTTAGTCATTTTTTAAAGCCTGCTGGGTCTGTCTTCAGGGCAAAGAGGTCACCAGCTTCCTCTGCAAAGCAGTGATAGCTACCAGCTGGCTACAGAGAATGGCCAGGTATGGGAGTGCTCTGGGAAAGAATTCCCCAATGGAAGTGATTTAGACCTGATTAGCAAGGCTAAGCTGAGGAAGTGCCCTAAGAATCCCGCTGTGTGGATTAGCAACTGCCTTGGGGCTAGGGACTGGGCAGCAAAGGTGTCACTGCCCCAAGCCAAAGTCTGCTGTGGGCCTGTGGGTATTAGCTGATCAGTGAATAGTCCTGCACCAACCAGAAGTGTCTCTGCCCTGATAAACACAATTACACTGTGCAAGTTCTATTGCCCCAGGATGAGCCCTCCATTGTGGAGATTAAAGGCTGCCCCAGGCTGTTCCCCCCTGCTGTGCAGATTTGTAATTACCCTGAGGAAAAGCTCCATACTATAGAATGGGGACATACATCTGTGTTGTGGTCTGTGCTGAATCACTTCTGGTTTTGGGTGGGTATAGCCAGGTCCTGTCAGAGTCTGGTGCTTTTTAGAGTACCCTTTGCCTTTGGCTCTAATTTCTCTACTGGTCTGCTACTTTACAACCAAGGCAGAGCAATCAGCCTATGCCAGAGTCATCTCTGTACTTCTTCTAACCATAGATGCCACCTCCTCCCCAGGTTTGCTCTGTTTGCCAGCCGCTTCTATTTCCTTGTTTGCACTGATCTATTCTGGCCCCTCAGGAAAAACATTTTCTGATGAATTTCCAGATGATCTTCAGCTGGTGAGTTGTACTTCTATTCTAAGTGAATTTTTCCAGTCAAGTGCTATTTTTGAGGCGAAATTTAATAATTGGTCATGAAGTATGAGAGGAGCTTAGAAAGTCACTTGTGCCTTCTCCATCATCTTGCCTCTGCCCCCTCCTTGTAACTCTTAACTATTGGATTTTGTAAGTGATATATAAGAATGTTGATGATTTATGTGGGTTTATTTTGTATCCTGCAACTTTACCAAAAGTCTGAATTATTTCTAATAGCTTTTTAGTAGAATCTCTGGAGTTCTCTAAGTATACCATACTTATCATCTGCAAAGAGTGATAGTTTGGTTTCCTCATTACCTATTCTAATTCCATTAATTTCTTTTTCAACTCTTATTGCCAAAGCTAGCATTTCTAATATGATATTGATTAGTAATTGTGAAAATGGGCAACCTTGTTTCACTCCTGATGTTATTGGGAATGGTTACAGTTTATCCCCATTCCATATGATGCTTACTGATGGTTTTAAATAGATGCTACTGACTATTTTAAGGAAAAGTCCATTTATTGCTATACTCTCTTGTGTTTTTCATAGGAATGGATGCTGGATTTTATCAAATGCTTTTTCTGCATCTATTAAGATGACCATATAGTTTTTGTTAATTTGGTTATTAATATGGCCAATTACACTGATAGTTTTCCCAATATTAAACCAGTCCTGCATTCCTGGTATAAATCCTACTTGATTATGGTGTATAATCCTGGGGATGATTTTCTGTTGTCTTTTTTGCTAATATGTTGTTTAAGATTTTAGCATAAATATTCATTAGGGATATTGGTCTATAATTATCTTTCTCTGTTTTCAACCTACCTGGTTTAGGAATCAGTACCATATCTGTGTCAGAAAAGGAGCTTGGAAGGACTCCTTCATCCTCTAGTTTTTCAAATAGTTTATATAACATTGGTGTTAATTGTTCTTTAAATGTTTGGCAGAGTTTAAATGTAAATCCATCTGTTCCTGAGGATTTTTTCTTAGGGAGTGGATTAATAGCTTGTTCTATTTCTTTTTCTAAAATGGGACTCTTTAAACAATTTACTTACTCCTCTGTTAATCTGGACAGCCTATATTTTTGAAGGTAGTCATCCATTTCACATAGGTTCTAAAATTTATTGGCATAAAGTTGGGCAAAGTAACGCCTAATTATTTTTCTTTTTACCTTTTTCTGCTTCTCTGGAGTCCTATAGTAGGAGGTCAAAATTTTTGTTTAGATCTGGTTTTTTCCTTAGAAATAAATGAAATTCATCTGTTTTATTAAATGTCCACCATCTTCCATGGAAGAAAATGCTAAACTTAGCTGGGTAGTTTATTCTTGGCTTCAAGTTCTCCAAGTTCTTTTGCCTTTCAGAATATCAGATTCCAGGTCCTTCAATCCTTTAATGTGGAGGCAGTCAGATCTTCAGTGATCTTTATTGTGGCACCTCAGTATTTGAATTGTTTTTTTTCCTGGTTGCTTGTAATATTTGTTTCCTTAGTCTAATATTCCATGGAGTTTTTTTGTTTGTTTGTTTTGAAATGGTCTTTTTCAGAAGGTGTTTGATGAATTCTTTCAATGTCTATTTTACCTTCTGCTTCTATTACCTCTGGGCAGTTCTCTTTGATGATTTCATGTAAAGTAGTATCTAGGCTCTTTTTTTTTTTCATCATAATATTTGGGAAGTCCAGTAATCCTCAGATTATCTCTCCCAGATCTGTTTTCCAGGTCTGTCATTTTTCCAAGTATATATTTGACATTTTTCTCCAGTTTTTCATTTTTTTTGGTTTGCTTGACTGATTCTTGGTGTCTCAATGAACCATTCATTTCTATTTGTTCAGTTCTGATTTTTAATATGCTATTCACTTCATTAGCCTTTTTATTTCTTTTTTATATGTCCAATTGAGTTTTTAAATGAGTTCTTTTGCTCTATGGAATTTTTTTTCCATTTCACTATTTTTAAAAATTGAATCATTTTCTTTTTTTCCATTGACAAATTCTGATTCCCTGGAAGTTATTTACCTTTTCCAATTCACTTTTCAGGAATTTGTTTTCTTTTTCCACTTTATCAAATTTTTCTTTTAGTGAGTTATTTGCTTTTTCCATACTCTTTTGCATAGCTTTTCTTTCCTTTCCCCATTTTTATTCCAGCTCTCTTTTAAGATCTTTTATCATTTCTTCTAGGAGAGCTTTGTGTGATGTGGACCAGGTTACATCCTCCTTTGGGGTTTTGTCTGGAGACTGTCTACTATTAGTCTTCTCGGGGATGAAAACATATTCTCTTTCTGTATAGAAACTATCAATAGTTAGAGTTCCCTTGGCTTTTTTACTTATTTTTTTAAAAGCCCCTAGAGTCTGCCTTCAGGGCAAGAAGGTTACCAGCTTCCTTTACAGAACAGTGATAGATAGGTAGACAGTAATTGTCCTGCATATGGGCTGCAAAGAGTGGCTGAGCTGGGGAAATGCCCTGGTAAAAGCCCCACAGTAGAAGTGTGCGAAGGGCAGCCCAGCTGAGGAAGTTCTACTGCTCTAATGCCGGGGCAGGACCCTCCCACCCTGTGCAGATTTGTGGCTACCCTGGACAGAGCCCCCTTGATGGGCAGAAGTGTGGCTGGGCTGGGTAAAAAGCCCCATGGCTGAAGAAAGCAATTGCATAGCTGTGCTGCAGTCCATGCTTATTCACTTCTGGTGGTTGGTGGGTTTGGCCAGGTCCTGTTAAACTCTGGCGTTTTGGGGGGTACACTCTAACTTTGGTGTTTATGTAACTTCTCTGCTGATCTACTGCTTTGCAACCAAAGCAGAGTAACCAACCTGTGGTAGAGTCCTGCCTGCAAATACTCTACCCCACCACCCCCGGCCCAGTTCGCTCAGTGTGCTAGCCTCTGGTTCTGCCTCCCTGCCTACACTGGTCTGCTCCCACCAATCAGTACAAACCTTTTCTAGTGATCTTCCAAATTATCTTTGCTTGTAATTTGTTCTACTCCCAATATTCACGGATTTTATCAGTCAAGAACTATTTTTTGAGGCTGAATTTGGTAATTACTATTTAGGGTAAAAGGGGAGCTCAGAAAGACCCATGTATCCTCTCTGCCATCTTGGCCCCACCTCAGAAGATGACAATTTTACAGTAAGTAAGGGATAGTTGCTCAGGAAAACAAAATTATTTCTTCTGAAAAAATTTGAGGACTCCATGGCCAAACTCCCACTTCAGAAAGGACAAATGATAGTTTTAGGAATTCTGAAATCCCCAAAGATATAAGGACAAATGGAAATAGAAAAAGGAACCTTTGAGAATAGGATGGTTTTCAATCAGACTCCCAAGAAACTATTTTAATGATCTAGAAAAAATAACAACAAAATTCATATGGAAGAATAAAAGGTCGAGAATTGCAAGGGAACTAATGAAAAAAAAAAAGTCAGATGAAGGTGGTCTAGGTGTACCTGATCTAAAGCTATATTAAATAGCAGCAGTCACCAAAACAATTTGGTATTGGCTAAGAAATAGACCAGTCGATCAGTGGAACAGATTAGGTACAAAGAACAAAAAAGGTTACATCTATGGCAATCTAGTGTTTTACAAACCGAACAATACCAACATTTGAGATAAAAATTCATTATTTGAAAAAAAAACTATTGGGAAAACTGGAAATTAGTATGGCAGAAATTAGATATGAATCCACACTTAAAACCATATACCTAAATAAGATCAAAATGGCATAAAGAATGAGATCATAAATAGATTAGAGGAATAGAGAATAGTCTACCTCTCAGACCTGTGGAGGAGGAAGGAATTTATGACCAGAGGAGAACTAGAGATCATTATCAATCACAAAATAGAAGATTTTGACTATATCAAACTAAAAAGTTTCTGTACAAACAATACTAATGCAAACAAGATTAGAAGGGAAGTAACAAATTGGGAAAATATTTTTACAGTTAAAGGTTCTGATAAAGGTCTCATTTCCAAAATATATAGAGAACTGACCCTAATTTATAAGAAATCAAACCATTCTCCAATTGATAAATGGTCAAAGGATATGAACAGACAATTCTCAGATGATGAAGTTGAAATTATATCCACTCATATGAAAGTGTTCCAAATCACTACTAATCAGAGAAATGCAAATTAAGACAACTCTGAGATACCACTACACACCTGTCAGATTGGCTAAGATGACAGGAACAAATAATGATGAATGTTGGAGGGGATGTGGGAAAACTGGAACACTAATACATTGTTGGTGGAGCTGTGAAAGAATCCGGCCATTCTGGAGAGCAATTTGGAACTATGCCCCAAAAGTTATAAAACCGTGCATATCCTTTGATCCAGCAGTGCTGCTGTTGAGCTTATATCCCAAAGAAATACTGAAGAGGGGAAAGGGACCTGTTTGTGCCAAAATGTTTGTGGCAGCCCTTTTCGTAGTGGCTAGAAACTGGAAGATGAATGGATGTCCATCAATTGAAGAATGGTTGGGTAAATTATGGTATAAGAAAGTTATAGAATATTATTGCTCTGTAAGAAATGACCAGCAGGATGAATTCAGAAAGGCTTGGAGAGACTTGCATGAACTGATGCTGAGTGAAATGAGCAAAACCAGAAGATCACTATACACTCCAACAGCAATACTGTATGAAAATGTATTCAAATGTATTTTGATGGAAGTGGATATCTTCAACATAAAGAAGATCCCACTCACTTCTAGTTGATCAATGATGGACAGAAACAACTACACCCAGAGAAGGAACACTGGGAATTGAATGTAAAATATTAGCACTACTGTCTATCTACCCAGGTTACTTATACCTTCAGAATCTAATACTTAACGTGCAATAAGAAAATTGGATTTACACACATATATTGTATATAGGTTATACTGTATCACATGTAAAATGTATGGGATTGTCTGTCATCTAGGGGAGGGAGTAGAGGGAGGGACGGGAAAATTTGGAAAAATGAATACAAGGGATAATGTTATAAAAATTATTCATGTTTATATACTGTCAAAAAATTTATAATTATAAAATTAAAAAAATTAAAATTAAAAATAATTAAAAAAAGAGAATAGGGTTGGTTTTGAGGTTTAAAGCAAAATTAACAGAAAAAATACTTCCTTAAAAGAGGAAGATAATCCACCTCCCTAAAAGTATAATCTATTAAAGAAATGGAAGAAAATGAAGAAAAATAAACTTTGTTCTCATAAGACATTGAATGAGAAAACAAATAATGTATAGCTTACAATAAATGCAAAACAAAGATGTATATAAAATAAATGTGAGAACAGAACTAAATTTACTATGTATCAGATAAATCAACAAACAAGTGTTATTGTATGCAATTAGACAAAGAAAGCAAAAAATTTATAATATGTATAGTGAACAAGGAAATTATATCATACTGAAAGGAACAATGCTAAATATATAAATACCAACACTTAATTTAAATACTACGAAGCACTTGATTTAAATACTACTTTCTTTTCATAAAGGAAAAATAACTGGATTATTAGAACACATAGAGCATAACAGAATAATAGTGAGATATATTAATATCTTTCTCAGACTTGAACAAACCTAATGGAAATATCAACAAAAAAGTGAAGATAGAACTGAACAAGTTGCTAAAAAACTTATGGGTCTTATAAATGGTCTGCAAAAGAATAAATTTATTTAGTAATAACAATTGAAACTTTTACAAAAAGTAACCATGCATTTAGAGTGCAGTCATGTAAAATGAATGGTAGATAAGGCAGAAATATATGACATGTTATTTACAGATAATAGTTCAATAAAAAGATATCAATTCAGAAAAAAAATAAAGACTTTTGTATTATAATAAGTTTATTTTTAATACACATTTCATTATTAATCATTTTGGGAGAGAAAAAACAGCAAAAGGGAAAAAACATGGGAGAGATTTTTTAAAAAGGGAACATAATATGTGTTGATTTACATTCAATCTCATTTTGTTTGTTTGTTTGTTTGTTTTCTGGCCACAGATGGCATTTTCTATTCAAAGTCTATTGGGAGTACCTTGGATCACTGAACTACTGAGAAGAACCAAACCTTTCATGTTTGATCATTGCACATTCTTGCTGTTATTGTGTACAATGTGTTTCTGATTTTGTTTGTTTCACTTAGCATTAGTTAATGTAAATCTTTCCAGACCATACTACAATCAGCTTATTCATAATTTTTATATAACAATAATATCCCACATGTTCAACCATTTCCCAGTTGATCGGTATCCACTCCTTTTCCAATTCTTTGTGACCACAAAAGTAGCTGCTATAAACAGTTTTGCTTATATGAGTCCTTTTCTCTCCTTTATGATTTCCTTGGGATACAGACCCAGTAATAGCACTGCTGCATCAAAGGGTATGCATAGTTTTATAATCCTTTGGGCATATGTCCAGATAACCTTCCAAAACTCCACCAACAATGTATCAGTGTTCCAGTTTTCTCACATCCTGTTCAACATTTATCATTATCTTTTCCTGTCATCTTAGGCAATTGGAGAGGTGTGATGTGGTACCTCAGAGTTGTTTTAATTTCTCTGATCGATAGAGATTATGTCAATGATGAAATGCTAACTATGAAGTAGATTAATTGATAATCATCTGAAAGGAATGATCAGTATGGAACAATATATTAAAATTTAGAAGATTGTTGTCCGCAAGGCATAAATATATTTCTGTGAGTATGTGTCTGTGTATGTGCACTTGTGTGTATAAATACAAAATTCACATTAAAAAAAAGAAAAGAAGAAAATTTATCAAATGAATTGCACTTAAGAATAAGAAGGAAGTAATTAGATAAATCTTTATTTAAAAAAAGAGATATTAAAAATTAGAGAAAATAAGCTATAAATCAAAAAGAATATAGAAATGCTAAAAATAAAAGCTGGTTCTTTGAAAAGGCAAACAAAATTGATAAACTTTAAGCCAACATCATGAAAAAGAGTAGAAAATTAAATAAACAAAATAATTAAATTAAAAATATAAAATCACCACAAAACTAAAAGAATTTTTTTAAATGGAGGTCCTTTAATTTCAAAAACAGTTCACTTTTTAATTAAAGATTTTTCATTTTCTTTTTTGAAATTAAAGCTTTTTAATTTTTCAAAGTTATGCATGAATAATTTTTTAACATTAACTCTTGTGAAACCTTGTATTCCAATTTTCCCCCTTTCCCCTACACCTCCCTGAGATAGCAAATATTCCAACATATGTTAAAAATGGTAAAAAATATATTGATCAGAGAAATGTAAATTAAGACAACTCTGAGATACCACTAAACCCCCAGATTAGCTAACATGATGTGAAAAGATAATGACGTATGTTGGAGGAGATGTGGGAAAACTCGGACACTGATACATTGTTGATGGAACTGTGAACGGATCCAACCATTCTGGAGAGCAATTTGGAACTATGCTCAAAAAGTTACATACCCTTTGACCCAGCAGTGTTATTACTAGTCACAAAGAGATCTTAAAGGAGAGAAAGGAACCCACATGTGCAAAAATGTTTGTGGCAGCCCTCTTTGTAGTGGCCAGAAACTGGAAACTGAGTAGATGCCCATCAATCAGAGAATGGCTGAATAAATTGTGGCATTTGAATGTTATGGAATATTATTGTTCTGTAAGAAATGATCAACAGGATGATTTCAGAGAGGCCTGGAGAGACTTAGATGAACTGATGCTAAAGGAAACAAGCAGAACTAAGAGATCATTGTACATGGCAACAAGACTATAAGATGATCAATTTTGATGGCCAGGACTCTCTTCAACAATGATTTGATATAGACCAGATTCAATTGTTCAGTAATGAAGAGAGCCATCTACACCCAGAGAGAGGATTATGGGAACAGAAGGTTTTGTAAAGGTCAGTGTTGAAAAATTACCCTTCTCATTCCTGGATTTTTCACAAAAAGTTAGTATATGAAAACATGGTATTAACATTCTCATTTATTTTATTTCTCCTGGTGTTTTTAATGAGATAGGCCTATTCACAGCAACATTCCAGTCACTCTCCTTTGACTCAGTGTTACCTATACAGTCAGATAAGATGGACAGGATTTGCGAAAATATCAATGGATAGAAAAATGAAAGTGATTTATTTTATTATCAGGGCATAAAATAGATGTTCTGGACAGAAAGGGAAGATATCTTCATGCAAAAGAACCTCTGATAGTTCTTGTTTCTTATATAAATCGTGGACATTTTTCCAGAGATATTTGAAGCCATTCATTTTTATTATTGAATCCTTCTTGAATTCTGTCATTAGTAAACTTCTGGGTATCTCATTTATTTTTCTTTCACCTAAATTAATCTCTAGGAGGTCTAGTTTACTGACTAGACATAGGGAATTTAAATCTCTTCCACTTTAAAGCTCCTTTGATTAGATTTGCAAGATAGCCAATCAAATGTATTCCTACCAGTACTACTTAAGTACATGCCATTCATGGCCATGGAATGACATCCCTGTGTTTGAAGTCATAATCCTGAAGCTCAAATTCCATCTGTAGACAGGACTATATTGACAGTGATTAATTTCTCATATCATCATCCTCCCCCTCCTTTCTCATCTTTGCTCTTTAATTGGTAGTGCAGATAGGAGGAAAAAGCAAGTTATGTCACTATAGTCTTCTCTTTACTCAAGATACCAAACTTTGGCAATAGCTAATAATTCTTTTATTTTTGTTGCAGTACAATATTTTGCTAATATCTATCTTCCTGAAGATGATCCTTTTCCTTCTGCTATTTTATATGCCCAGACCAGAACCATAACTGAAATTTTGTTTCCAAAGAAATTCAAACATATTATCATTTACCCACTGATATTAATGATTTCATTGAAAGAAACAGAACTCAAGGAATTAATGATTAGGACTGCCAAAAATAAATACACAAACAAACAAACAAATAAATAAATAGATGGGTATTTCTTCACTTTTTCATTTTGCAACAATAAAAAAAAGACTGGTATAAATATTTTTGTAAATGTAGGTTCTTTTCCTTTTCTTAAGATATCTTTGGGATACTTATAGTGATATTGCTAAATCAAAGGGCATGAACAGTTTTGTATCCAAAAGGCCCTATTTGTATAAAAATATTTGTAGCAGCTTTTTTTCTGGTGCCTACGACATCAAGGGAATGTCCATAAATTGGTGAATGATTGAACAGTATACAGTATATTACTGTGATTATTGTGCTATAAGAAATGACAAACAGAATGATTTCAGAAAAATCTGGAAAGATTTGCATAAAGTAATGCAAAATGAAGTGAGCAGAAGCAGAACATTGTATATAGTAACAGTAATATTGTATTATGGAAGTAATTTAAAACAATTCCAAGGGACTCATGATGAAGCATGCTATCTGACTCCAGAGAGAAATGATTTTATCTGATTACAGATTGAAGCATACTATCTTCACTTTCATTTCTTTTTCTTTTTTTTCTTTTTTGGCTTCTATAAAATTATTACTATGGAAATGTTTTACATGATTAAATATGTATAACATATATTGTATTACCATCTCAGTTGGAAGGAGGAAGAGATGGGAGGGATAGAATTTGGAATTCAAAACTTTTTTTTAAGATCTTAAGAAAATTGAATATTTAATTAGGGAAAATAAAATATTATTTTTAAAAAAGCTATTTCACTATGAGTAAATGTCAGTATGACTATTAGTAATGTTCTCTCAACCAAACCTAATTTATTTTTTACTTTGGATGCATTATGTATTGATTTATCTGTTTGAACATTTTTCCTCTCAATAGAATTCAAGCTTTATTTTTCCTTCCTCTGTGTCTGGAATACAGTAGTTTCTTGATTAAAGTTTGTTGAGTTTAAATGATTTGAATAAACAAATGGATCATCCTTATCAATTCTTTCAAATTTACATAGAATTTTCTTCCCAACTGCTACAGAAAGTAAATAGTACAGATGTTTTCATATGCATATATCAAGCAATTAATAAATAAATATCATCAAGTACTTGCCATATGCCAGGGACTCTGCTAAATGCCAGGGATTCAGAGAAAAAATAAAATTGTCCTTCCTTTCAATGAGCTTACATTTCATCCAGGGAAAATGGTAAAAAAAAAAAAAAGGAACATGACTAATCCCTAAATTTATTCATGTAAAAGAAGAGATAACAACAATACTTATAATTTGTTATTAGAATTATCTGACAGAATTTGTATTCTATAATATTCACTTATGTTAAAAGACAGACAGAAATAAACATAGATGGAAGTAGATGACTTAGAGATAGATTTATAGATCTTGAGCTGAGAGAGAGAGAGAGAGAGAGAGAGAGAGAGAGGGAGAGGGAGAGAGAGAAAGAGAGAATATATTTATTGTTAATTCCTTCTATGTGCCAGGCACTGTGAAAGTGTTAGGGATTCAAGATACAAATACATGAAAATCAGAACACCCCTTTCATCAAAAAGTTTAGATTCTAATGGTGTCTTTATGTATATTTTTGCATATGCAAGAATATAGACATATATTTATCCATACACATAGCATACTCATACTGCTCATAAATAAAAGCAGATGTTTGGCATCTGTGTGACTGAACGTCCACTTCTGTATATGGGCCAGACCAAAATTATCTGTGTGAGAAAAAAAAGATCACTGATCTTTCTGACAGTTTTAGCTTTCTAGAAATTGTGTTTTGAAAATTAAGTGAACTTATCATGCTTTATCTTTTAAATGGTTACAGTATTAGTATTTAAGCTGAAAAATGATTTTTATTGATGAGTCCATTTCCTTATATTTTTAATTTTAATAATATTTTATTTTTCCCAAAATAAATGTCGATAATAATTAGCATTCATTTTTACAAGATTTTGAGTTCCAAATTTTTCTCCTTCCCTCTGTACCTCCTCTTTTGAAAAACAATAGGCAATTTAATTCATGTAGTATCACGTAAAACATATTTCAGAAAGAAGAAACAGATAAAATGGTGAAAAAATATGTAAAACAATGAAGTTAGTGAGGAAAATAGATGCTTTGATCTATGTTCAGCTCTTTATCTTGATATGGATAGCCTTTTCCCTCCTGAGTTCTTAGTATTTGTCTTGGATCAGTATTACTAAAAAGAATTGAATCATTCATAGTTGATCACACGATTTTGCTGATATTGTATACAATGTGTTCCTGATTCTGCTCAATGCACTTTGCTTCAGTTCATATGAGTCTTTTCAAAATTTCCTGAAATCTGCTTACTCAGAACAGTTCATCTCTTTCCTCTACTTCATCTTGAAGAAAACTCTACTTTACTATGAGCTTAAGAATCAAGGAAATAGATAAATAATAAGAATGAAAAGTGATGTTGCAAATCAATTACCTCCGGATTTTATACTTCAATGGATTCTATACACAAATATAACAGAAACATACACATACAGAAATACATACCTCATATCTGCATTATATGTGAGCATGTCATTCATTCATATATTGCTTATACAATTATATAAAATGTACAATAATAGCCCATTATGTTCATATTCCATAGCTAGTTCAACCATTTCTCAACTCATGGATATCTGTGAAATTTCCAATATTTTGCCACCATGTAAAGGATTGCTATAAATATTTTTTACGCACATAGATTATTTTCCTCTTTTTATGATCTCTTTGGGATACAGACCTAGTATTGTTGGATCAAAGGGTATGCAGTTTTATAACTCTTTGGCATATTTCCAAATTTCTTTCCATGATTTGATCAGTTAACAACTTCATCAAAAATGCATTAGTATCCAAATTTTCTGACATTCTTTCCAACATTTGTAATTTTCCTTTTTTTTTTTTTTTTTTTTGTTATATTAGCCAATCTGATAGATATGAGGTGTTCTTCAGAATGGTTTTTAAATGATTTCCACCCCATATTTTTATTGCATCTGTTCTTCCAAGATTTGTTTTGGGTGGTGAATTTGTTTGGAGAAGAATATGGGAGAGTTATGGTACATTACTATTTAAGTTTTTATCTTGGCAGAAAAAAGATTTTGATTCAAAAAATAATGTGCTCTAAACCAATAAAAGTTTAACAAAGATTAACCTTTCAGCATGAGATTTTCCATAATTGATTTCAATTAAGAGAATTGTTAGGTATAAGGATACTTGGGCCTTATCAGTGGGGTTTTTTCATGTTACCAAAATGTAAGCATGGATTTTATCATACTTGAGGGCTATATTTTCCTTTGTTTTAAGTTTTATGAAAGAAGCTTTCAAAAAGAATTTTTGGGGTTGGAGAGAAAGGAAAAATGGTAGGGAGGAAGGGAGGAAGAAAACAAGAAAGGAAAGAAGGAAGGAAAAAAAGAAGGAAGGAAAGAAGGAAGGAAGGAAGGAAGGAAGGAAGGAAGGAAGGAAGGAAGGAAGGAAGGAAGGAAGGAAGGAAGGAAGGAAGGAAGGGAGGGAGAGAAAACAACAGTTTCAAATGGAGTTCTGTAGGTTGTGGTTAAACCAAATTAAAGACCTGAGAACCTGGATTTCATTGGTGGCTGGTAAGACAAGAATTAGGGCCATAAGAATTTGTTCAGAAGTAAGATATAATGGAGCTTGCAAACTTTCTACCTGGAAATAGCCAGATAGACAGACACACCTACTTGCAACTGACTTAATTGGAGAAACAAACCAGAAATCTTCATAGTGAAGGTACTTGGTGCTAAAAAGAAAAAATCTTGGGAAAGTAGGTCATCTCAGGAATGGGAGGTGGGCCTTGCAGAAGGAAGACAACCCTGAAGGTTATAAAGAAAAGATGAGTCAGCTTATTGTGAGAGGGGCCTGAAAAAAATCTTCTAAGCTATCCCCCAAGAAACAGTTGAAGTCTAGGATCAAGATCTCCCCGACCTGTCTAGGCTATTCCTAAAGACAACTAGAGGCTAAGATCAATTTACTAGTCTCAGAACCAAAGGAGTTTGGGACTGGAAAGGAAATGGTGTGTCAGCTCTGGAGACCCAGCAGCTACAAAAAAAGCAGGATCTGGGCTCTGCAACCAAGCAAGGAATGGACCCAACCAATTGTCCAAAGAAAACAATAGGAGAAGTGGGATCAAGCGCCAGAAAATTGATGGAAAGCAAATTACTCTTAACTTGTAACCAGATTAGTGATAAATGTAGCCTCCAAGAATAAATAACTCTTTTTAAACAGGTATGAAAAATGCTTTGCTGGAAGTTCTAAACTAATGAGATGGCTTAATGTCTTTTTGTTTCCACGCCTTCTCACTCTGAATTAAATAAACTAAATACATACATGTCACCAAAAGCTGACAATCGTTAGGGAGAAAAATATGAGTTCTCACATATGTGGGTTTCCCCTCATAGAAGATGTATTTGTGGAATGTCAGAAGTAGACTAGAATATAACACCTGGATTGCAGCTCCTAGAAAATAGAACCCAAGGTCAGCAATATTATATAATTTACTTCCAGTTGAGATTCAGAGAGTACCCCACCCAACACTTTGTGAGCCAGAAGAATCTCAATCTTACATGGAACAAATGAAATTTTAAAATATCTGTTTTTGCCATTGCTGTTTGCACTTCATTCTCAAAGAGGACCATGAAATTGGAACGGTGATGCTATGACATTCAAGTGAATTGGATTTGAGTGAGAGAGGGCTGGGCATGGTCACCTGACTCACTTTTCCCTTCAGAGCCATCTGGGTCCAGTGGCCAGATACAGATCAGGATGACTGGAGATGGCCTTGAATGCAATGAAAGAATGGCCTTTTAAGCCAAATAAATAAATCTTGGAGAGAAGAGTCTCAGGGTTTCTGACCAAAGCAGAAATGACTTCTATTTGCATTATTCAGAGTCAATCAGGACCCAAACAATGACTCAATGGGGGTTGGCCTGGGACCTATTGGTGGTCAATCAATGAGAATCAGATTGATTTTGGTTTAAAGCCATGGTCCTTGAGAAAGAAATCTTGGGAGGGTACAGAGATTAAAAAAAAAAAAAAAAGGAAAAAATGCTTTTAAGAGTATCTATAGGTAAGAGTATGATACCTTATGTGGACAGAGGAAAGGAAGTAAAAAGAGAAAGCTTTATTTATTTATTTATTTCTACTAGATGAAAGATAAGGCATCTATGAAAAAAGCTTAATATTGGAGTAGTTGATTTTTTTTAATTTATGGAAAAAACAATTATAACATGGTATAATTTTTAAAGATAATAATTTTGGTTTATATTTTTAAAAAGCTCATGGAACTAAAAATCTATTATGTACAACTTGCTTTTTTTCTTTTAAATATGTAATAAAATTATTATGCAATTCTTTTTTTTCTTCTTTCCCCATTCCTGACATAGAGATGACTACCACTTGATACTTTCTGTCTCTGTATCTGTCTCTTTCTATCTTTTTCTCTGTCCCCCTCTCTCTTCTCCCACCCCCACCCTTGTTTGTAAGTATAGATAGATATAGATAAATATATATATATATATATATATATATATATACTTCTATTTACTAGTTCTTTCTCTGAATGCACATATATCCTTTGTAATTAATTTGGGTATTTATAATAGTCAAAATTGCTTATTCTCTTGAAGTTGTTCTTAAAACAATATTGCTGATACTATATACAATTTTTCTTCATTCTATTCATTTCACTCTTCATTTTCTTCATGAGAGTCTTTCCATGTTTTTCTAAGATCATTGAGCTCATCATTTCTTATACCAAAGTATTATTCCAGTACAATCATATACCAGAATTTATTGAGCCATTCTCCAATTATTTTTTTAATCTCATTGAGAAGTATCAGTAAACATGTAGATTTCCATATACAAAAAAAAGGATAAGAGGATAGGCTAATAAAACTAATAATCTCTAGTGTATGTGGTGTGTGTGTGTCTGTGTCTGTGTGTCTGTGTCTGTATGTGTGTATGTCTGTGCATAAGTGTAAATGCACATGGTGTATTTTGTCTTTCTAATATCTGTCCCTGAGTCCATTAGTATGGGACTCATTATTAATGGATATGAAGACCATGCACTACAGGAGTGAGAAATGGCATAGAGTTGGTGAGAAGTGAGAGCTTTCAGTCTTAGCCAGTCTTCCTTTGGGAACTCTTCATGTAGGAAGCAGTCCAACCTCAGGATTCTCCAACAAAAGTCTTCTTCTAAAAACTGGCTTCCAATTTCAAAAGAAAAGATGAATGGGGTCACCCTTACTTCAGCTTGTTGAAGAAGACATGAGAGGAGCTGATACTCTTCACTGTATTCTCTCTCAGCTTACTACTCTAGGACATCAAGGAGTTTCCTCTTGAGTCAGATCCAAGACATTGTCTTGGTTAAGCTGAGCTATCTCACTCCCAGTGAGAAAGTTCCTTAACTCAGTAATATCTAATGTATGTTGTTGTTCAGTCATGTCTTACTCTTCATAAGCCCATTTGAAGTTTTCTTGGCAGAGATACTAGATGAAGTTGACCTTCATTTTACTAGGAAGGGAGGAAAAATAAACTGGGGCTAAATACTATCAGCCCGAGTTTTGTTTCTTTCCTTTCTAGCAGGAATGAAGGTCACCTTTGGATAAGAAGGGTGAGTTGGGAGAAGAAAAGGTTAGATACATTTATTCTGCCTCTCTTTGAACCACACACTAGGAAAAATATTCCAATGGAGGTCATAATCAAGGGAAGAGACCACATTCACCACTCAGGTCAAAAATAGAAAGCTCATTAGTCTCCTAAATTTGTTTTTGATCATTTCATTGATCAGAGATCCCAAGTCTACTTATTTCTAATGGCATATATGTTTTTCTTGTCCTTTCTTGTTGGATTGTATTGAAAGTATGAAAAAAAGAAATATGATTAAGGATGGGATTGCAGTTCTTCTCTTGCTCCTATGCTAAAGTTATTGTTTGTTTTAGCACTTAGAGGTTAACTCTAAGTGTCTCTAAGTAAAACATGTCCTCTTTGCCTGTGCTAATATTCAATTTATTTTAGTTATTTTATCTTTGGAACAAGCATTTATAGTACTAGAATCAAATCTTACTGTTAATAATTGACATTTTTGCTGGATTTTAATATTGCTTTAGATATCTGGCATTTCTCCATTAGAAATGATGTTAGTTCTTGATTTTTTTAGATAGAAAATATTTACCATATTTAGGAAAAGGTGATTCGTGTCTTTATATGCCTTTAATAGAAATGGGATCTGTAGCTTATCAAAATATTGTTCTGCCTCCATTGATATGATCTTATAGATTTTGTTGTTTTTGTTATTAAGACAAAGCTAGGAGTCAATTGAATTGAATAAGCAATCACCCTACCCTGTAGTGAGCTGTCGTCTCCAGAAGCTGCTGGATCGCTCTCTGGGAAGAGATCTGCTGTGTCTACTCAAATCTCTCAGACAGATTCTTCTTCCTGTAACGAACCGTTGTCTCCAGGCAGTTGCTGTTAACTCTTGTCCAAAGAAGTGACTTCCCTTCCTGCAGAGAGCCCCGTCAAGCCTGATGCAATTCAGAGTCTTCTTCTTTCTCTGAGAGTCCTCTCTTTTATTCTCCCAGAGAATGGGCGTGGGATAATGCAAGGGCTTCTGGGAAGAACCACCCCAGCCAATGAGCTTGCTCCTTCTATCAAGTCAACCTGAGTTCTCACCTTGTAATTGTCCAGAAAACCTGAATTCTCACCTTGTCACTGTCCAGACAACCTCAGTTCTCACTTAGTAATCCTAACATCTCCCCCTTTCTTTTGATTTAGAACATAGGACAGTCATGACCTTGAAACATAAATCCATCAATATGGAAGGTATTACACATAATTACATAAATGACCTTGAAACATAAATCCATCAATATGGGAAGTATTACAGATAATTACATAAATTACATAAGTACATAGTAACATAGTAACGTAACACATGCTAGAAGTATATAACATAATCATAAATTGAAAATTTATAAATGTCCATAAGTCCATTGTCCATTAGTCTCATCTTGTGTGAGGAAGTCCAATGATTCCTGCTGGTTTTTAAAGTTCTTTAACAGTCTTTTTATTAGCCATGCTCTTTCGGTGTAAGATGTTTCTTAGATCTTCTCCTTTATTTTGAGGTCTTTCTCTTTTTCTGTCTCTCTCTGATGGACAAGGCGAATATGACTCGTTGGCACCCATCTGATTCCTTCTCCTGCTGAAGAAATACAAGCAAACCCTCTCCCCCAGGCAGTTAACCTATCTGGTCCCTTCCATTCACCACTTTCTGGATCTCTCCACATCACCTGGTCCCTGTTCGGGCGCCAAATTGCGAAGGTCTGGTCTAGCTCCTCTTGTCAGGATAAGCAAAAGTCCTTGCCCCACGTTGGGCGCCAATTGTAGTGAGCTGTCGTCTCCAGAAGCTGCTGGATCGCTCTCTGGGAAGAGATCTGCTGTGTCTACTCAAATCTCTCAGACAGATTCTTCTTCCTGTAACGAACCGTTGTCTCCAGGCAGTTGCTGTTAACTCTTGTCCAAAGAAGTGACTTCCCTTCCTGCAGAGAGCCCCGTCAAGCCTGATGCAATTCAGAGTCTTCTTCTTTCTCTGAGAGTCCTCTCTTTTATTCTCCCAGAGAATGGGCGTGGGATAATGCAAGGGCTTCTGGGAAGAACCACCCCAGCCAATGAGCTTGCTCCTTCTATCAAGTCAACCTGAGTTCTCACCTTGTAATTGTCCAGAAAACCTGAATTCTCACCTTGTCACTGTCCAGACAACCTCAGTTCTCACTTAGTAATCCTAACACTACCCCACTTCAGATAACTAACAAATCACACTAGCTATTATACCATTATCAGGTGAGAATCCCTCTGTGGTATCAAGCAAACAAAAGTATTAAATGTCATATCCTATGGAGCTTTTGTAAAATAGCTAATCAGTTTGGAACTAAAAACACTCACCAATTTGGTACTATAGAAGAAAGCAGCTCAAGCTAAAACAGAGAGGAAATGTCTTGAAGGAATTGAGTGGAAAGAAATAACTTTGACTAGCTAGAGAACTTCTGAAATTAGGAGAGTGAAAGAATTTGTATTTCTCATCAGTACATTAATTATGTCCTTGGAATGGTTTTGATTGGGGGCAGTATCTGAATAAAACTAAATAGCCCATCCATGGCAATATTGAGCTTATCAGGAAGAAGTCTATGTGGCTATTATCAAGCACAACCAATTCCCAGATTATCCTATTTATTTAGAGTGATGTAAAGATGGAACTCTTTAAAAGCTCCATTGTCTAGACCTCTAACTGCTGGGTATCTTCAAATAATCTTTAAGATATTGATTACAATATCTTTAGAGAGGCTTGCGACCTGATCTGCCAGGTACATTCCATCTGGTTTTTCCTTGATCCCTCCCTCAGAATTATCAAATTTTTCCGTTATTTCCCCTCTGCCCTTGAGGAATCCCCAAGCTTGTATTTTCTGTATTAAAGATGTGCCCATGATGAAGATCTTTTCTAAATCCTTTCCAGGACTATCTATTATGAGATGCTCTCTTTCCCTTCTCAGTGTCTTCCTGTCAATGGCATCTTTCTCCTTACTAGAGTTAATTCTGGTTAGTCTGCTAAACTCCTTTATGGATTTAGGCTACTCCTCAATGGAATAGTCATGCCTCATGCATATTCTTTTAATGGATTCTTCCAAACTCCTTTGCCTGGTAACCCTGTTGCTCTCCCAAATCTATTTCATATTTGCCACTCCTAGTGCCTATTTTACTTCTTCATTGCATCTGTAACCTCTTCTTTTAAATAAATCTACCTTTTGGCAAAGAGAATGGCCATTTTAAATTTGTCACATATTTATTTCAAATTAGGAAATGCTACCCTGACCTCATCATTGAGGAAAGGATTCAATGAAGAACACAGCCAGAATTTACACCATTCCTAAGTGAAAGTTTGTGAGGATTCTATTAACATAAAAAAGGATTTCTAGCAAAAGGACTATTAGGATCTTGAGGTCACCTTCCCCGAACTTTATACATGTTTATAGGACAGCATATCCCTATTTTGGGAGAGATGTTTAAAAAATAAATTATTTTCATACCAGTTTGTAAATAATTTCTGTAAATTAACTAAATCTATATGATGAATTTATATCAGCTATATATGTAAGCATCTAAGTGGTAGTGATGTGAAACAGGAATCTATTCCTTTTTGCCTCCATTGTCAGAGCTTTAATCCATTCATCCTGTTTCCATTGTCATAAGCAGAGTTAGACCAACTCCAGAGATGATCTTGATTAGCTTACCTAAGAAGATTCAACCCTGTACCTCTTCACATAGGTGCCCAGATAACAATTTGTTTTCAACCAGGTCCCTCCTAACTCCTCCCTAATTCCTCCCCACTTCTCTCAAATTCCTCCATAACTTCCTAAACACTGTTCTTGCTTCCATCCCGCTCTTCCTTCTGACTTTAAAAAGTTTTGTTTCACTCAAAACATATTGCTTAGTTATATGTGACTGTCATATTTGGTTTAGCCTATGAGTGAATTCACATAATAATTGGCATCCTTCATTGTTGTGATAAATGTCTCATGCAAGTTTGTCACATATTAAACCACTTTCTGAAAATTACTTCTTCTATAGAATGGATAAAGCATTGAACCCGCAGACAGGAAGATCTGCTGTTCAAAACCTTCTTCAAGTCCTTGCTAGCTTGTGACTCTGAGCAAGTCACTTTAAGTTGTTTGTCCCAGTTTCCTCAAATGCAAAAGTAGGATAGAATTCATTTCCCAAAGTTGGTATCAGGCTCAAATGATATGATATTTGAAAAGTGCTTAGCATAGTTCCAGGTACTTAATAGACCCTATATAAATGCTCATTCCCTTTTCAACTTCAGGTTGAAGAAGAAAAGCACATCAGTACTTGTGAGATAAAGTATTAGAAATTCAATCCTCCCTGCCCAACTCTTTTAGAACAGTTACTTAAGTTTTTTCCACTCATGATCATTTTTTGGCCAAGAAATTTTTACACAAGCTCAGGTGTACTGGCATATAAGATAGGTATACAAATCATACATTTACGAATAATAACTCAAAATTTTGCAACCCCCACATTCAGTAATACAACCCACAGTTTAAGAACCTTTGCTAGAAAACTGAGGAAAGAAAGAAGCAGCAGCTGCCCTTTGGGACACTGACCTGCCAGTGCAGTTAAAAGTTGGGAAAATAATTATAAATTATGTGCTATATTTATATGGACTGTTATGCTTAGAGTTTTCCTAATGTTGACTAAATTCCATATTATTTGTATAAATTGTACTTAGCTATAATGTATAATCTTTTAAATATGTTGCATTTTTAATTCATCCAACATTTGTACAGTTCAGCTAAAAGGGGATTTATGGAATACCCATTTATCTTGTGCCCTAATCCAATTTTTATATTTATTTTCTTGCATGTCCCAATTGTGAAAAAAAAAATCTTTCCCCCTTTTCCCCTTTCTCATTATATTCTCTCTTTTTGTCTGTCACTGGCTCTCTGTTTCTGTCTCTGTCTCTGTCTCTTTTTGTCTCTTTGTCTTTGTCTGTCTCTCTCTGTCACTCTGTTTCTTTTATGTATATGTTTCTCTGTCTTTCTCTGCCTCTATCTGTGTCTGTGTCTATCTGACTGTGTCTCTATCTCTATCTGTCTCTCTCTCTCTCTCTTTCTCATACACACACATACACACACACACACACACACACACACACACACACACACACACACAGCCCTTCTCTAATTCTTGTCTTTTTTTCCTATCTCGTTCCCTTCCCCCAAATTCTTCTCCCCTTCAGAAGCTCTGGATTTGGAAATGAATTCCAGGAGTAATTTTGCATTTAAAGTTTCTTTCAGGTGTTCAATACATTCATTTTTTTAATACTGTATTAGCTTGTGACTTTTGTAAGATTTCTTGAGACAAAGTAACCAGATTTATTGTTTGCTCATGCTATTCAGAGACTATAATGATTCTTAAATTATCTCCCCTACACCTGTTTTCCATATCATTTGTTTTTAATAGTAAATACTTAAATTTTTCTCCCCTTTTCCAGTCCTGTCAGTTGGCGTTAATATTGTTTAATGTCTCCTAGAATTACTATGTTCTGTTTCTTCCATTTTATTTTTCTGGGAATCTTCTATTTGGGTAAGTTTTACTTTACCTTCTATTCTAAATTATTATTATTACGTTTTTTACCCTCCTGTTTTCATTATATATTTTTTTATATCTTGCTTTCTTTCTTCCAGCCCCTGTAGTAGCCTTTGTGGCCAAGTCATTTCCCCCTCATTCTTGGCTTCAATTTATTGTAGTTATTATCTTTTCCTGAATTTAGTTAGCTCATTAAGTGCTTTCTCTCGCTCTCTCTTCTTTCTCTTTCTTTCTCTTTTTTCTCTCACCCTTCTCTTTTCCTCACTCCTATTTCTTCATTGTTTTGGAAATGTTCTCCTGTTTATTCATATCTCTAGTCCCACTCTCTGGATCATTTGCATCTTTCTACACAGTTTATCACCTGACATGCTGACATTGCTGATGATAGATGACTGCATAAATTTTAAAATATATACATCTTTTCAATAGGAAAAGCAATCAGTCTTTATGAGCTATGGAAGGGTGTGTATTTTGGCCATTTGAAAGGTTGGACCCAAGGGACTGAACACAAACTTGACTCATGTTGTTCTAATAAGCTGTCTCCTTCATTTTAAAATTTGAGGGTCTTTCAAAACATTTTTAGGTTTTTAATCATAGTTTCTGAATAAAAGTAGTCCACTGCAAAAATAACTCCAATCATTAGGAAGATAAATATAAACACTTTGGGCAGATTCTAAAACCATGAAACATTCTTGACATTTTATATCAATTTACTGACGTCTGAATCAATAGGGCACTCCAGGAGGGGCTTTCAACTCCCTCCTTTCTGTTAGAGTCAGACATTCTAATGTAAATTACTGGCAATCCAGATGCTTTAAGTCTAAAAGTAGTTGGCATTTTCTAGTCTGAATTTTCACTGGATTATAGAATTTAGAAGTGAAAAGAAATAGTTCTAGGAATCATGTATTCCAACTACCTAATTTTACTAATGAGTTAGAAACCAAAAGAAATCAAGTCTTTCACCTAAAGTAAATGAAAAATAATAGCAGATGAACTTACATTTGGATATTGTTAAAGGGAACATGTATTTGGGGATCAGATATACTTTTCCTTCATACATTTCCTTCCTTTGAAGTAGGAGTAGAATTTAGAATTGATGGGTACCTTAATAGAAATAGATAGAGGAATCAAAATTATCTTGATATGAAGATGATATGCCAAGTTCACCTAGAAAAAACCTAGAGATAAGAAAAATGTATATGAAGGAATGAAGCATTCATTAAGTACTCACCATATGCATAGCACTGTGCTAAGTGCTGGGATACAAACAGAAAAGGTCAATATTCCCTCCTCTTGTGGACCTCATATTCTAATGGGCAAGACAATACATAAGGACTGTTAGCTGTAAGTCAGATAGAAAACTCCTATGGGTCTTAGAGGTCTACTGGTATATGGAAATGCCACTCCTTTCATGCCTTGTTTTTGGATAAAAATAAATCAGTTTCTGATGTTGAATAATTTGACAATTCCAAGAATTTTGGTGGCAAAACCTTTCCTATCCTCATCCTCAATAACTGTGGTTGTTGCACCTGAAGGAACAGCCATCAGGCTGCTTCTCCAGGAGTTACTTCTCAGGATGATGGCCATAGGAACTGGAAGAATTCCTATTCTCTTATTTGTTCTTCTGTGACTAGAATTCTCAGACCAGATTTTGAGAAAGTGATCAAGGTAGTAGAGTTAGTTTGAATTGCTCAGCATATCATATTAAAATAATAACATCTTCTACTCAAGGTGTCATGATGCTTCAGCTAGATTGGTTTGCCTGCACTGTTGGCAATAGTTGTCTAGCATTTAGTGGGGAGTACCTTACCCACACTGCTATTTATTTATTTTATTAGGAGGTTATATATATATATATATATATATATATATATATATATATATATATATATATATATATATATATATATATATCCACACTAAGTTACAGGACACAGACTTTAGGCTAAAACCAGATTCTACACCTTCAATTTATCACATAATAAGGCAATCATTGCTGATGATAGATGGCTGCATATATTTAAAATACATACCTTTTCAATAGAAAAACCAATGAGTCATTATGAAATCCATAAAAGGGTATGAGTTTTGGCCTTTAGAAAAATACCCTACAACTATTCCCCTAAGAGGGCTGATCTAGAAGCAAGAAAGTGGTCTGGAAGCTGCTGCCATTCCCAGAGCTCCTGTAGATATTAGTGATAATTGGTCAGAAGTTGTTGCTGGTGTCAATGAAGAAGATAAACTGCTTTTCAAAATGATTTCTTTTCTTAGTAATAGTTATGGGGGCTGGACTGAAAGAAGGTTTTATTGTTTTAGGGTCCTTGCTATTGTGTTTGGGCTCAGCATCAGGTTTGAGGTGAAATGATGACATCTCACATGCTTTTACCTCATGATTCCATACTGGTTCAGCTAAACTTTTTTGCCTAGCATTTTTGTATGTGAAATAATAACTTTTAAAAGTAGCTGTATAAAAATTAACCTACAAAATTATTGACATTTTAATAGAGAAGGAAAAAGAAAAGGAGGAGAAGAAGAAGCAGCAGAAGAAGGGAGGAAAAAGAAGAGGAAGAAGAAGAAGAGAAAGAAAAAGAAGACTTTTATTAAGGATATTTTTGCACCCATTTGAATGTCTGCTTGTAAACTCTGAAAATGGGCAAGGGTTGGGAAGGGTGGCTAGGGAGAGATTCCAATTCAGTCACTCTAGAATCAAACTGATATTTTTATCCTTTAAAAGAGAATATTGCTAATTTGCTTAAATGTACATCCTTTCTATTCATCAGCACATCCATTTTATTTCCAAAGAAAGAGTATAGAATTTAAATATTTGGTAAGAACACGGAAGCACATGTCTCTATTCTGAATTGTATCTAGAGCACAGACACACACACACACACACACACACACACAGAGAGAGAGAGAGAGAGAGAGAGAGAGAGAGAGAGAGAGAGAGAGGGAGAGAGAGAGAGAGAGAGAGAGAGAGAGAGAGAGAGAGAGAGGAGAGAGAGAGAGAGGGAGAGAGAGAGAGAGAGAGAGAGAGAGAGAGAGAGAGAGAGAGAGAGAGAGAGAGAGAGAGAGAGAGAGAGAGAGAGAGAGCCTTAAATAAGTTAAGTAAAACCTGCATAAATCCTTCCTGGCATGAATAAACTATGACTTCATTAAACAATTTCTACCTGAAATGTACTTTTTTGCAAGTCAAGATCCAAAGAAGATAAATGTTTCTCTTTTTAGTGACTGAAAACTCTGCAAACAGAAAAGAAAAGAATTAATATTGTTTAGAGTTGCTTATACATGACCTACTAAAGAGGTTTGAATTTCAATGTTCAGATTAAGGTTTTATTTGGGGAAAGTACCATAAAAATAAATAGGTAAGTATTGGGTTTGACCAATGGATGGGCATGTGTAGGAATTGGTACTTTGATATTATTTCTCTCTGTCCAATTGTGCATCCCGAAAAGACTGGTAAGAGTTAAAAGAACACAAGGCATTTGGAATCATGGAGAAGTATGTAACCTAACCATATCCCAACCCTAATTCTCCCTTTCTCTAGGACTTTTGTTTCTCTCAAGTCTCCCAGATCCTGTGAGGTCTTCAGGGATCTTTCTAGTCTCAGGAAACCTAAGCTATACATGTTACATATTATTGCTGTCATTTTAGAGATGAGGAAACTTAAAATCAAGAGAATAGAAGAATTTCTTTAGTTTTATGGTATGTCCATATAGCATATACTAGATGTGCCCATGTGAACTCTCACATCTAAAAATAATGGTATTTTTCATTTCATCTGTTAATATATTTTTACATGTGAACAGTTCTTTAAATTAGTCTCTTACTGGCTGCCTTATAAGAAGAATAGAGTTGCTAAATATCTTGATTTAATTTTTTTTTCTAAGCATAGGAAGAGATGAAACTATCATAAACTCACAAAGAATAAGGTTTTCTGCTTCATCAGAGGTTTAAAAATCTATAGTTTATGTTGGGAAAACTGGAAATTAGTATGGCAGAAATTAGATATGGACCCACACTTAACACTATATACTAAGATAAGATCAAAATGGGCCCATGATTTAGGTATAAAGGATGAGATCATAAATAGATTAGAGGAACATAGGATAGTTTACTCTCAGACCTGTGGAGGAGGAAGGAATTTATGACCAGAGGAGAACCAGAGATCATTATTGATCACAAAATAGAAGATTTTGATTACATCAAATTAAAAGACTTTTGTACAAACAAAACTAATGCAAACAAGATTAGAAGGAAAGTAACAAATTGGGAAAATATTTTTACAACTAAAAGTTCTGATAAAAGCCTCATTTCCAAAATATATAGAGAACTGACTCTAATTTATAAAAAATCAAACCAATCTCCAATTGATAAATGATCAAAGGATATGAACAGACAATTTTCAGATGATGAAATTGAAACTATTTCCACTCATATAAAAGAGTGTTCCAAAGCACTACTGATCAGAGAAATGCAAATTAAGACAACTCTGAGATACCACTACACACCTGTCAGATTGGCTAAGATGACAGGAAAAAAAATGATGATGAATGTTGGAGGGGATGTGGGAAAACTGGGACACTAATACATTGTTGGTGGAGTTGTGAAAGATCTGGCCATTCTGGAGAGCAATTTGGAACTATGCCCAAAAAGTTATCAAGCTGTGCATATCCTTTGATCCAGCAGTGCTACTACTGGGCTTATATCCCAAAGAAATACTAAAGAAGGGAAAGGGACCTGTATGTGTCAAAATGTTTGTGGCAGCTCTTTTTGTAGTGGCTAGAAACTGGAAAACGAATAGATGCCCATTAATTGGAGAATGGCTTGGTAAATTATAATATATGAATGTTATGGAATATTATTGCTCTGTAAGAAAGGACCAGTAGAGAGGCTTGGAGACATTTAAATCAACTGAATCTGAATGAAATGAGCAGAACCAGGAGATCATGATACACTTCAACAACAATACTGTATGAAGATATATTCTGATTGAAGTGGATATCTTCAACATAGAGAAGATCTAATTCAGTTCCAGTTGATCAATGATGGACAGAAACAGCTACACCCAGAGAAGGAACACTGGGAATTGAGTGTAAACTGTTTGTACTACTGTCTTTCTACCCAAGTTACTTATACCTTCGGAATTCCATTCTTATCGTGCAACAAGAAATTTGGTTTTACACACATATATTGTATCTAGGATATACTGTAACACATTTAATATGTATGGGATTGCCTGTCATCTAGGCGAGGGAGTAGAGGGAGAGAGGGTAAAATTTGGAAAAAGTGAATACAAGGGATAATGTTGTAAAAATAATTATCCATGCATATATACTGTCAAAAAACTATAATTTTAAAATTATTTAAAAAAAATAAAAATAAATAAAATAAAATCTATAGTTTAAAATTTGTTCTGCTTAATAACAGAGAGCAAAACTAAGGGCAATTCATGTAAATTAGAAACAGGTAAATGTGAGTTTGTTGTAAGGAAAAGTTTGATATTTTTTAATCTAAGAGTTCTTCAAGATGTAGTGATGGGTTCCCTTTTACCTGAAATTTTTAAACCCTCCCAAGTGAGATGTTGTGGAGAAATGTGACATACCTTACAGCTCAGAGTTCTGATGATCCTGTGGTTCATTTCCCTCACTTATAAAATCCTATAATCATCAGTTTCATTTTTAAACAAAATTTATTGATGTCTTTTGTTTTTATATGATCTCTATTTCCCAATATATCTCACCTCCATTATCCTCACACAGAGTTATACTTTATGGCAAAGAACAAAAAAAGATGTCTGAAAAATCTGTTCACTTGTTGGAATTGGGGCAGTGAGATGCCTACTGAGGAGAGAAACATCTTTCAAGTGATTGACTGCTAACATGAATTAATTTTTTTGGCTAAGTGCTCCAGTATTCTTGATGTCCACCTAGCTTTGGAGAAAAGTGAAGCTTTTCACAAGAGCTCAATGATCTCTATTGCAGTTTGAGAAGGTTTAAGAAGGAAAAACAGAATCAGGATTACAACTACCTATAGTAATCTAGGTGAGATGGCTTAGAGAATGAATATGAGCAACACTGCTATGATCTCTATTTTAAATGAAGAGTATTCAAGTGTGTGAGTTACTACCTGGACTGGTTTGTATTCCCAAATATGATGACATTGGCAATTGTCTGGTTTAAACTGAACAGCTCTTACTTTAAGAGCGAACATTTTCTCCTTTAAAGGAAAATATTTATTTGAAAGGAACTTTAAAAGGCTATATTCAAATAGAAAAGAGAATTTTCACAATTGAAAAAAGCAACAAACAAGCAGTGAGCAAAGAAACATTTTCATAGTGTGCAGATGTTCATAGACAGGTGACATTGAAGGCTGCAATCTAGAGTTAGACTTTATCTTTAGCTCAAAAATTACCTCTCCTGTGTCTTTTGCTTCTGGGTTCCTAAATGTGTGTATTTCTTTTCACTATATCTATTGGGAGCATTGGTGGAAAGTGATAAATGTTATTACTTATGTATTTGATTTGCTATATCTGTATTCATAATATTATGTAGATGGTTATGTTCAAAATATCATTATTGTAAGTGGCTACTAGAATGGAGATATAGGGGAATGGAGATAGTATATAGGGGCTTAAGAGTTATAAGTATAAATTAACAGAAATATATTTCCCCTCAGCATAGTTACCCCTACAATCCTAAGAATATGGTAGTGTATCTCTGGGAACTTATGCCTGCTATTATAAGGATAGGTTGAAGAAGCAAATCAAAATCCAAAGAGAAACAAAAAGGACTTATATCCCTTTCTCTTGAGGAAACTACTGTAGCACCACAACAGAGTGTTATTGCATTGTGCATGTGAAGAATAGAACACAGTCCAAATCAATACATGACAAATGTATTAAAAGTCTGATATCAATCATGTTCTGTACATATAGAAGAAGTAAGGGATTATCTTCTCATCTGTTGTCTTTGGGCCCAATCTTGGACTTTAAATTTTTACATTGTTTTGATTGTCTTACTGCTACTGTTCTTTCTATTTATGTTGTTATAGTCATTTTGTGTATAGTTTTCCTCAATCAGCTTAGTTCACTTTGACTCAGTCTATAATAATTTTCCTATGCTTCTCTATATTCAGTATATGTATTTTCTTTTATAGAATGATAATATTCCTTTTTTCCATGTCCCACAGATGATTTATTTATTCCCCAATTTCAGGACATCTATTTTTCCCACTTTTTTGCTACCACAAAATGTGTTGCTATCATTTACCATCTTTGGGATTTTGATTGGCCATTTAACCTCTGTGAGTTTCAGTTTTTGCTTATATGAAATAGGATGATCTCACATTCATTCATAGGTTCAGAGGAGATCATATGAGCAAACTTTTTTTAAAAAAATTCCTATTTCTTAGAAAAATTCAGTATGAAAAGAAAGACAAATAAAGAATAATATCATAAGCCATCTTGAAACACAAATATTAGCTAATTACAACTATTTCTAATGAAACAAAATCACTTTATCACTTGTTTCTGCTATTTCAGAAATTTAGTATTTAGTCTGATCTAATACCCCAATGTACACTCACATTTATGTATTATATGTTGGATTCTAGATATAACCCTCTGCATCTATACTCCAAATTCTTTAGATCATGAGACCTCATCAATATACTTTCCATTAATAATTACCTAATAGCCTCAATTAGGTTTTAATAAGGGATATATTCAAATATTATCACAATAGTAGTAGATTAAGAAAATAAAAAAAAAGTTTTAACCCATAAAAATGAGGCATACTCTTTCATCCAATATTTAGATTCCATTAGGGAAGTAGATTCAAACAGAGTACAAAACACGTATTTAAGATATATGTGTGGCAAAGGAAAATCTCTCCTAATATTTGTAAAGCCTGAAAGAATTTTCACTTTTGATAGTCTCCTTACTCAGTTACCCTTGGATGCATTGTCCTTGTTTGATTGCTCAACTGTGTCCCCTGGGAATACCTCTTTCCATATTCTGATTTTCTTCTCTGCTGCAGGTTAATCCATGCCCTTTGAATCTGTATGTGTGTGTGTGTGTGTGTATGTATATATATATATATATATACATATATACATATGTATATATATATATATATACACATGTATGTATATATACACACACATACACACACACACACACACACACACACATATATATATATATATAATATGATTATAATCCTGCTGAATGTATCATGTTTTATTAGTCCTGTAGTTCTCCTTCAAAGCTACATTGTCAGTTTATCCTTAGAAGATGGATAATGAAATTCCATCCTCTGACCCTTTAGTGGTCACCTCCACAGGCAGCTCCTTGCTTTCAATCTTTCCTACTCTCAAACTATTGAAATGCTTCCAAGACGTAGTTATTTAAAGCTCCAATGGAGTGACTAATTTGTCTAACCTTCCAATTGATTGTTTTTTTTTCTTTAGCTCAATCTGAAATGTGTTTGAATTTCATAATAGTGTTGCTTTATAGATGCACTTTTCCAGTTAATATTACACTTTATCACACCTTGTGCTTGCATCATTGGAATTTTATGACTATATAACTTGAAATGATTGGAAGAACCCTCCCTTTTACTCACACACAAAAATGGTAAAGTAAGGAGAGGGGGAAGAAGAGATACCTATCTGTAAATAATGAGCAAACATCAAAAGGAATCAATAAAATATTTATTTTAAAATGATTGCAACAAAATATACAAATGTAAATTATTATTTTACTAATTTTAATTATTTCAACAGAAATCTACATCAAAGTAAAACATTTATTAAGCATCTGCTCTGTGCCAGTCATTATACTAAGTGTTAAGGATACAAATGTAATTAGAGGTAATCTCTTGCCCTGGGAAGTTTATATTCTGATGGGAGACAATAACACACAAAAGGGAACATGAAAGTAGGAATGGGGAAAGAAATGGAAACAAATCAGAACCCTCCAAAGGGGAAAGAAATGTGGTTGGCCAGGACTATTCCCTAAAATGGAGTCTACCTAAAAGGAACTCACTAATAGGAGAAAGAGGTCAGCGTGGTAGAGGGATATTCCAGAATGAGAAAAAACTGGCATCTAAAGAAATTCTAGAGTAAGAAATATGTGCACTCTTGATGCCAGTTCCAAAGATCCAGATGTATGAGAAAGAGAAAAGTACTGTATTTGGAGTTACAGTAAGTGGGTTTGAATCTTGGAACTGTTGCTAAATCCTTATAGGTCCTTGGATAGGACAATTCATTTCTGTAGGCCTCTATATTTATGTAATTATCTGTATTTTTATTATATAATTATCTATAAAATGGGAAATTGGAACATATGAGCTCCAAGGTCCAATCAAAATCTATAGTTTCATGATCCCAAACCCTAGGGGCAACAATATTAGATTTTGTCATTTTTCTTCTAAATGTATTGACTCAAATGGTCTTTTTATACTTTCTTGGAGAGCACTTTGGATTTTTCTTACTTTAAAAAGTGCCAATGTATGCATTTTGCTTTTCCAATATTTCCATACTCATACCCTGAGTGCATAAAAATGGAAAGTATATTTGATTAAAATAAAATGCCAGACTATCCGGTAATGATCCCTTTAACAGCAGTGCCTTAGAAATGGACCTCTTCATGGAGGGCTCTTATATGAGGGAGGATTATCCTTATTACTTGTCATTTTCCAATGTTATAAATTGTATCACTGGAATCTTAAAACTCAGGAGGTACATACTTGAATTTTAAAACATAAAAGAAAGCATGTGGTTTAAAAAATGCTGAAAGAGAAAAAAAAATATTTCAGGTTAAAATCTCCTTTAAGGGAGATTAAAAAAGAAACAAAAAGTTTAAAAAAATGATCAAACTTTCCAGGTGTGTATTAAAAGGTAGTTTTGGGAAGGTGAGATGTTCCTAGTAGGATTAGGTAATAACACATCCACGTACATTTTCTGCTATCCCTACATGCTCGGAAGCTCTACTTCTGCCATTATTTCATGCTACCAGATAGGTATCTAACAGCAGGGAAAGTTGACTGTTTTCACAGCTGTGATACCTAAGGATGGCAGACCACACAAGGAGAGCACAATGGCTCCATTATTAACGGAATTCTGACTTATAGGTAGTTTGCATCAATGCTTTTTACTTGGTCTCAGCATCACTTTGTACAGAGCTAGGTTAGGATGAATGGTTGTAGGGTGGGAATGGGAAACAAGGAGAAATTCAAATGATACAGTATAATGAAACAATAAGGCTTTGGACAATGCCCTGTTTACTTCAGAAGATGCTATCCTGTGGCATGTGTCTCAATAATCTGCAGCCTACATTCTGGATTTTCTTGGCCACTATTTCATCTTGGATGTTCACTTCAGCCCTACAGTTCTCATATAGAAATTTTGCTCAGACCTGGAGGCCTTTCCCTCTGATATTCTGAGTCTCCAAAAGCCTTCATTCAAGAATCCCCAGCCCACCAATATTTCATTCCTCTCCAGCTTAAATTCCTAACTTTCTCAACTATCTGCATCCCACCCCCTAACAGGGGATCTCTCCCCCCTTTTCAGTTTACTTTTTAAAATAATATTTTCCAGTTACATGTTAAAAACAAATTTTAAAATTAAAAAAAGTTTTCAGTACCAAATTTTATCCTTCACTTCTTCCCTCTCTTCCCCTCTCACTGAGAGGGAAGCAATCTGATATAGGCTATACATGTGCAGTTATGTATACATATATATATATATATATGTATATTATAAATGTATGTATATACATATATGTGTATATATATGTATATATGTATATATATATACAAGTATATATATATATATGTATATATATATATACATATACAATTCCACATACAATGCATTTCTTTATCAGTCGTTTTGTACAAGAAAACTTGAACAAAATTACAACAAAAATAATGAAATAAAGTAAAAAAATGCTCTATTTCAATGTGTTTATAAATTATTTTCCCTCATTAGAATATATGGACATTGTTTAAGACTTTCAATGGAGACATAGGAATTGAAACTCTAAGCCAATTATTAGGTCTTATTAAATTTAACCTGAAGTCTTCTCTTCCTTATGTTAGAATCCAGATGCCCCTTTCAATTCTCAACGATACCAGTGTGTCTCTCAGTATTGCTGTCAACATGAGTACATTGCCAATATATTTCCATTTATAATAACATGTCTGCCAATAAGCGACATCCTAATTGCACACCTGCTTCTACGATATCTCGGTGATTGCCATACATTGAGTGACAGATTGCCCTTATATAGGGAGGAATGAAAGCTGCTTGACTTCTACCAGAATTACATTGTATATGTGATGATAATCTACATAAATTTTGTGTGTACAATAATTTCCCTTTTTATGTGTCATGTAGATATTTGTAACAAATGAAATTGTTATATGAAATACTAATCTTTTATGTTTCATTGCTTGAATAAAAACTGTTTATCACTGTTAAAAAAAAAAAAAAGGAATTGAAGGCAGCTATATGGAGCAGTGGGTAGAATTAGGAAGATTTGAATTAAATTCATTCACTAACTGTATAGTCCTGGACAAGTCACTTAACCTTATTTGCCTCACTTGTTCCTCTGTAAAATAAAGTGAAAAAGAGAATGGCAATCCACTCCAGTATTTTTGCCAAGAGATTTCCAAATGGTGTCATAAAAAGCTAGACACAACTGAACAATTAGAATATAAGTTTTAAAAGGGCAGAAATGTTATCCAGGTATTATCTTCAACTCTTCATGACTTCTGTCCTAATCCATAATCACTCTATAGCCAAATTTTGTATATTTTTCCTTTGTAATATTTCTCAGATAAGTCCCCTCCTCTTCTCTGATTCTTCCAAGAATCTGATGGAGGCCCTCCTCACCTCATCCATGGACTATTGTAATAGCCTGCTTGTGGATTTCTCTGCCTCAAGTTTCTCCCCATTCTCATTTCACTGAGTTGCCAAAGTGATCTTCCTGAAGTTCAGCTCTAATTTTTTATCCTTATATTCATTCAGTTCCAGTTCCTTCTAGAATCAAATATAAAATTTCATGTTGGGCATTCAGAGCATTTTAAATCCTGTGCCTTTCCTCCCTTTTAATCTTCTAACACCAAACTCCTCTCCAAGTACTCTGTGATCTGATGACAGTGACCTCTTTGCTGTTTCTTATACACTCAATAGCCCACCTCCTCCCTCTGGATATTTTCACTGACATTTCCCCATATCTAGAACTCCACCTTCTGACTTCTTTGTTTTTACTTTGTTCTTGGTTTGTTTATATAACCAATGCTTAGCACAGTGCCTGGCATGTGGGAAGCTTTTAATAAGTTAATAAGTTAACCTGAATTGGCTTGACCTGTATTTTCTGCCCTCCATATTTTTTGGGAGATTCCACTTCCATTATTTTTCTGTACTCCTTCCATTGTAGGTCATATAGCAGTGTTGTTGTTCAGTCATGTCCAGCACTTCATGTTTTTGAATTTTCTTGTCAAGGATACTGGAGTCATTTGACAAGTTCTTCTCCAGCTCATTTTTCAACTGAGGGAACTGAGAGAAAAGATTAAAAGATTCATTCAGGATATCACAGCTACTAAGTCTCTGAGAGTGGATTTGAATTCATGTCTTCCTAACTCCAAGCCTGGCTCTCCATCCACTGTGTTACCTACCTGTTCAATGCCACAATAGAGGATAAATGACACACACACACACACACACACACACACACACACACACACACACACACACACATACACATATGACAGAAGGGGGATATAGAGCTTATTATGTAAGATGTTTGGCTTACATGTTTAGGGTTTTGCTAAATGCTTGTTTTACATCCTTGCCGCCATTGTGGGCGATAGGCCTATTATTAATTTCATCTTAAAGTTGCAATGGAAGCAAATGAAGGTTAATTGAATTGTCCTTTGATACTCCTTATGAATATTTGAGGAAGGATTTGAATTCAGAACTTACTAATTTCAGGTCTGCTGCTTTATCCATTATGCCATCAGCTGTCTCTGTTGTCACTTGATTGGATATTATACAAAATGGGGGGGAAAAAGGCTTGAAGAGAATGACAGGAAGTAATAAATAAGAAGAAAACATGTAAAGAAGAAAACACATTTAATTTTATGCCAAATATATAAAAAATACATCTAAAAATTCAGGGGAAAGCAGATAAGGATTCAAGCAGTAAGAGACATGAATTGAATTTCCCAAAAGAAAGAGATTCTAATATTCACAAAGAGGAAAAAATGCATTTAAGGCAAGATGGATAAACATCTATACAAAGGCATGGTAATAGGAAATAACACATTGCATATTAAGACCTGTTTTAAAAAAACAGTTTGACTAGAATGGAGAATAAATAAAAGTAATTTGTAATAAGGTGGCTGATCAGGTCACGATAAAAAATAATAACCTATGTACTATTTATCTAACTATATACTTTTCAAATGGCAAAAATAGGTAACAATGGACCTAGAAGGTATCCAACCCACTTCTCCTCAAATTAATGTCAATAAAATTCAGAGCTAATAACCCTTTTCTTCCCCCTGAGGCAACTGGGGTTAAGTGACTTACCCAGGGTCATACATCTAGGAAGTGTTAAGTATCTGAGACCAGATTTGGACTCAGATCCTCCTGACTTCAGGGCTAGTGCTCTATCCACTTCGCCATTTAGTTGCTCCAAAAAAGCTTTTGAAAGATGAATACTTCTATATCAGAAAGGAAGAATAAAAATTATAGATGTTTTCAGAGAATTGCTTAAAAATTTGCAGGTGGACAGAGCTCACTTCACAAAACTGTAATGAATGCTAAGAATAAAAATATACCACTGTATACCTCAAAAGTAACTGGTAGTCCTTTATCTCCAGATGAAACCTATAAAAAGGCAAAGATCCAAGGATAGAATAAAAAGGCCCTCCGTGGGTAACATATCCATGAATTCAAGCAACAATATGTCAACACAGAATTGTTGAATAAACAGCTGAGCAGTTTAAATTTGTTTACACAGATGGAGAGAGTGTGATGGCAATCCTTGATCAGGCTCCTACAATTACAACTTACACAAGTGTTACCCTTAAGGAGACCGTGAAGATAAATGCAGTTCTTTTCAAGGGAATGATGAAAAATGCAACAAATTGTTGATGATAGTAAAAATTTAGCACTTACTTCAGTAAGTAAGTAAGAAGTTAGTAAGTAAGAAGACATGATTTGATGACCAAAACAATGTATCAGATTGCAAGTATCCTTTAGAAAATGACAGATAATAAAAATGGTCATCAAAACATCCTTGTGAATTAAACAAATAAATTCTCTTTATTGGAGAACAATAAGTGATGAGTCTCCTTCCACAATTTATCTATCTAGATTAATGTTTAATCTTGTGTATATGTGTGGGTGTGGGTGTATAGATAGATAGATAGATATGTATATGTGTGTGTGTGTGTGTGTGTGTGTGTGTGTGTGTACTATAGAAACTATAAATAGGTGACATAGTATTTTGTGAATAATGGCATTAGAAAATTATTAGCAGCAACCAGTGTAAAGATTTCCACATTGTAGATCTTCAGATAGATGTGGAATAATCATTTTTAAGGGGATCTTGTGAAAGGATTTAAGACATGAAGTATTTTTGACATTGCTAAAATCCCTTTAACTCACCAGCTCTGTGATCTTGTAAGTATATTACAGGTAACATGGGAATAGTGTCCATGCTGCTGAAATCTGATTTGGGAAATCCCTGTGTTTAAATCCTGCTCCATAAGTTATCAGATGTAAAGTGAAGTTGCTTTATTTGCAAAGTATTTCTGTAAAAATTTAACTAGTAGAACATATAGTCTGAAAATATCTATCACTCTTTTTGTTCCTCTTAGATAAGGAAGTTTTAATCTTTCCAAAGTTTCTTGGGATGGTAAGCCCTGAGTTTGATTAACATTATATAATTTTTTTGAACAGATTCTAGGTTGATTGGTGTCCATTTTACAATGCCAACATTTACTTTAAGACTGGTATTAAACAGGTGAAAATGGTTCTTGTTTTCTTTTTATAAAGTGTATTTTTAGCTTTTCCCTTTTATAGACTTATACTTGATCTATCTTGCCTGGAGAATACCAAGGTATTTGCAAATATATCTATAGCTTTTTCCCCCCTTGGTTCATTTGAACACTCAATTAGATTTTTAAAGTCACCACTTTTTATAAATGACATTGACATCATTTGGGAGAAATCCACGAAAGAATTATTTATTAAATGGCCTTTTCTATGGAACTTTATAACTCAATACTATCTCTGTCCATAATTCAATTAATGTGATATTTGGTTACCATTCCTTCTTGGATTGGATAGCCATATTCAATTGTCTTCGGTAATCATGACAAGATGTTGGAGGCTGAGTAGAACAATTATTAATTTAAAAGTATTCTTGAAAGGTGCCACAAGGCATAATGATTATTCTTAGTATTTTGTGTTGGTGAGCATTTAAATGGAATACTTTTTCACAAAAGTGTCAAATACTTTAATATTTTCTACAGGGCTTTTAGGTAGTTCATATATCTTCAGTACCTGCTAAACCATGAGAGTAGAACTGAGTTCTAGGCTTTAAGATAATCCACTATCTTTTAGTCACATGAGATCCTCTTGAAATTTTCTACTGTATATGACTCCCTATATTCTTCTCCATGTTTTAAATTGTTTTTTTTTCTCAGATTGCTTCTGTAGTAATGATATTTAATGCCTGTTGATACATGTATTCTTGCCTAGCTCCACCTCTCCACCCACTATTTTCAATATATCATAGTATATATTATTTTGTAGGAACTGAAATATTTTATACACTTTCTGATACTGTTGTAGAGTGGATTGATTCAGAAAAATTAAAAGAAAAATGATTCATTTTTTATTTTGATTTTGCATAATTTGTTTATTAGTTGGATCCCATGCCGCCAAACTCAAAAATTACTATTCAGAATTCCATAAGGAGTTTTTCTTTTTCAAAATCACTGGGACAAAAGCATTATGTTTGTTATTTGTTTCATTTCAGACTTAAAAACTTTTGTGACTTTGTGTAAAATTGTTTTGCTGAAAATCAATTTCATCCTTTTTTTAAGTTAAAGAGCCATTGGGTGGAGAAGTCAGATACAAATTATTTGGTAATTGTCAAGACCTGACAGGAACTTTGAAATTCTGGCCAATGGAGCTTTGCCATTGATTGGGTTAAACACTTGGTCAGTGTGGAATGAATCCATAATAGCATAATGTTTCAGCATAACATCAAGGACAATGGAATTGAATTTCATCAAAAATTTTGAAGTCATGAAGGTTTTTAAATTACTATGCTATCACTGTAGTCACTAATCAGTTAATCAACAGTTAAATGCCTACTGTGTATTAGAACTGTAGCTACAAGGACAAAAAATAAAATAGTCTATGTCCTCAAGAGGATCACAGTCCATTTGAGGAGACTGATTATTTTGTAATATACTGGTGACAAACTCAGGTAGAAATGGATGTCTTTAAACTTCATATTTATTTAGAAAGCCACAAATTAGCATTACCTGTGCTGAATTTTATTTTATTTATTTTGTTAAATATTTTTCAGTTAAATTTTGGGCTATGCTGGAAAGCCAGCAACTTACATCTAAGCCACAAGTTTAATAGTTTTGCTATGGTGTATATTAAGCTCCTCAAACACTTACTAGTGGCACTTTCTGGTGATCCTGGATGTTGCAGCAAATCCAGTTTGTTGAGAAGCATAGAATGACCATCTAGACCCAGCAGAAAAAAATTAAGATTAGGATTCATCTAGCAGTCAAGCTGCACCTAAACATGAATGAAATAGAAACTAAAGTTCTGAACATACTCCCCCAGAAACCATGGTGGTATAGGGAAGGAAATGGGCATATCTCCAAGGAATTGAGGGAGGGGATGCTTATATGTTTGTTTTTCCCCTATATCTTTGAAGTAAATGTTTTGGGAATTATTGTGCTAATAACTGATTCCTAATGATGAAGAGCAGGGAACACAATCATAGAGCTTGAAGAGATATTATTAGCAAAGAGACATACTTCAACCCCTCAATATATTTTTGGAACCCTAAAAAATAATGTAATCTACCTGCCTCTGAAAGAATAAGCAGGATATGTTTTCTACATAAGTATGTAGAAAATATATACAACAGTATATTCAAATATTAGATGAAATTTTGATGAGAAAATTATCTGAGAGTGAGCTGTGCACTTAGGAATCTAGGATTTTCAGTAGGAAGAGGTAGGGAGGCAAGGGACATTCTATGTCTACATGCTATGTCTACATAGCAGATAATCCATATGATTACATGGAGGTAAGAAAAGGAAAAAAAAAAGAATTGTGACCAGTTTGATGAGAATGAAGTTATAAAGTGAAATAATATATATTCATTTTTGAAATGAAAGTTGGAATCAAGTTCTATAAAACTTAAAATATCAGAGGATATCATATTTGATATTAAGGTAATAGGAAGTCAATGGAATTTTTTAATCTATTGAAATGCCATAATCAGATCTATACTTCAAGAAAATCACTTCTGAAATTCTAAGGACAATGAATTGAATAGAGGAGAAGCTTGAGTCCATGAAACAAATTAAGGCATTATTACAATAATCTAAGCAACAGGTGAGAAAATACTTAAATATAGAAATATAGTAGTGACTGTAAGAGTAGAGTGAAGTGGGTAGATATGAGAGATTTTTGTCAAGGTAGAATCAATAAGTCTTGGAAACTAATTGGATGTAGTTGGGAGTGGGGGTAATTAAAACATCTCTAAACTGTTTAATAGAAAGGATAGATGTCTGTAACAGAAATGATAGAACTTAGAAAATGGGAAATACTTTTTTAGGAAAAAACAGAAGATTATGTATCTAGCTGTCTATTGAACTTTCTATAAATATATATATGTACATGTGACAGCATAAATAGAGACAATTAGCTTGCTCAGTATACACAGCCTTAGGCCTGGAATCAGCAAGACTCATCTTCTTGAGTTCAAATCTGATAGCCACTTATTCACTGTGTGGCCTTTTGCAAATGATTTAACCCTGTTTGTCTCAGTTTATTTATCTATAAAATGAGCTGGAAAAGGAAATGGCAAGGCAGTCCAAAAACTTTGCTAAAAAAAAAAGTAGTCACCAAACTAGGATACAATTGAAAATTACTGAACAACAACAAAATTAGAAAGACAGAGACACAGAGATAGAGATTATACTATATAGCTATATATAAGTATACATATATATTATACACACATGTATATGTATATTTTCTTTTTTTATTACAGCTTTTTATTTACAAGATATATGCGTGGCTAATTTTACAGCATTGACAATTGCCAAGCCTTTTGTTTCAATTTTTCCCCTCCTTTCCTCCACTCCCTCTTCCCTAGATGGCAGGTTGACCAATACATGTTATATATGTTAAAGTATAAATTAAATACAATATATGTATACATATGGATATTTCCAAACCTTATTTTTGCAGTTTCCCAACTATGGAGCAAGGGAGTTGTGAGCAACATTAAAACCAAGAAATTTTATGTATTTCAATAAGATGTGGGGTATAGGGCCCGAACCATTAGTAGACTCCATTTCAATATAAGATAGTAGACACAAAAACTGTTATCTTCTCATCTTACTCTCAGAAAATCATACTATATTTTCAGAAGGAAATTAAAACAAGCATATAGTCAAGGAAACTGAGACAGATGAAGTTAAGTGACTTCCCAGAGTCACATAATTAGTAATTGTTTGGAGCTGAGATCTTTCTGCCTCTATACATTGTGCCACGTAGTTGCCTGGTCCTGGCTATTTATTTATTTATAACTTATGATGATGAGTGATTGAGTTCCTACACCAAGAGTGATTCTTGGTTTGTTTGGAGGGGACAAGATTTAGAGAGGGAGACAGTCTCCTTGAGGTTAAAGTTATTCCTTTTTACTATGTTTATAAAAGAGAATAAGGACTCCTGTCACAGAGGGAATAACCATTGAGGACTTGTATACTTTCAATAGTAAATTAATAAAGAGAAGATTGGAGTTAATTTAGAAATAGTAAAACTATGTGCATATACTTCCTGGCATTTACCAGTGTCAGTTTTAGAGACACAATCAACAAGCATTTGCTAGATATCTTAAGTTTTAGACATGTATGCATTTACCCATGTAAGAAACTCCATGAGAGAAAGGAACCACATGGTTCCTGCATAGAGCATTGGGTTTTGGCTGGACAATTCTGATTTTCTGGATTTCTCTAACATAATCTTATGAAGAAAGTAGAGGGAGAGGACATTGCCAGTGCCATAGTCTTGGTGAAAAAAAGGCTACAGATTTTAGTCCAAGAATGGCTGCAAGGTACTTAATATGGTAGGGCTAAAAACTGGATTTTTTTCTTCTGTTATTAGTTTGAATTATTCAGAAGATACAGATTCCAAGAAAGCTTTCCTTTCTTGCCATTCCAAGTTTATTTGTCTTCTGGGGAAATCTAGATCCGTGGGCAAATGTGATAGCAGCAAAAGCAGGCAGTCAGAACTTATTGTTTACCATGCCCTCTCTGTTTTCCTACCATCCTGCTCCAAGAAGCCTACTTTTAGCAGCTTCTGGAAACACAGAGCTGAAAGAAACAGTTCTTTCAGGCTGAAAGTTTGTAGCCTGTTCTGAGGAAAAAGGTAGGATTCATTGGAAAGAGGAAAAATATCATACCCAGTGTTAAAGATTTATTGTTACTATTTCAAGTTATTTTGTTTTCTGCCTAAGATGGAATGAAACCTGATGAATAGCTAATAAGTATTTCTACCTTGACTATTTACATAGGAACTAAATATATTTCATCCATATCTATAGAGACCAATAAATACATAAGCTTAATTTTAAGTTATGACAGGTAAGGGAAGTGGTGTTAAAAAATGAGCCAAGGAGATATAATTTTTGGTGAAAACTCCAAGGTTAGATCCAATTTATGACAATACTGATGATTGAGGTTCAGGGCTATTAGATATGAAGATCCCTGGAGATTGGAACTTGGAGAAGGGGAAGATTTCCTTGGCTTCCCTCAAGTTGCAATTATAGTTCTGCCTTTTATAGGAAACTTTCCCTGTCCTTCTTAATTATAGTGTCTCCTCTCTGTTAGTTATTTCCTATTTATTCTGTGTAGTATATATGTGGTGTTCAGGACAACTATTGCCTGTGGTGTGAGGGCTTACTAAAGCCTTTTTGAAGGTTTCTCATTCACCTTTGGTGTCCACCCAATTCACCTTGGTCTCACCTTTGGCTCCAGGATGCTATAATATATATAGAAGCCATACTCTCATAAACCTTCTTGGCAGACAGCCTACAGGGTTCTCAAACTATGGCCCTCGGGCCAGATGTGGCTGCTGAGGATGTTTATGTGGCCCACAGGGTTATGGCAAATGGGCTGAGGGGTGGAGACAGAGTGTGAGCTTTTGTTTTTACTAGTCCGGCCCCCCAGCAGTCTGAGGGACAGTGAACTGGCCCTTATTTTAAAAGTTTGAGGACCACTGGTTCTATATCTTGTGGAGGGTAACCAATAGGCCGGAAACCCATCACTGAGTTAGGGAGATTTCTACCCAAAGCTTATAAAGACTTTCCACAGGGAATAAGAACAATTTGTTCTGACAGCTTTGAAGCCCCCTTAAAGCAGGCTCAGGAAGTGCTAAGAATTTGGTCAGACATCAAAGGTACCAAGGTCATCCACTGAATCTTGGGCCACCTCCAGTTACTCTGTCTTTGTCTTTCCATTGGATTTCAATGACTCTTTAAAGGAGAGTAAAGCTGCTGACCTTGTGCAACTCTGACAATTCAATTCATACACAAGTAAAGACATTACCCTGTGATGTCCTTTGAAGACAAAGAATAAACAACAACAACAGATATTTGATTGATTTTGGTCTTTGGACACAGCTCCTTAAAGACAGGGGCAGTCTTTTTCCTTTCTTTATATCCCCAGGGCTTAGAACAGTTAGTTCCTTAATAAATAGTAGGTGCTTAACAAATGCTTGTTGACTGTTAGAGTGAGACACTATGTAGGTTGCTGCAGTAGCACAAGAATGAAATATTAAAGACCACTTCTAAAGTTGTGGGAAAGTATAAGCAGTGGGAAAGTATAAGAGAGAAAGGATCTGAATATTTAATGTGAAATGTAATTTTCATGGAATTATATGGCTAAAATTTACTTTTAAATGTCATCTACTTCCCTACCCGCCATGTCTTTAATCCAGTTCTGCACCTGCATCTAATATATTCTTAGAGGTCTCCTGAGAGAATAATTCCTCATCTCTCCTCATCATCAAGTTAATAAAATTTTCCTTCCTTCTAATGAGTACTTCTACTGCTAAGACCACGTCTAGCCCCTCCTGTCCTTTTTCAGTGAGACATAATAGCCATTTGTTCTAATAACATTCATGATTCTGTATATAAAATAAGTATAACATTTCTTCTCTGCCTGAAGAAGGGGGGAAAGGGTAGTCCCTTTAGACCTTTTTCAACTCCATTTCTTGATGTTGTAAGAATTATTCAATGTTTTTTAATGGTGTTAGTAAACCTTGCCCAAGAGTAATATATTCCTAAAAAATATGTATATTTATTTCACATCCTCTCTATATTGTAAATACAATTAGAGATGAAGACAGGTTTATAGGACTTCATTGTCTACTAAGTTGGTTTATAATGTTAGAGTCTAGTGTTTATTATCTAAATTATGTAAAATGATTATTTCTAGAAGTCACATTTAGTATATAGTATATATAGTATGTTTATATCCCCTTCCTTGGGGAAGTTGCCATGGAGACTTAGTAAAATGGAAGTACTTGCCGGAAGTCACACAACCCTTTACCCAGAGTTTCCCAAATTTCTGGGGGCTTTTGACCTTTAAAAGGACTTCCTTCTGCCAAGAAGCTTTGAGGGCCAGGTTCAGAGAAGCCAAAAGTCATAGAAAAAGAGACACGCCTTGTTCACTAACATTAAGCTGTTCTGTTTCCATGTTTTGCTGCCAAAGTAGCAGAAAATGGGTGTATCAGGCATTGCCTCTGACAATAAATGGGGAAAAAAAGTTAAGATTTCAGGTAGAAGGTGTATTAAAGTAGGGAGGGAGGTAAACATGAGGAAAAGCAATCAGATGAACTGCTGTGACTGTTGGTTAAAGTGTGAATCAGTAAGCATTTCCTATGTTGCCTATTATGTGCCAGGCACAATGCTAAGAACTTGGGATAAAAGGCAAAACATAATACTTAGAAAATAGATCCTAGGAGAGTGCTGTGAGCAAAGGCACTGAGCAGATGGGTGAATAGAGATGTAATCCAGTTTGGTTTATATAGGATACCTGAATGTAGGATACTACCAGATAAATCTAGGTTCTAGATCATGGAAAGCTTTGAATGACAGAATAAGGAATTTCATTCATATAAGTAATAGGAGCCATTCAAGGGTTTTGAGCTTCAGACACTCATCTTCTGGTAGGCTTAAGAATAAAGAAGGCTTAGGACATACTTTATGGTTCTCAAAGTCCTTGAGCCTTGGGTGTTCTGTTATGGCACATGCATTTGTTGCTTTTCCTCCCCATCACTCTGAAGACCTGTTCCATGGCTTTCTAATCATCTTGAAGATTTTTTAGAAGACCTCAAATCTTTCTCCTTCTGAGTACAAAAAGCCTTGCATGTGAATATATTTCTTGGCTTTCCCTGATCACTTTATGAGGCTACATCTTATGTGCCTTCATTGGCTTCTTTTTTATTCCCGCCTGATTTGTTATTGCCTATGGGTTTTTGGCTGAATTTTTATACAGTTTTAGGGTGGATACAATCATTTAATCAAGATTTTCACTGGCTTTTTTAATTGTTATTTGGTCTTGTACTATTTTTAAATTCGAATAGAATAGTTATGTGGCAGCCAGGGATCTTTCCTCTGTCCCTCATCATTTTCACTGAGAGTACCTCGTCTATTCGGTACAATTCTGGTCAATGTAACTAAATTATATAACTCCAGAATAATACTAATAATTAATTTTCTTCAGGTGACTCCTAAGGCTGAGAGAAGTTTTCTAAAACATCTCTCTGAAAAGTCTGAAGGAGTTGGGGCAGATTATTGTCAAATTCAATATCACATCCTACTCATTTAGCAAAAATACTCTAGTTCCTACATTGCATATATTCCTCAGATGACACTTCATTACTTAGGCATAGGAGAATCACCATAATTGAAAAACTCCAGATTTTTAAGTTACTTTGTGATGGTAGGATTGGGTATTTATTGTATTTCCTCTACAATTCTTTTTGTAAGTCTCAAATACTTTGAAGCATTGATGGTCATTATCCAGCTGATGAACTCCAACTCACCACATGAAATATTTGTTTTTTTATTATAACTTTTTATTTACAAAAGATATGCATGACATTGACCCTTAAAAACCTTCTGTTCTAACTTTTCCCTCCTTACCCCCACCTCCTCCCCTAGATGGTAGATACTCCAATACATATTAAATACAATATATGCATACACATTTATACAGTTATCTTATTACATAAGGAAAATTGGATCTAGAAAGAAAGAAAAAACCTGAGAAGGAAAACAAAAAAGTGCAAGCAAACAACAACAGAAAGAGTGGAAATGCTATGCTGTGGTCCATATTCATTTACCAAAGTTCTTTTTCTGGGTGTAGTTAATTCTCTTCATTACTGAACAATTGGAACTGGTTTGAATCATCTCATTGTTGAAGAGAGCCACATCCATCAGAATTGATCATTATATAGTCTTGTTGCCATATATAATAATCTCCTGGTTCTGCTCATTTCACTCAGCATCAGTTCATGAAAATCTCTCCAGGCCTCCCTGAAATCATCCTGCTGATCATTTCTTACAGAACAATAATGTTCCATAACATTCATATACCACAACTTATTCAGCCATTCTCCAATTGTTGTACATCCATTCAATTTCCAGTTTCTAGCCACTACAAAAAGGGCTGCCATAAACATTTATGCACATGTGGGTCCCTTTCCCTCCTTTAAAATCTTTTTGGGATACGAGCCCAGTAGAAAGACTGCTGGAACAAAGGGTATTCACAGTTTGATAACTTTTTGAGCATAGTTCCAAATTGCTCTCCAGAATGGTTGGATTAATTCACTATTCCACCAACACTGTATCAGTGTCCCAGTTTTCCCACATCCCCTCCAACATTCGTCATTATATTTTCCTGTCATCTTAGCCAGTCTGACAGGTGTGTAGTGGTATCTCAAAATTTTCTTAATTTGCATTTATCTGATCAATAATGATTTGGAACACCTTTTCATATGGCTAGAAATAGTTTCAATTTCTTCATCTGAAAATTGTCTGTTCATATCCTTTGACCATTTATAAATTGGCTTGATTTCTTATAAATTTGAGTCAATCACATGAAATATTCTACAAGTACATTTAAAGGACTGGAGTTGATCACAGTCGATATTGATACTCCAGAAAAGTCCACTGGGTCATATGCCAAACTTATAGTGATTATCTTTTCTGGTGATTCCCTCATTTCTCTAAATACCTTCAATTCACATTAACTCTCAAATAGAAAGCCTTTTCTGCTTTGTCAATACAAATTCAGACCCTAAAGAAGTTGTAGAAATATGTGCTGCAAATGTCTTTCATAAAAGGACAAGTCTCTAGCGGAACATATATACTTTATTCATGCAAGTTCAGATTCTCATGGTACTTTCAAAAGGAAAGTAACCTTTCCATTTGCAAAGTCCCAATTGTTCTTGAATTTTTATCACTGAATCACAGAATTTCATATGCTATTCTACTATTCACAAAGGAAATTTGGGATAGGTTTTAAGGGACTTCTAACATATTTACTATTTTGATTCTCAAAATAATAAATGAAACATATTCTATTTTAAAATAATGGAACATAGAAACAAAAGATGATAATATTCATGTTCAAGAATAAATAAGCACATCCAGTTGAGTTTAAGTAACATCAAACATGAATGAAAACAGTTTATTTTTTGTAATATAAAAATTACCAATTAATCATTATGTGAAGTACAATACCTCCATAACATGCATTTTAGATCATATATGAGTGCTAAGTATCAAATGTAGTAAAATGGATATAATACTGAATTTGGAGACATTAGAGAGGGATTTCAGTTCTTATTCTATAGCTTATTATTTGTGTGACCATATACAAGTCAGTTAACTTTTCCAGACTTTTGTTTTCTCATTTATTAAATTTAAGGATCCGACTAGATCATAGCCAAAGTTCCTTCTAGCTCCAAATCACATCCCTCATTTGTACAGTGAAGGATAACAAGATCTTCCATCTCTTTAGAACTTCAAAATCCTTTAAAATGAATGCTAGCCTAATATCATGATCCTGCCTAGGATCTAAGATACTGTTGATAAAAGAAGTTCCTCAATGGATACAGGGAACAATTCTATAAATATATATATATAATCTATAAATCACAGTCTTATAGAATTGCCTGCGATTCAGAAGAGTTAAATGATTAGGAAGGATATGAAGCCATGATAAGGCCTTCCTGATTCCAAAGATCAGATCTTTATACTCTGCATTCTAATGTTCCCTCAGGTGCATAACTGGATTTCATTACTTCATTCAATAACTTCTCTGAATTTTTATGCACTTAGCATTAGACAAGGCAAGTGGAAAACACACACACACACACACACACACAATAGAGAACTATGTATAACAAGACATACACCAATATCCCAAAAGTCTTTTTATCTCAAAAATTAACCATAAGAAAGCTCTATAAGCTGTGGTAAAGTATCTGGTGAAAGGTCAAGTTAACATCTTATTTAAATGATACTGCAATATCATAAGAAGAGTAATAACTCTAGAGTCACACATTCTGAGTTAAAATGCTGTCTTTGTCATAACCTGTATGACTTTGGTAAGCATTTTTACCCTCCTGTACCACATTTTCCTTATATTTAAAATAAGAATGGAGGAGCATGAATTAGATGGTGTATGAGCTCTCTTTTTACTCTAAATCTATGATCTAATAATTCAAAGATACCTTTCATGAGTACCTCTGTACAAGTAGTTCTACACTGAAAGTAAAAAAAAAAACTAGATAGATATATTTATATATACAAATATTTAAAATATAAATATATATATATATATATAATATGTATTTATGTGTGTGCGTGTCTGGATATATTATAGGTATGTGTATATACATGAGCATATGTATTATATCTGTGTATAATCACACATTTACACACGTATGTTATATATTACCTATGTTTTATATTTACATGTAGGTGCATATATATATATATGTATATGAATGCATGCTAATATTTACATAGTATCTATGTGTCAAGCATTTTGCTAAGCACTTTACAAATACTATCTCACTTTTATCCTCACAATAACCTCATGAGTAGATGCAAATATTATCCAATTTTGCAACTGGGGAAACTGAAGCAGACAGAGACGGTCAAGTTTACCGAGATAGTGGATGTCTGAGGCAGGATCTGAATTTAACTCTTCTTGACTCTAGACCTAATGCTCTATCCACTGAGCCACCTAGCTGGCTAACCAAAGAAATGAAATAAACCATGTGCTTGTTATCTAAGGAAGGCTCCCTAACTGAAGTACATGGAAATTTTCTCACCAGCTTTATGCAAGTTGATTTAGTTTCCATTCATGAAAATCCTCAAATAAGGATGAAATCTATATCAGTGGAGGAAGAACACTCTTCAGGGAAGTTATTATGGAGATCCTCAAAGTATTGAAACACAGTTAAAACCCTCCAGCCATTTTCCTTTGTTGGTGAGAAATGTTTTTCTTCTTTTAATTTTGATATCTTACTTTTCCCCAAATTAAAATACAAAATGACCAAATGAGAGGAATTACTTCTGTTGTAAATATAAGCCCTTTATACAAGTCTACATAATTATGATTAAATTAGATGATACTTAAAGATCTAACAGAGTTGCTTCATCTCAGGTATATTAAGGATGGTCAGAAGTACTAAATTAGTCCCTAAGAAATCACTCACACTCCTTCACAGGAAACTGGACTCACCAGACCTTCAGGTTATATCTGAAAGACTGTACACAAGGATAGTTAGATAGTGCAGTAGATAGAGATCTAGCTCTGGAATCAGGGTCTTGAATTCAAATATGGCCTCAGGCACTTAATACTTCCTAGCTGTGTGACCCTGGGCAAGTCACTTAACCCCAGTTGCCTGTCCCCTCCCCCCAAAAAAGATTGTATGTGTAATGAGAGAAGTGGCTCAGCACAATGGTTTGATCTCTACTCAGGAAAACCTGGGTTCAAATTCTGCCTCAAACTATACATACATATATATATGTGTGTGTGTGTGTGTGTGTGTGTGTGTATACATATATATATATATATATATATATATATAAACTAAGAAGTTAAATTCTTGGTATCTCAACCTTCTCATCTGCAAAATAAGGGGTATATACTTGGTAACCCCTAATATTCCTTTTAAATCTATTATCCTGTGATCCTTTCAATGTGACTATCACTGGTGTCCCTCTTTTATTCTACCAATCCCTATAATTTTAGGCGTTTGTATCAAACAAATCAAAGGGGCCTGAGAGCATTTGAAGCACAATTTATAAGCTTCAAAATGAGGGCAGAGACTAGTAGAATAGGAGTGGTAGGCAGGTTTTGATTAGGCTAGTGAGCCTAGAGGCGGGAGGTCACTTAGTGGTCTGGGGCCTGTATTTTAAGTACTAAGTACCCTTTCCACAAAACCCAAGGAGTCATTTTTATAGTTGTTCTATAAAAAGGAAAGGGGAAAAAAAGCAACTAGTCCATAGCTGCTTATTTCTTTATGGCTTTTTAATAACTTCCTCATCCCAGCCCTCCCAGAATTTTAGACTCAACAGGGAGGTCATGGAATGGCCAGTAATGGAGAACAGGGTGGCCCATTTCCCTCCATAGGCTCTCTTTATCTCTGGTTAGAACTGTCAGGATGTTTCAATACATCAATGAGAAAGATATACAGGGGGACATTTAAGGAAAGTTGGGTTGCATAAAGCTGATTTCAGTATTGAGTTAAGTGGTGAAGATAGTGATTTAGGATCATAGATTCAAAACTGGAAGATCACTGGTCCCAGCCTCTTAATGTTAAAGATGGGGAAACTGAGACCATAAGCTGTTGAGTTCACATAGAAGTCTATGATGACATTCAGTAGAATAAGTATTGTTTTGTAATCAGAGAATTTGGGGTCAGATTCTACCTCTTTCACTTTTTACCTGTGTGATTTCACACCAATATCTTAATTTCCCTAAGACTCTGCTGCATCATCTGTAAAATTAAAGAGTTAGATAGAATACATGCCCATTGAGGATTCTTACAGATCGAGAACTACTATTATGATGGTAATTAACATTTGTGTAGTGCTGTAAGGTTTAAAAATCACTTTACAAATATTATCTCACTTGATCCTCATAACAACACTGGGGGGCTGAGTAGGTACTCTGTTACCTCCTTTCACAGATGAAAAAAAACAAGGCAGACAGCAGTTAAATAATGTGATTTGGGTCATGTAAGTATTAATTGCCTAAGGCAGGAATTGAAATCATATCTTAATTCCATTTCCAGCTCTGTAGAAGTATCTCCTAACTACTTAATGATCAAGATAATTCTGATGATAGAATGCAATTCTGTATAATTTTAAGATTTTTGAAGGACTTTTCAAAAGCAAATATATAAGACATAATCAAAGGTAATACATACAGCACCATTCTCTTACAAGATCCCTGTCTTCTGTGTGCCAAATTTTAATAAAATTCACTTAAATTTATGGATATAACTGAACTTATCTTCTATGAGACAGATCTACTTTGAGGTCTATCCAGACATTTTATATACTAGAAATATGAAGATATTTTAATAATCCTATTCTACTACTAATGATGGCAACATTATTATTATTGTTTTACTTGTGTCTGACACTTAGTCACTCTATTTGGGGTTTTCTTGACAAAAATACTGGAGAAGTTTTACATTCCCTTCTCCAGTTCATTTTGCAGGTGAGGAAACTGATACAAACAGGGTTTAAAAACTTATCCAGAGTCACATAGCTAGTAACTGTCTAAGACGGAGTTTGAGCTCAGAAAGGTGAGTCTTCCCACCAGACCGAGTATTCCATCAACTGCACTATATAGCTGGCATTGTAATTAACTTATAAATGGTCCATCCCACTGGCTGGTCTCTATTATATATTAATTGGTACAATCTGCCTGACAATGGAATGGGTAGATTGGGCAGGAGAACAAGCATAGCAATAGGGGCTTTCAATTGACCAAGTTCACCTTACCTTTGAGATTAGCAAATTCTAAAAGTTTGTTCTTAGTCCTATCACCACACTCAAAAGAATTGATGAAAAATGTAAGATGATTTCATCTTTTCCCAAAGATTTAAATTCAATATATTGGTTGAGTATTTCTATTTTGTTTTGTTTCAAAGAATTTGAATTCTTTTTTTTAATTAATTTTATAATTATACATTTTTGACAGTATATATGCATGAGTAATTTTTATAACGTTATCCCTTTTATTCATTTTTCCAGATTTTCCCCTCCCTCCCTCTACTCCCTCCCCTAGATGACAGGCAATCTCATACATTTTACTTGTGTTACAGTATACCCTAGATATAATATATGTGTGTAAATCCAATTTTCTTGTTGCACATTAAATATTGGATTCCAAAGGTATAAGTAACCTGGGTAGATAGACAGTAGTGCTAACAATTTACATTCGCTTCCCAGTGTTCCTTCTCTGGGTGTAGTTGTTTCTGTCCATCATTGATAAGCTGGAAGTGACTTGGATCTTCTTTATGTTGAAGATTTCCACTTCCATCAGAATACATCCTCATACAGTATTGTTGTTGAAGTGTATAGTGATCTTCTGGTTCTGCTCATTTCACTCAGCAGCAGTTGATGTAAGTCTCTCCAGGCCTTTCTGAAATCCTCCTGCTGGTCATTTCTTACAGAACAATAATATTCCATAGCCTTCATATACCATAATTTACCCAACCATTCTCCAATTGATGGACATCTGTTCATTTTCCAGTTTCTAGCCACTACAAAAAGGGCTGCAACAAATATTTTGGCACATACAGGTCCCTTTCCCCTCTTTAGTATTTCTTTGGGATATTAGCCCAGTAGTAGCACTGCTGGATCAAAGGGTATGCACAGTTTGATAACTTTTGGGTCATAGTTCCAGATTGCTCTCCAGAATGGCTGGATTCTTTCACAACTCCACCAACAATGTATTAGGGTCCCAGTTTTCCCACATGCCCTCCAACATTCATCATTATTTTTTTCCTGTCATCTTAGCCAATCTGACAGGTGTGTAGTGATATCTCAGAGTTGTCTTAATTTGCATTTCTCTGATCAGTAGTGATTTGGAACACTCTTTCATATGAGTGGATATAGTTTCAATTTCATCATCTGAGAATTGTCTGTTCATACCCTTTGACCATTTATCAATTGGAGAATGGTTTGATTTCTTATAAATTAGGATCAATTCTCTATATATTTTGGAAATGAGGCCTTTATCAGAACCTTTAACTATAAAAATATTTTCCCAATTTGTTACTTCCCTTCTAATTTTGTTTGCATTAGTATTGTTTGTACAAAAACTTTAGTTTGATGTTATCAAAATCTTCTATTTTGTGATCAATAATGATCTCTAGTTCTCCTCTGGTCATAAATTCCTTCTTCCTCCACAGGTCTGAGAGGTACACTATTCTCTGTTCCTCTAATCTATTTATGATCTCATTCTTTATGCCTAATTCATAGACCTATTTTGATCTTATCTTGGTATATGGTGTTAAATGTGGGTCCATATCTAATTTCTGGCATACTAATTTCCAGTTTTCCCAAGAGTTTTTTTTTTTTTCAAATAATGAATTTTTATCCCTAATGTTGGTATCTTTGGGTTTATCAAACACTAGGTTGTTATAGTTGTACCCTTTTTTGTCCTTTGTACCTAATCTGTTCCACTGATCGGCCAGTCTATTTCTTAGCCAATACCAAATGGTTTTGGTGACTGCTGCTATATTAGGTATACCTAGACCACCTTCATCTGACTTTTTTTTTCATTAATTCCCTTGAAATTCTCGACCTTTTATTCTTCCATATGAACTTTGTTGTTATTTTAAGAATTTGAATTCTTTAATTGATGAAGGATTTTTAATTTTAATTTATGTGGGTTCAAAGTTTGTTGAACAATAATAATGAAGATTAATGAGTGTAATGAGTGTAATCATAGTTCCTGATATCTACTTAGTGCTTTAAAGTCTGTAAAACATTTTACATTCCCATCCATTTTAGCCTCACAAAAATGTCTGGAAAGTAGGTACTATAGTCTACATTTTACAACTGAGAAAAATGATTATGATTCAGAGAGAAGAAGTGACTAATATATAGTTAAGTGACTGGCAAAAATCAGAAGTGTGGCTTTGAATCTTGATCTTCCTGACTTCAATTCCAACATTTTATCCATTAAACTTCTATAGGCTCTTTGACCACTCAATTGTTCTGTAAAAAGCAACTTTCTGATGGTTTAACAGCAAATGAATCATAAACATCTGTATTAAATTTCTCTTAAATTATTTTAAGAGGTGTTAAAAATCAAAGAGGGGAGGGAGATGGAAAAGGCATTTGGAGCTGTATGAGGCTTGAGGCCCTCTCTACCACCAGTTTTGGGATTGACTGAACTCTAGATAAATTATTGAAGATGGGCAAAGAACTTAAAATATGGCAAGGCTCTGATGACTTTTATGGACATTTATTTGAAGTAATGTTTAAGCATGTTTCTTGTTAAAACTGAGCTGGCAATTGTATTGTAGGATTTTATAATCTATCCCTCAAATTCCCTATGATCCCAAATCACTTTAATAGTACATTCATAATGTGGTAGGCTAGAGGGTGAGAGGATGATTGTGTAATGCTTTTCTGGACTAGTTCCACTTTTACTCTGTTTCCTGAAAAGGGATTCACAGACTTCATACAAATCATGTGAATGACTAAAGACTATGGGGAAGAACAGAGAGTTATGTGAAATGATTTTTAAGTTGGAGGAATATGATAATTAAATACATTATCCCTGGGAATTCATTCTTGGGACCTCCATGTGAATAAGACACCTGCCAGCCATACTCTTTCCAAACCATAATAAGTTTCATGACTTATGATTAATTCATGACGTCAGCCCCAGAACCTTCTCACTTTGGAGGCATATTTCCACCATGGGAGTTTTTCTCCATAATTAGTGAGTTTGTAATCTAAATCTATATTTAAAGAGACACCTATGCCCACCATGTTAACAACAAACATGATTCAGGACTACTTCTCAACTTGGCCCCCTAGTAAGTACCTCTCCTACCACTTTTCACTTTTAAACTCCCTTTTATGTGATTTTTTTTCTCCAATTAGAATATAAATTCATTTGGATTGTTTTTATTTTCTTTGCATTCACACACACACACATACACACACACACACATATATGTAAATGGATCTAATATATATATAAGATCCGTTTACATATCATATGTCCAGTGTTTGGCAATGTTTCTGACATATACTAAACTCTATATTTACCTAGCTAGCTAAGCTATCCATCTAACTATCTATTATCCATCATCTGGCTAACTAAACAAATAGTACATATTGTATATTAAGGCTTTTTTGAATAAGATTATAATCTCTAGAGCCATTGTATATATATATATATATATATATATATATATATATATATATAGTATTCATCCTAGAACCTAGCACCAAACTTTGAATATAGTGCATCAATACTCCAAAACAATATAATTTAAATATATTTATGATCTCATCAATGTTGAAGTTACTTCCTTTATGCTGATTAAGTTTATACCAAAATTTGACAAACAAGTGAAAGCATTTGCATTAAAGAGATGTTTTTATTCAGGATGTTTGCTTGGGGTTTAATAAGTGTTTAATAAATATTTGTTGAATTGATTCAAGAGTTCAAATTTAGTCTAATTAGCATACTGAGAGCCTATTTTTTTCTGAAATAGTGTTATGTTTCCATGAACAAGCTCTTGCCTCTAGCAATACAGATGTGTGATTTTCTAAAGGTATCCAGGACCTAAACTTCCATTATGGGACATATTAAGACATGAAATGAAAATCTGAAATACAAGGTAAATAACTCATGCTCTTATTAAGTACTGTGCTAAGTGATAGGAATATAAATACAAGAAAGAAAGAAAGAAAGAAAGAAAGAAAGAAAGAAAGAAAGAAAGAAAGAAAGAAAGAAAGAAAGAAAGAAAGAAAGAAAGAAAGAAAGAAAGAAAGAAAGAAAGAAAGAAAGAAAGAAAGAAAGAAAGAAAGAAAGAAAGAAAGAAAGAAAGAAAGAAAGAAAGAAAGAAAGAAAGAAAGAAAGAAAGAAAGAAAGAAAGAAAGAAAGAAAGAAAGAAAGAAAGAAAGAAAGAGAAGGAGGGAGGGAGGGAGGGAGGGAGGGAGGGAGGAAGAAAAAGAAAAAATGGGATCAGCATTCCAGTTCTTAGCACGATGCAAAAACACCTATTAAGACTTTAACCACTATAAGCAGTTAAAGATAGGGACTGAACTTATGATTTCATTAGTAAAGGAAACTTTCAAGTGAAACTACTCCCACTAACAATGTAGGTCAACATTTTGTAGTCTTAGAGATTTGCCCAGAGAACTCAGATGAGTCATTTATGAAGGTCATATAGTTAATTTATGGTCTGAGAAGAATAGGAACCCAAGTTTTCCTGGCTTCTAGACTTATTTTTAGCTAATTTGCTAAATAAGTCACATTTGAAATAGGACAAAAACCCATTGAGGGTAAAAGAAAGAAGACAGGGTACCCCCCTTAAAAAGCAAATGTGACCAGAATGAACATGCAACAGCAAAAAAGATTGACTTTTAGTGAGGGGATTAATTCTATGGTGAAAAACAATTATTGCCCCCAAATTGAGAATCCATGATTGCATATGCTTGAGAAAAGCCAGCCAAGATAAACAATCTCCAAAATATAAATCCCCACCCCAGCTTAAGAATTTCTTGTGTATAGCAAATGAACATTAAATAGAGAAACCATCATAAATGGAGAAAACTAATTGAAAAGAAAACAAAGTAAATCTGTTGAAAAGTAGGACAAGCAACAGCACTCTACCTGGAAAGGTAATGAACCAAATGAATAAGGTCCCAGCTGCCTGATGCATGTTTAACACCATGAGCAAAAAAATCAGAAAGGCAAAACTACTTTTTATTACCACTGAGGAAAAAATGGTCATAAACAGGCTACATATACCTGAGAGGAGATCTGTATTTGCTAATACAGCAGCTTTGGGCCACAGTATCAGCTCTGGGAAAAGGTCTTTGGACCAGAGAAGAAGATCATTTTAGGTCTTGCAAACACTGAACTTGTCTTCATCAGTAATGTATTATAGAACTTTTCCCACCTGAATTCATGGGACTTTATTGTATTAATCAGAGATTTTAAGTTTTTGAAAGATGATCAGTTTTATAAAACTGTTGTTATTATATAAATTATTCTTCTGGTATAATTCATTTCCCTCTTTCAGGTGACATGTTTTCCAAAGTTTCCTTTAATACATATCCTTTATCATTTCTTATACAAAATTAATATTCTATTACATTCATATAATCATAACTTGTTCTACTATTCTCCAAACTGATAACTCACTTTCCAATTATTCAACTAAAATTCATCTATCTATCTATCTATCTATCCACACATATTCATATATGTATGTATAAATACATAACATAATTTATACTATACATATATGTATTGTATATATATATATATCTGCATATATAGTATATATGTGTCATATATATCTGCATATATAGTATATATGTGTCATATATATCTGCATATATAGTATATATGTGTCATATATATATATATATATATATATATATATACATACATATATTTATAATAAAATGAGCACTTTTCTTCCTTGATCTATACTATGTAATACTAGTAGTGGTAAGACTGACTCAAAAGGGTCTAATGCAGTTTAATAGCTTTGGGAACATTGCATTTCTCTTTGACCTAGAACCTGCAGAATTCAACTATAATATTCCTAACAATTATTATTTTGGGATCTTTTCCAGAAAATTATTAGTAGATTCTTTCAATTTCTAATTTGACCTCTAGATCTTAAATAGAAGGTTAATTTTCATTGATAATTTATTGACATAGATGTCTGGGCTTTTTTTTTTTTTTTTTTGTTTACCACAACTTTCAGGAAGTCTAATAATTCTTAAATTGTGTCTCCTATTTTTAAGGTCAGTTGTTTTTTTCCTATGGGATATTTCACAATTTTTCTATTTTTTCATTCTTTTTGATTATTTTATCAGTTGATTTCCGTTTATTAACTCTGGAATAATCCTAGTGGTTTTCCCCTGATCAGAACCTGCCATGACATCAGAAAACCTGTATTTTTCTCTGTGCTTACCTGCACTAGTAATATGATTTGCTACAATTTTCCCCCTTAAATTTCCAATTCAAGATTCAGTCTTGTTTTCTCTATATTTGTGAAAAGGTTGTGGAGAGCTCAGGTATATTTCATCCTACTTCTATACTATTTTCATTCTGCCTGTAGTGTCATAGTGTCCTGGGATCTCAAGTCCTCTGTCTCATCAGATGTTGATTCATTTTCCTTTGTCTTATAATATTGATAGAGGAATTTCTGTATTTGTTTAGCTGATCTAGTACTACATTTCCTTTTATTTCATTCCTTTATTTATTTTTTCCTCCAGTTCTTTAATGGGATTTTCTTCCTCTTAAAATCTTACTTAATTTTAGTCTTCCCTTCTTTATATTCCCCTATTTCTCACTTTATGTTTTTTTTGAGACTTTTTGAGACTTTTCTACAATTTAGTAGTTTTTATCACAACTGTGTTTACAAAAACCTTTGCTGCTTTTAATAAAATACTGATTGGCTTCACTTTTATACACACAGTTAAAGAGATGCCAAAGCTTAGGGTCAAGAAATCTAAAGTTGTCTTTTGATACTGATGCTTATATGAATTACTGTTCAAAGACTTACTTAACTGCTTCACACATTTACTAATGTTATTGTATGGCACACCAAGCAAGTTTTGTGCCAACTTAGAAGGCTTGAGAACAGTTCTATACTAAGAACTTATACCAAGAGAGTGACAAGTCACCAGAAACCAGTGATATTTGACAACAGAAACTAGAAAACAACACATTCATTAATCCATAGTCAAACTGGAGTTTTTTGTTTTTGTTTTTTTTTTTTTTGCTTTAAAGTGGGCTGTCCATGAGAGATTTAAGAACTATACTTATAAAACAATAATTAAAGTATAAATTAAGAACAGTTTACTGACATTCTGATGAAGGCTAAATTGGATGCGGTTTGCTTAAGATAGTTGGAAACATCAACCAAATACTAATTAGAAATCACTGTAATGCATGAAAATTCATTTGAAAACAGAAGGCCTTTGTCAAAGGTTCCACGAACCTTGTGGTGGTGGTTCCTAGAGAAGAAGTAAAAGCCACACATAATATCTAAGAAGCTGGATCATGGACAAATAAATGACTGAATAGCTGAAAATTTAGGACTCTTGCCAGACATCATGTCAATAATGCACATGAACTTTGTTTCATCATTTGTAGCTACAGTTTTAGATATAGATATTTGTGATGAGTATAGATGGCTGGTGAAATACTTTTAAAAATCATACAATCCAAGAAGTGAGATTGTGGTGCCAAAGGAACCTTTGCTGGCACTTTATTATTAAGATAATGGAAAAAAATTGGAGCTGTAAAACATAGTCCTACAAAAAGTACTCTACTGATTTATGACTGAGCCTACATTTAATATCAAGAAGTAGTTGGTGCTACTTAGCCTAAGTCACTCTATAGCCATGAAAGCTTTACATTCATTGTGCCTTTGAAAATGAGTCAAAAGGGATGAAGAGGGAGAAAGGGAGAGAATTTGGAACTCAAAGTTTTAAAAACAAATGATAAAAAATGTTTTTATGCATAATTGGGGACAAATAAAATACTGAGAATTTATACACTACACACAAAAGGAAATGAATCAAGAAAATACTTAAGAACAAGTAATAAACAAGTTTTATGGCCTAAGATTGCTTCAGATGTCAACAAGAAGTAGGGAATTTGTCATCATTATGTAAATTTGGAGAATATAGACCTAGAAAAACTTTGAAATTTGATTGCATTGACTTCTTATCAGTAAAAAGAGATAGAATATAATCCACATATTAGCATATGTGCTGATTTCAGAGTATATACACAAGTATACCTGCCCAGGATCCAGAAAGCTTCCAGGGTTGTTAAAGTAGAGGGAGACATATTTCTTAGTTTGTTGACATGTTGCCAGAATCCACTCAGACAGAGGCTAAGATTTTGAAAGCATGCTACACAAGGAAATGTTATCTTTGGATGGCATCCAGAAGTCTAGAACTATACCTTACCACCCTCAAGGGGTCCCCCAGCCTGATTATGCCAGCCCCACACTGCTGAACATATTGGAGACACTGAGACCAGAAGAAAAATCTCTGTGGAGCCGACATGTGGTTTTCCTGGTAAATGTGTATATACATGCATCTTCTAGGAGTGATGCTGCATTCTTTACACTCTAACTTTGGATTTGGGGGAGTGCTTTGTTATTCAGAGTCTCTGAAAATAAAGAGGCTTCATACACTTACCATCACTACAACTCTAGATGGAGAGAGATTGAAAAGCCGTACTTTACAGCTATACCTTCAAATCAGAAGGGCCCTTAATAAATTAAATGATAGCATATTGTCCAAGTTCATTGCCAAGACCCTCAAAAAAGAGATAGAATTTGGCTGTAGAACATTGATACTCTTGAGACATACATATTAACAGATGAAGGAAAGTAACCCCATACCTCATTGTTGAGAAACTAAACAATTATGCTATTTACAAATCAGTCCCAGAGATCAGCAGGAGCCCTGTCATAAACAATTCACCACTATAGTCTCCATTGATTGCATTCCCTGATGAAAAGGGATTGATAACTTAGCAGACCCTCAGTAAAACGATACAAACATAGCAAGAACGCTATCTAAATCAGAAATGGTTCAGAATCAAACTTTATTAGTGAAGTAGACTGTATTCTAATTAATAACTAAATATTCTAATTCAATGGCAAATTCAAATAATAGGAGAGGACTGAACCCCAAGGTAACTTGTCTATCTGTTACTTCAGCCACAGTAACTTCCAGAGTTCAGAAATATCCACGCCAATAAAAGGACACTCTTCACAAGGTAGCCCAGGCTCTTGAGTAGAAGACAGAACTGGAGTTTCAATAAAAACTACCTCTGAGGACAAGGGAGTCAGCAGGTCACAAGGAAAAAGAATATTTAACCAGAAACCAGGATAATCTATGACGTTACAGATGAAACTGGAGAAAGAGCTAACCAGATAGCCAGACAAAAATACTTACATATGACAACATCATATATTCCTTGTATGTAATTGGATATGTTACTTGATTCATATATTAATTACTGCATATTTAAATATGTTTGTCTCTTCTTATGTGAATGTATTTATTTTGTAGTAGCCTCCTGTGTGCATTTTAGATACGTTTGTTTGTTAGATATTCATTATTTTGTTATTCATTTATTTAAACATACACTTCTATTTCCTTATATTTTGTTATTTTGACAACTGCTATTATTATTTTTTACTTTTGCTTTTCTAAGTATGTTTACATATGTTTATAAATATATATGTATGCATATGTGTGTTTGTATATATATATATATATATGTATATATACATGTATGTGTATATATTATATACTTATTTGCATACACATGCATTGCTCTGACAGCTGCATGTGATGTATGAAGTGCTAGTAAACACCAGGCTACCTGACTAGGGAAATAATTAGCTTGTTTTATTACATTTAGTTTACATTTTATGGCCAGGATGATGACTCCAAAAAAACCATGGTTGTGATTGTCTTATCTTAGCTTACATTTTATGGCCAGATATAGCTGAATGCCTGGCGTGACTTGCCCAATCAACTCCCCAAGGGCTTCATTTCTAAGGTAAGATATTTTGGGGTCTGGACTACATTATTTAGCAGGTCAGGTAATCTGGCAGTCATTTCCACATCATTTGTAGGACTGCAATCATAAAGAAAACTTTCAAGTAATTCTTAACACCCTGCTATATATATTGCATTTTTCATTCTTGTATATTTGTTATAAAATGTCTTACTTAGGGGATTGTCTGGGATGTCACGATGATTATCCTTGTTCTGATATATGCTCATATAATTTGAATATTGGAATGTGTAAATGTAAATATTACATTTACTGTGAGTCATTTTGTCCCAAAGGATTATTATATTTCCTATGCAAGGAAAGGAGATAGCCCCATCCCCTTTTATTTCCTCTGATTTATTTTATTAAATTGTAAGCTGTTTGAGGGGAGGAGGGTTGTATTTGTCTTTCTTTGTTACCTTCACATTTTATACAGCACTTGGGAAATAGTTGAAGTGCGTGTTAATTTGACTTAATTTGACCTCTGCCAAGACAAGCTACATATAAAGTTTGCCAACTGAGATGGAAGCCACACATTTATTTTGGTCCCCTGAATAAAGGACTTTGTAAACAGCCTGCTTTCTAATCCTGTTTCTTTCTACTACTAAATCTCCAGACTTTGCCACCATGCCCTTTCATAGGTACCTACTCCTCTTTTTTCATCTCCCCTTTATACATTGTTTTCCCCCATTAGAATGTAAGCTCCTTGAAGATAGGAACTGAGTATTGTTTTTGTTTTGTTTTGTTTTTGCTTGTGTTTTGTTTCTTCAGTACTTAGCACAGTATCTGGTACAGTATTAAGCATTTATAAATTGACAACTTGACTGTTCTTTGAAGAAACAGTTTTGTTTTCCCTTGTCCTACAAGAGAAATCTTGTGAGAAACAAACTGTTCTTAGGGATATGTTTGGATTTGACACACATGGATTTGAGAGATATAGAGTCAGGAGAAAGGTAATGGAGTAGAGAGGAGGTGGTTTTTTGAATAGCCATTAGAACTCTGCTCTTCACAGCCAGGAAAACATCCTAAATCCTAGATGAGAGGTTTATCTTAGTGGAATAGATCAATGCTTGCTGAACTGTCTATTCATGTGAATTGATGACAGTGATTTATCTGTCCCTCTGCTAGTCTGGGGAAGCAAGGTGACACAGTGAATAGACTGTTGAACCCAGAGCCAGGAAAGTCTGAGTTCAAATGTGGCCTCAGACATTTCCTAGTTGTATTACCCTGGACAAACGCCTTAACCTTGTTTCCTCTGTTTCCTCATTTATAAAATAAACTGGAGAAAGAAATGTCAAACTGCTTCATAGTCATTAACAAGAAAACACCAAGTAGGGTCACAAAGAGTTAGACATGACTAGAATGACTAAACAAAAACTTTTCCCTAGGCCAGAGAGCATATCTTAACTACAAATGTTACCTAATATTTAAATTATGCTTCAATTTTGTTTATTGTAAGTTTCTTATAGGGTAAAATTGTGTCTTCAGTACTTAGCACAGTGCCTAATAGAGTGTGTTTAATTAAATAAATTTGATTAAAGATTAGATAAATGCTTATTGATTCTTTGTCTAATTACTATCAAATCACAATATAAAGCATAAATAGAGTGAATCTAGAAATTAAGTTGTGTTATCATTTCATTATTTGAAATATGTGGAAGAGAAAGATATTGGGTATTACTTGCACAGAGAATGATCAGAGAAAATAATCTCCCAGCTGGAAATTGTCATCATCTGTCTAGTGGGCTCTGAAGTTATATGAAAGGTAATATTATAGATGTATTTTTCATAAACCTCCAAAGAAAGGTCGAAACATGAATCTCCTTCGTTTCTCCTTCACAATGACCTACCTGTAAGGGCTAGTATAGTTTTCATGAGAGGAACCAGTGGTGTGTAATAAGCTCTTATGCCATTATCCTCATCCCCACACTGTAACATTTCATATCTCTCTGTGATTACCTTTACTATCTCACTTTTTCAAAGCACTCCACAATTATTGAAACAAAGCTAGCTTTGTGTTCCATTGTAAGAGATACTAGTGCAGGGCCTACTTCTCAGCAGTGTTCCTTAGCTCCCATGTGGCTTAAAATATCATCTGTATCACAGTGCATGGCAATTTCTCTTTGAAATTCCATCTATAACTCAAAACGTGCTTCCTCTCTTGTAGCATGAATGATATGAGAGAGAATTAAGTCAATCATTTCTTTTCATTTAAAATAATTGACAAAAATATTCTAGTCCTGATATCTTCGTCAGTCTCTATTAAATGAGCAAATTAAGGGTAGTAAGCTAATGTGTGACTTACCAAATGTTTTGTCTATGGGCACCAAACAATAGGTGTGGTCCAAAACAGATTAAAATGTGATTGAGAAATGTTGAATAAAATGAAAATAAAATAAAATATAGATAATGTTAATTTGTAGGGTTTTATTACAATACAGCAAACCAGTTTGAAATTTAGCAACTTAGATAAGAGATTCATTCCTTCCAACCAATCTCATGAGAAGGAATTGATTGTAGACAGAAGAGTGACTCCATCTCTTTCCTTCCTTCCTTCTTCTTTCCTCCCTTGACCAGAAGCTAAACTTCAGAGGGATGAAGATTTTGAACTTTTTGTCTATACTCTAGAAACATCCCTAGAAAAACAGATTTTGGTGTCAGTGTCTACATTGGGAGCAAAGGAGAAACTAGAGACATTGAGGGAAGAGAGTAACAAATCCCTATATGGAATTCAGAAAACAAATATGCTATGCCTAAGGGTGACATTTTGAAGACTCCAATAAAAGGACTTCTAGAAGCTCTAATTTATCCCTTTTACCATATGTAGTTCTAAGATTGTGTTCACTTTCCTTTAGACTTTGTATACAAATGTGAGAGTATATCAGAGACCTTGTATTAGATGGAATCAGAGACCTTATGTTAATGCTTAAGATATAAATGATTTTATAAAAATGATTTAAATCTACCTGATTAGATCATATCAATTGAAAATCAATAGGAAGACACACATAAAGGAGAGGAATCAAGAACTACAATACTTAAGGGACTATCCTAATTTTTCATGGCTTGTTGCTAGAACCTTATGGAGAAATATAATATTGATCATCTGGAAATCCAACTTGCCAGTGGATTTTTAGAGAGTTGCTTGAATAATTAAGCAACAACTGTGCTAGATGACACAGTAGGTAAAGCCTCACGCCTGGAGTCAGGTTAATTTAAAAAGTGTGATGTTGAGCAAGTCCCAATTTCCTCATGGGAACAGCAATGTCACAAACCCAATTAACAAATGAGATGATATTTGTTTTCATTTTTATTTTTTGTTTGTTTTGAAGAGAGAGAAGAAAGGCATCTGTCATGAGTAAGCACTCTATAAAAGTTGTTTGTGTTTGTTGGATTTCACACAATCTAACATATGGACTTTCTTGTGATAGGGGTTACAGAGGGTCTGTTGGAGGTACATATGGATACTTGAATAGGGGGAGAGTGAGAGAGAGAAAGAATGTATATTAGAATTATTGATGATGATTTAAAAAGAAAGGAAAGTAGGGAAAAATGAAGGAGAAAAAAGAAGTAAGGAAGAAAAATTAATTTATTATAATATGCATCAATATATTATATATTGATGATATGTTTAACATATATAATAATATTGTTATGTTATATGCTTTTATATTATTGAATAAAATTCCATCATATTACATTCATCATATTGTATGATGTTTTCAAATACTATTATATTATATTTATATTTATATATTTCTCCTTTCATTTATTAATGCAGCCATTGGAATTCAGGACTTCCCCACCTTTCCCTTAGATTATTTTAATAACTTCCTAATTGATCTCTTTGGTTTAAGTATTTCCCCTCTGTAATCCATCATCCTCACAGTTTCCTAAGCGATTTTCCTTAAGTATAGGACTGAACATGTCTCCATCCTACTCAGTAAACTTGGGTGGTTCCCAAGTTTGGGAACAAGTATGAATTCTAAGTTCCCATACTTTCCATTTTCTATCAGCATCTCTACTTAGTTTCAACTTCATGGAACATCATGCCTCCCCCAGGATAAGCTGATCACCTGAAATCTCATCACCATACAGATTGATTCAGTTTTTGATACTCAGCACATTCTCAACTTTCTCACTTGTTTCTCCCCTCTGATTTAAGGTCTGGAGGGTGAAACATTAAACTTCTTTCAAAGCCTTCCTTCATAGAGGGTTCAACCTTTTTCAAGCAATTCTCCTATTTCTAGCATTCATTCTGCTTGTTTTTTAACTTTACAGACTATTATGTCTCTGTAAAGGGCACCTCTCTTTTCAGCTTCAGTTGATTAATCAATAAATATTTATTAAGCATTTAATATATGCTAGGCACTGTGTGAAGGGCTGGGGACACCAAAAGTCAGAAGAAAGTCTATCTTTAAGGAGTTCGCAACCTAATGGAGGAGATAACTTGCAAACAAATATATACAAAGAAAATTAAATGATAATGAAGATGATGATGATGATAACTGAAATTAATATAGTGTATACTGTATGCCAGGAACTGTGATAAGCACTTTACAAATATAAGGAAATAATTGACAGAAAATAAACTCAAATTGAGAGCATTTGGGAAAGACTTACATTAAAAGAGGGGATTTTAATTGTGACTTAAAGAAAGCCAGTTCAATAGAGAGGATGGAGGAGGGAAGTTCTCAAAACATGATAAACAGTCAGAGAAAATGCCTACAACTGAGAGATTGAATGTCTTGTTTGTGGAATAATCAAGAGGCCAGTGTCACTGAATCAAAAAGTATATGTTAGAAATTAAGGTATAACAACACTTGAAAGGAAGGGGCCTAGGCTTTGAATACTGAAGAATGCTGAAGAATATTTTGAATTATTCCTAGAGGCAACAGTTTAACACTGGAGTTTATTGAGTGTGTGGAAGGGTGAAGGGGCAATAGTGTTGACATGATCAAGTTTGTGAAATTTGATTTGTGGCTAAGTGTTAAATGGATTAGAATGGGTAAAGACTTGAGGCAGACAAACTCATCAGTAGGCTATTTCCATAGTATAGTTATATAGCAAACATACTAAAAGGGAGATAGTGTTAGAGAAAAGAAAGGGCCATATTCAAGAGATCCTATTTTGTGACACAAATATAGTGCTTATATCTAAACCAGGAAAAGTAAAACCAGAGAAGGAAAAGTATAAACTAAAATCCTTAATGAATGTTGATGTTAAAATTTTAAATAAAATATTAGCAAAAATATTATAACAATGTATTGTAAAGATAAGACACTACAACCGATAGGATTTATATCATGAATTTAGGACTGGTCTAATATTAGGAAAATTTTCCTTATAATTGACCATATCAATAATAAAATCAACATACATCATACAATTATCTCTATAGACACAGAATTTTTTTTAACAAAATAAACCATCCATTCCTATTAAAAACAAGAGAGAATATAGGAATAAATGGATCTTTCCTTAAAATGATAACTGGTATCTATCTAAAACCATCAGCAAGCATTATCTGTAATTGGAATAAGCAAGAAGCCTTCCAAAGCAAGGATGCCTATTATCATCACTATTATTCAACATTAGTGCCAGAAATGTTAACTTTAGCAATAAGAGAAGAAAAATAAATTGAAGGAATTAGACTAGGTAATAATGAAACAAAACTATCACTCTTTGCAGATATGATGATACAGTTAGAAAATCCTAGGAAATTAACTAAAAAACCTCTTGAAATAATTAACTTAAATAAAGTTGCACATAAAACAATAGCATTTCTATGTATTAACCACAAAATTTAGCAAGAAATAATAGAAAGAGAAATTCCATTTAGAATAACTGTAGACATTATAAAATATTTGGTTTTAGTTTTGTTTGGGGGGCAATTTAATTATTTTATTAACAAGGTCAACAGGTTATTAAGCTAAAAAGGATGATAATTTGACCATCTCTTTTACACTAAAGGCAATTAGATCAAAGACAAAAAAATTCATCAAAGATTACTTAGGACTTATGAGAAGAGACAATGTGAAAGGAAAAATGAAAAAAAAATGTAAGAAACATAAAATATTTGGGACTCTACCTGCAAAGAAAAACCTAAGAACTATGTGAACACAATTATAAAATATTTTTTACTCAAAGACAGATCTTAAAAATTAAAAATATATCAATAATATAATAAAATGACAATTCCATCTAAATTAATTTACTTATTCAGTTCTATGCCAGTTAAAATAACAAAAAAGAGAGGATTTTTAATAGAGCTAGAAAGAACGAAATTCATTTAGAAAAATAAAAGGTCAAGAATATCAAGGGAATTAATAAAATTAAAAAATGCAAAGGAAAATGACCTAGCCATATCAGATCTAAAAGAAGATTATAAAGCAGCAATCATAAAAACTACCTGGTTCTCCTCTCAGATTGGCTAAGATGACAGGAAAAGATAATGATAAATGTTGGAGGGGACGTGGGAAAACTGGAATATTAATACATTGTTGGTAGAATTGTGAACTGATCCAATCATTCTGGAGAGCAATTTGGAACTATGCCCAATGAGTTATCAAACTGTGCATACTTTTTGATCCAGTAATACTGCTACTAGTTTTGTATCCCAAAGATATCCCAAAGAGGAAAAGGACCTATATATACAAAAATATTTATAGCAGCCCTTTTTTTAGGTGGCAAAAAATTAGAAACTGAGTTAACGTCCAACAATTGAGATATGGCTCAACAGTTTGTGTTATATGAATGTAATTGAATGCTATTGTGCTATAAGAAATGATGAGAAGGCAGATTTCAGGGGAAAAAAAAAAACAACACTTTGGAAATATTTATATGTGGTGGTGAGTGAAGTGAGCAGAACCAGGAGAACTGTACACAGTAACAACAACACTGTGTGATGATCAATTATAACTGAATTAATTCTTTTCAGCAATACAATGATCCAAGACAACTCCAAAAGACTCATGATGAAAAATTATATCTACATCCAGAGAAAAAACTATGACTCTGAATTCAGTTAGAAACACATTATTTTCACTTTTTTGTTGTTGTTTTTGTGGCTTTTCCCTTTCTGGTCTGTTTCTTCTTTCACCACATGACTAATGTGGAAATATGTTTACATGACTGTACATGTATAACCTATATCAGATTGCTTGCCATCCTGGAGAGAGGGACAGAGAAGGATGAAGGGAGAAAAAATGAATTTTATAAAAATGAATGTTGAAAACTTTCTTTAAATGCAATTGCAAAGAATTACAAATATTTAGACAGAGATAGATAGAGAGAGACAGAGAGAAAGAGAGATCCCACAAAATTAATGTATTGGCTAAATAAGGGAAGGAGAAACATTCTCATATTTCCTCTCCAGGGTTATTTGATCAATAAAAGTGCATGGTATTCATTTTCATTTTCACTGTTGCTGTTTCCATTTACATCATTGTAGTCATTATACATATTATTTTTCCGTTCTTCTCTTATTTTACTTCGCTTTAATTCATAACTTTTATGTTTCTCCATGTTCTTCATATCCAATATTTTTATGGTTACTGATGGAGTAAAACAGGATCATGCTTTTTATGCTTTTTAGCATGATTTAGCATGATGTTTCAGTGGTTACCAGATGCCTTAAATGGGATCAAAGACAGCATCAAAATCATCTACCACACTGATTGTAAATTATTTAACTTGAGAATACTACAATCCAAGATTAAAGAGAAGGAAGAATTGGTGCTCAACATTTTGTTTGCAGAGTATTGTGCACTCTGGGCACACCAAGAAACAAAGCTCTTCCACTAGCCAGCACATCATCCAAAAATGGTACCATTGATTATAGCAAATGGAAAAATGTTGAGTACTGTGAATGCATTCATTTACCTTGGCAATATATTTTTCAGGAATATTTACATAGATGATGAGGTGCATAAAATCATTGCCAAAGCTAGCTTAGTATTTGATATACTGCAAATAAAAGTGTGGTAGGGGAGGTATTAGATTGCCTTCCAAACTGACAGTCTATAGAAGTATTGTGCTGACTTCATTGTTTTATACCTATGAAACCTGAACAGTGTACCAGTGCCTTGCCAGGAAATTGAATCACTTCCATTTGAATTGTCTTAGGAAAATTCTGAAGATCACTTATTCAGATAAGCTACCAAAAACTGAGCTCTTTTCCTGAGTTGAACTGCCAAGCGTTCAAACTCTACTTCAGAAAACAACTCTGATCAACTGATTGTGTTCAAATACAAATGTATTTTTTTACAGAAAACTGACAAAAAGCAAATATTTATCCAGAAGTCAGAAGAAATAATATAAGGACATTCCCAAGGTCTCTCTGAAGAACTTTGCAATCAATTGTGAGATGTGGTAAGCACAGCACAGGAATGGCCAGCAGAAGCACAAATTTAGAGACATCTTCCCTCCAAATGTTTATATGGACCATTTGTTCCTGAACTGTGATAGAGTTTTTAGTCATGTTGGTCTGATCAGCTATAGTCAAACATTATAAGTGACCCCCAACATAGTGATGTCATTTTAGTCTTTTTTGAACATTAAGGACAACATCCAATTTTTATAGAATTAAAATAGTCCATGTTATTCATATACTATAGTTTCTTAAGCCATTCTTAGCAATGGACATTTTTCCTCTGTTTTAATTCCTTTCTCAAAAAAAAAATTATAATAAAAGGGTGTGATTCCATATACTTTGCTGTATGTGGAATTTTCCCTTCTGGTCTTTTGACCTCCTTGAAATATAGTAAAAATTTGGAATCAAAAATTAGATATTTCACACATTATTTTATCATAATTCTAAATTGTTTTCCAGAAGAACTAGAAAAATCACAGTTTAATCACAACACATTAATTTGAGAGAACATGCATTACCTTAATTTCCTCAGCCTCTCCAACACTGACTCTTTCCATAGTTTGTCATTTTCTCCCAATTTCCTATGTATGAAGTGAAAATTCGATGTTTGAAATTGCAATTTGTTAATCATAAATATTTTGAAGTAATCTTTCATTAATAAATTGTAATTCTCTTTTTAACCATTTGTCCATTAGACAAATAATCACTGACTGGATTTTACCTCAGTCAACTTGAGGTCTGCCACAGATCTATTCTTTCCTATTACCTTTAAGCAAGGCCAAGTTTCCTTGGTCTTCAAAAACCAAACAAACTTTTTGTAGGCTCTACCATCCCCTTTAGCTATTATCCTCTATCTCTGCCCCCCTTCCTAAGTCGAACTGCTAGAAAAACCATCTGCTGTTTCAACTTCCTTTCCTCTCATTTATTCCTCCATTCATTGAAAGCTCATTTCTTCTGATCACATCACCCAATTAAAACTTCTCTCTCCAAAATTACCAATGATTTCTTAATTTATTAAATTGATGTTATTATTTTTTTCCTAAGTCTCCATCCTTTTTGAATAAACTTGAAACTATTGACCAACCTCTCCTCCTGGATGTTCTTCTCTCTGAATTTTTGTTATAATAATCTTTTTGGTTTGCCTTCTCTTTGCCTAACCACTTCTTAGGTTCCTTTGCTGGATTATCATCTAAATCATATCCCTAAACTATAGATATTCCCCAACTTCACTCTCTTGGTTACATCAACAGTTTCATTGGATTAAATTATCATTTCTATAAAGACTCAAAGATCTGAATATTAAGATCTAGTCTCTCCTAATATTGATGACTAACTGTTTTATAGACATTGCAAAGTGGATGGCCCAAAGATATCAAAGCAATAACAACAAATGAAATTGATTAGAGTACTAGAATGAGTATTGCATTGGATATAGTTGGATTTAGTATATATATATATATATATATATATATATATATATATATATATATATATATATATATATATATATATATACTAAATGTTTCTCAGGTGTAAAGAGATTGATTTTAATGACTCCTAATATTCCTTCCATCTCTAAATATTTAATTATATGAAAATTTCTTTGATCCTAAGGATAGCTCTCATTCAAAGAGTTTTATTTATATTGAAGTTAAGACCATTCTTTTAGTATCCCATATTGGTCTTAGGAAACTAAACTGATTGAGAGTGTTCTTTCAGTAAATAATCAGCTTAAATCATCAATCACTAATCAAAACTAAATGCCTTTAAGAAGTCCCAGCCTTGTCTTATATCATAACTAGGATATGATTTGTATACTCAGAAGTCAAGCATATTGAGTTTATTTGAGAGAAATGCTATTTTTCAGAGACTTGTCAGAATGTCACTGGTGGGAGACACATAGCTGGTTAGGCAGAAAGGGAATCTTGTCATGAGGTCTCGCAGAAGCATGCTTATCTTTAGGAATCAATTAGGCAATTCATATCTAGAAAAATTAATTTTTATATTGTTGAATAGATTATTCAAGACTATCAATCGATAGGCTTATTATATGCCTGGCATCATGTTAAGAGTAGAGATACAAAATATAGAGGCAAAAGACAGTTCCTGCCCTCAAGGAATTTACAGTTTAACATGGGGACAACATGCAAACAAACATATACAAAAAAGCTGTATATGGGATAAATATAACATAATAGAAAAATCTAGCATTAAAAGGGCTTAATTGCATACTCTAGAATAATAAAATTTGATTACACAAATTGATGAGTATTTTAGTAGTGCACTATCAATACTAATAAATGTATAAAATAGTAAATCAATTTTATGCAGACACTATGCATTAAAAGCAGATCTATCTATATGCATGTATATGTATACATATATAAATCCTGAATAAATACAGATGTTGGATTACTTTCTTAAAAACTATTTTTCATCATTAAAAGTGTTTAAATAATATTAGATTAGGTAATATATTTGGAATCTATTGTCTATAGCAGCACCATTCCAAAATCTATATTATTCTCCACTGTTGCTGAAAGAGACACTGTATATGAGAAAAATATTACATGGTTGTGATGTGCAAGCATCACCTCTTTATAAATAATATTGCAGGAAATTAAATTATTGTAGCATCATCAAAATATTAGAAATGCTTTTTCTATGATTAAAACAAAGATTCCAGTTTTCTCTTTGAAGATAGGATAAATCAAGAGCAAAAAAGATTAGGAAAATGGATTAAAGATAGAAATAAACTTTTTTTAATCTAAAGTAATTACTCTCATTTAGTTCATTAGTTTCAGTATCTATCTGAAATGATGTTAATTTTCTAAGTGCAATCTCCTCTTCATCAAACAAATGATTAGCTTAAGATCCACCTAAAAAAGTAGCTTTTAAGGGAAGTCTCTCTCTTATTATTCAGAAAAGATTTT